>NC_133130.1:1915000-2215000 GCF_048418815.1 Hemitrygon akajei
AGAGTGAGGCATCAGTGGTGTTACAGAGGGATAAACCACGGCCTGGGCAGAGTGAGGGATCAGCGGTGTTACTGAGGGATAAACCCTGGCCTTGGCAGAGTGAGGCATCAGGAGTGTTACAGAGGGATAAACCCCGGCCTGGGCAGAGTGAGGGATCAGCAGTGTTACTGAGGTATAAACACCGGGCTGGGCAGAGTGAGGCATCAGCGGTGTTACTGAGGGATAAACCCCGGCCTGGGCTGAGTGAGGGATCAGCAGTGTTACTGAGGAATAAACCCCGGCCTCGGCAGAGTGAGGCATCAGGAGTGTTACTGAGGGATAAACCCCGGCCTGGGCAGAGTGAGGGATCAGCGGTGTTACTGAGGGATAAACCCCGGCCTGGGCAGAGTGAGGGATCAGCGGTGTTACCGAGGGATAAACCCCGGCCTGGGCAGAGTGAGGGATCAGCAGTGTTACTGAGGGATAAACCCCGGCCTCGGCAGAGTGAGGCATCAGCGGTGTTACTGAGGGATAAACCCCGGCCTGGGCAGAGTGAGGGATCAGCGGTGTTACTGAGGGATAAACCCCGGCCTGGGCAGAGTGAGGGATCAGCAGTGTTACTGAGGGATAAACCCCGGCCTGGGCAGAGTGAGGGATCAGCGGTGTTACTGAGGGATAAACCCCGGCCTGGGCAGAGTGAGGGATCAGCGGTGTTACTGAGGGATAAACCCCGGCCTGGGCAGAGTGAGGGATCAGCGGTGTTACCGAGGGATAAACCCCGGCCTGGGCAGAGTGAGGGATCAGCAGTGTTACTGAGGGATAAACCCCGGCCTCGGCAGAGTGAGGCATCAGCGGTGTTACTGAGGGATAAACCCCGGCCTGGGCAGAGTGAGGGATCAGCGGTGTTACTGAGGGATAAACCCCGGCCTGGGCAGAGTGAGGGATCAGCAGTGTTACTGAGGGATAAACCCCGGCCTGGGCAGAGTGAGGGATCAGCGGTGTTACTGAGGGATAAACCCCGGCCTGGGCAGAGTGAGGGATCAGCAGTGTTACTGAGGGATAAACCCCGGCCTCGGCAGAGTGAGGCATCAGCGGTGTTACTGAGGGAAAAACCCCGGCCTGGGCAGAGTGAGGGATCAGCGGTGTTACTGAGGGATAAACCCTGGCCTCGGCAGAGTGAGGCATCAGCGGTGTTACTGAGGGATAAACCCCAGCCTGGGCAGAGTGAGGGATCAGCGGTGTTACTGAGGGATAAACCCCAGCCTGGGCAGAGTGAGGCATCAGCGGTGTTACTGAGGGATAAACCCCGGCCTGGGCAGAGTGACGGATCAGCGGTGTTACTGATGTATAAACCCCGGCCTGGGCAGAGTGAGGGATCAGCGGTGTTACTGAGGGATAAACCCCAGCCTAGGCAGAGTGAGGGATCAGCGGTGTTACTGAGGGATAAACCCCGGCCTGGGCAGAGTGAGGCATCAGCGGTGTTACTGAGGTATAAACCCCGGCCGGGGCAGAGTGAGTCATCAGCGGTGTTACTGAGGGATAAACCCCGGCCTGGGCAGAGTGAGGGATCAGCGGTGTTACTGAGGGATAAACCCCGGCCTGGGCAGAGTGAGGCATCAGCGGTGTTACTGAGGGATAAACCCCGGCCTGGGCAGAGTGAGGGATCAGCGGTGTTACAGAGGGATAAACCCCGGCCTCGGCAGAGTGAGG
The DNA here is from genome assembly GCF_048418815.1 of Hemitrygon akajei. Classification (NCBI taxonomy): domain Eukaryota; kingdom Metazoa; phylum Chordata; class Chondrichthyes; order Myliobatiformes; family Dasyatidae; genus Hemitrygon; species Hemitrygon akajei. The sequence continues at coordinate 1,916,690 of NC_133130.1, forward strand.
CATCAGCGGTGTTACTCAGGGATAAACCCCGGCCTGGGCAGAGTGAGGCATCAGCGGTGTTACTGAGTGATAAACACCGGCCTGGGCAGAGTGAGGGATCAGCGGTGTTACTGAGGGATAAACACAGGCCTCGGCAGAGTGAGGGATCATCGTTGTTACTGAGGGATAAACCCCGGCCTGGGCAGAGTGAGGGATCAGCGGTGTTACTGAGGGACAAAACCCCGGCCTGGGCAGAGTGAGGGATCAGCGGTGTTACTGAGGGATAAACCCCGGCCTGGGCAGAGTGAGGCATCAGCGGTGTTACAGAGGGATAAACCCCGGCCTGGGCAGAGTGAGGCATCAGCGGCGTTACTCAGGGATAAACCCCGGCCTGGGCAGAGTGAGGCATCAGCGGTGTTACTGAGTGATAAACACCGGCCTGGGCAGAGTGAGGGATCAGCGGTGTTACTGAGGGATAAACACAGGCCTCGGCAGAGTGAGGGATCATCGTTGTTACTGAGAGATAAACCCCGGCCTGGGCAGAGTGAGGGATCAGCGGTGTTACTGAGGGACAAAACCCCGGCCTGGGCAGAGTGAGGCATCAGCGGTGTTACTGAGGGATAAACCCTGGCCTTGGCAGAGTGAGGCATCAGCGGTGTTACTGATGTATAAACCCCGGCCTGGGCAGAGTGTGGGATCAGCGGTGTTACAGAGGGATAAACACCGGCCTGGGCAGAGTGAGGGATCAGTGGTGTTACTGAGGGACAAACCCCGGCCTGGGCAGAGTGAGGCATCAGTGGTGTTACAGAGGGATAAACCACGGCCTGGGCAGAGTGAGTAATCAGCGGTGTTACTGAGTGATAAACCCCGGCCTGGGCAGAGTGAGGCATCAGCGGAGTTTCTGAGGTATAAACCCCGGCCTGGGCAGAGTGAGGCATCAGCGGAGTTACTGAGGTATAAACCCTGGCCTGGGCAGAGTGAGGGATCAGCGGTGTTACTGAGGTATAAACCCCGGCCTGGGCAGAGTGAGGGATCAGCGGTGTTACTGAGGTATAAACCCCGGCCTGGGCAGAGTGAGGGATCAGCAGTGTTACTGAGGGATAAATCCCGGCCTGGGCAGAGTGAGGGATCAGCGGTGTTACAGAGGTATAAACCCCGGCCTTGGCAGAGTGAGGGATCAGCGGTGATACAGAGGGATAAACCCCGGCCTGGGCAGAGTGAGGGATCAGCGGTGTTACACAGGTATAAACCCCGGACTGGGCAGAGTGAGGCATCAGCGGTGTTACTGAGGGATAAACCCCGGCCTGGGCAGAGTGAGGGATCAGCGGTGTTACTGAGGGATAAACCCCGGCCTCGGCAGAGTGAGGCATCAGCGGTGTTACTGAGGGATAAACCCTGGCCTCGGCAGAGTGAGGCATCAGCGGTGTTCCTGAGGGATAAACCCCGGCCTCGGCAGAGTGAGGCATCAGCGGTGTTACAGAGGGATAAACCCCGGCCTGGGCAGAGTGAGGGATCAGCGGTGTTACTGAGGGATAAACCCCAGCCTGGGCAGAGTGAGGGATCAGCGGTGTTATTGAGGGATAAACCCCGGACTGGGCAGAGTGAGGGATCAGCGGTGTTACAGAGGGATAAACCCCGGCCTGGGCAGAGTGAGGGATCAGCGGTGTTACTGAGGGAAAAATCCCGGCCTGGGCAGAGTGAGGGATCAGCGGTGTTACTGACGGATAAACCCCAGCCTGGGCAGAGTGAGGGATCAGTGGTGTTATTAAGGGATAAACCCCGGCCTGGGCAGAGTGAGGGATCAGCGGTGTTACTGAGGGATAAACCCCGGCCTGGTCAGAGTGAGGCATCAGCGGTGTTACTGAGGGATAAACACCGGCCTGGGCAGAGTGAGGGATCAACGGTGTTACTGAGGTATAAACCCCGGCCTGGGCACAGTAAGGCATCAGCGGTGTTACTGAGGGATAAACCCCGGCCTCGGCAGAGTGAGGGATCAGCGGTGTTACTGAGGGATAAACCCCGGCCTCGGCAGAGTGAGGCATCAGCGGTGTTACTGAGGGATAAACCCCGGCCTGGGCAGAGTGAGGGATCAGTGGTGTTACTGAGGGATAAACCCCGGCCTGGGCAGAGTGAGGGATCAGCGGTGTTACTGAGGGATAAACCCTGGCCTGGGCACAGTAAGGCATCAGCGGTGTTACTGAGGGATAAACCCTGGCCTTGGCAGAGTGAGGCATCAGCGGTGTTACTGAGGGATAAACCCCGGCCTCGGCAGAGTGAGGGATCAGCGGTGTTACTGAGGGATAAACCCCGGCCTCGGCAGAGTGAGGCATCAGCGGTGTTACTGAGGGATAAACCCCGGCCTGGGCAGAGTGAGGGATCAGTGGTGTTACTGAGGGATAAACCCCGGCCTGGGCAGAGTGAGGGATCAGCGGTGTTACTGAGGGATAAACCCTGGCCTCGGCAGAGTGAGGCATCAGCGGTGTTACTGAGGGATAAACCCCGGCCTCGGCAGAGTGAGGGATCAGCGGTGTTACAGAGGGATAAACCCCGGCTTGGGCAGAGTGAGGGATCAGTGGTGTTACTGAGGGATAAACCCCGGCCTGGGCAGAGTGAGGGATCAGCGGTGTTACTGAGGGATAAACCCCAGCCTGGGCAGAGTGACGGATCAGCGGTGTTACTGAGGGATAAACCCCAGCCTGGGCAGAGTGAGGGATCAGCGGTGTTACTGAGGGATAAACCCCAGCCTGGGCAGAGTGAGGCATCAGAGGTGTTACTGAGGGATAAACCCCGGCCTGGGCAGAGTGACGGATCAGCGGTGTTACTGATGTATAAACCCCGGCCTGGGCAGAGTGAGGGATCAGCGGTGTTACTGAGGGATAAACCCCAGCCTGGGCAGAGTGAGGGATCAGCGGTGTTACTGAGGGATAAACCACGGCCTGGGCAGAGTGAGGCATCAGCGGTGTTACTCAGGGATAAACCCCGGCCGGGGCAGAGTGAGGCATCAGCGGTGTTACTGAGTGATAAACACCGGCCTGGGCAGAGTGAGGGATCAGCGGTGTTACTGAGGGATAAACACAGGCCTCGGCAGAGTGAGGGATCATCGTTGTTACTGAGGGATAAACCCCGGCCTGGGCAGAGTGAGGGATCAGCGGTGTTACTGAGGGACAAAACCCCGGCCTGGGCAGAGTGAGGGATCAGCGGTGTTACTGAGGTATAAACCCCGGCCTGGGCAGAGTGAGGCATCAGCGGTGTTACAGAGGGATAAACCCCGGCCTGGGCAGAGTGAGGCATCAGCGGTGTTACAGAGTGATAAACACCGGCCTGGGCAGAGTGAGGGATCAGCGGTGTTACTGAGGGATAAACACAGGCCTCGGCAGAGTGAGGGATCATCGTTGTTACTGAGTGATAAACACCGGCCTGGGCAGAGTGAGGCATCAGCGGTGTTACTGAGGGATAAACCCTGGCCTGGGCCGAGTGAGGGATCAGCGGTGTTACTGAGTGATAAACACCGGCCTGGGCAGAGTGAGGGATCAGCGGTGTTACTGAGGGATAAACACAGGCCTCGGCAGAGTGAGGGATCATCGTTGTTACTGAGGGATAAACCCCGGCCTGGGCAGAGTGAGGGATCAGCGGTGTTACTGAGTGATAAACACCGGCCTGGGCAGAGTGAGGGATCAGCGGTGTTACTGAGGGATAAACACAGGCCTCGGCAGAGTGAGGGATCATCGTTGTTACTGAGGGATAAACCCCGGCCTGGGCAGAGTGAGGGATCAGCGGTGTTACTGAGGGACAAAACCCCGGCCTGGGCAGAGTGAGGCATCAGCGGTGTTACTGAGGGATAAACCCTGGCCTTGGCAGAGTGAGGCATCAGCGGTGTTACTGATGTATAAACCCCGGCCTGGGCAGAGTGTGGGATCAGCGGTGTTACAGAGGGATAAACACCGGCCTGGGCAGAGTGAGGGATCAGTGGTGTTACTGAGGGATAAACCCCGGCCTGGGCAGAGTGAGGCATCAGTGGTGTTACAGAGGGATAAACCACGGCCTGGGCAGAGTGAGTAATCAGCGGTGTTACAGAGGGATAAACCCCGGCCTGGGCAGAGTGAGGCATCAGCGGAGTTACTGAGGTATAAACCCCGGCCTGGGCAGAGTGAGGCATCAGCGGAGTTACTGAGGTATAAACCCTGGCCTGGGCAGAGTGAGGGATCAGCGGTGTTACAGAGGGATAAACCCCGGCCTGGGCAGAGTGAGGGATCAGCGGTGTTACTGAGGTATAAACCCCGGCCTGGGCAGAGTGAGGGATCAGCGGTGTTACTGAGGTATAAACCCCGGCCTGGGCAGAGTGAGGGATCAGCGGTGTTACTGAGGGATAAATCCCGGCCTGGGCAGAGTGAGGGATCAGCGGTGTTACAGAGGTATAAACCCCGGCCTTGGCAGAGTGAGGGATCAGCGGTGATACAGAGGGATAAACCCCGGCCTGGGCAGAGTGAGGGATCAGCGGTGTTACACAGGTATAAACCCCGGACTGGGCAGAGTGAGGCATCAGCGGTGTTACTGAGGGATAAACCCCGGCCTGGGCAGAGTGAGGGATCAGCGGTGTTACTGAGGGATAAACCCCGGCCTCGGCAGAGTGAGGCATCAGCGGTGTTACTGAGGGATAAACCCTGGCCTCGGCAGAGTGAGGCATCAGCGGTGTTACTGAGGGATAAACCCCGGCCTCGGCAGAGTGAGGCATCAGCGGTGTTACAGAGGGATAAACCCCGGCCTGGGCAGAGTGAGGGATCAGCGGTGTTACTGAGGGATAAACCCCAGCCTGGGCAGAGTGAGGGATCAGCGGTGTTATTGAGGGATAAACCCCGGACTGGGCAGAGTGAGGGATCAGCGGTGTTACAGAGGGATAAACCCCGGCCTGGGCAGAGTGAGGGATCAGCGGTGTTACTGAGGGAAAAATCCCGGCCTGGGCAGAGTGAGGGATCAGCGGTGTTACTGAGGGATAAATCCCAGCCTGGGCAGAGTGAGGGATCAGCGGTGTTACTGAGGGATAAACCCCGGCCTGGTCAGAGTGAGGGATCAGCGGTGTTACTGAGGGATAATCCCCGGCCTGGGCAGAGTGAGGGATCAACGGTGTTACTGAGGTATAAACCCCGGCCTGGGCACAGTAAGGCATCAGCGGTGTTACTGAGGGATAAACCCCGGCCTCGGCAGAGTGAGGGATCAGCGGTGTTACTGAGGGATAAACCCTGGCCTGGGCACAGTAAGACATCAGAGGTGTTACTGAGGGATAAACCCTGGCCTTGGCAGAGTGAGGGATCAGCGGTGTTACTGAGGGATAAACCCCGGCCTGGGCAGAGTGAGGGATCAGTGGTGTTACTGAGGGATAAACCCCGGCCTCGGCAGAGTGAGGCATCAGCGGTGTTACTGAGGGATAAACCCCGGCCTGGGCAGAGTGAGGCATCAGCGGTGTTACTGAGGGATAAACCCCGGCCTGGGCAGAGGCATCAGCGGTGTTACTGAGGGATAAACCCCGGCCTCGGCAGAGTGAGGCATCAGGAGTGTTACTGAGTGATAAACCCCGGCCTGGGCAGAGTGAGGCATCAGCGGTGTTACTGAGGGATAAACCCCGGCCTGGGCAGAGTGAGGGATCAGCGGTGTTACTGAGGTATAAACCCAGGCCTGGGCAGAGTGAGGCATCAGCGGTGTTACAGAGGGAAAAACCCCGGCCTGGGCAGAGTGAGGGATCAACGGTGTTACTGAGGTATAAACCCTGGCCTGGGCACAGTGAGGGATCAGCGGTGTTACTGAGGGATAAACACTGGCTTGGGCAGAGTGAGGCATCAGCGGTGTTACTGAGGTATAAACCCTGGCCTGGGCAGAGTGAGGGATCATCGTTGTTACTGAGGGATAAACCCCGGCCTGGGCAGAGTGAGGCATCAGCGGTGTTACAGAGGGATAAACCCCGGACTGGGCAGAGTGAGGCATCAGCGGTGTTACTGAGGGATAAACCCTGGCCTCGGCAGAGTGAGGCATCAGCGGTGTTACTGAGGGATAAACCCCGGCCTCGGCAGAGTGAGGGATCAGCGGTGTTACAGAGGGATAAACCCCGGCTTGGGCAGAGTGAGGGATCAGTGGTGTTACTGAGGGATAAACCCCGGCCTGGGCAGAGTGAGGGATCAGCGGTGTTACTGAGGGATAAACCCCAGCCTGGGCAGAGTGAGGGATCAGCGGTGTTACTGAGGGATAAACCCCAGCCTGGGCAGAGTGAGGCATCAGCGGTGTTACTGAGGGATAAACCCCGGCCTGGGCAGAGTGACGGATCAGCGGTGTTACTGATGTATAAACCCCGGCCTGGGCAGAGTGAGGGATCAGCGGTGTTACTGAGGGATAAACCCCAGCCTGGGCAGAGTGAGGGATCAGCGGTGTTACTGAGGGATAAACCCCGGCCTGGGCAGAGTGAGGCATCAGCGGTGTTACTGAGGTATAAACCCCAGCCGGGGCAGAGTGAGTCATCAGCGGTGTTACTGAGGGACAAAACCCCGGCCTGGGCAGAGTGTGGGATCAGCGGTGTTACTGAGGTATAAACCCAGGCCTGTGCAGAGTGAGGGATCAGCGGTGTTACAGAGGGATAAACCCCGGCCTGGGCAGAGTGAGGCATCAGCGGTGTTACTCAGGGATAAACCCCGGCCTGGGCAGAGTGAGGCATCAGCCATGTTACTGAGGGATAAACACAGGCCTCGGCAGAGTGAGGGATCATCGTTGTTACTGAGGGATAAACCCCGGCCTGGGCAGAGTGAGGGATCAGCGGTGTTACTGAGTGATAAACACCGGCCTGGGCAGAGTGAGGGATCAGCCATGTTACTGAGGGATAAACACAGGCCTCGGCAGAGTGAGGGATCATCGTTGTTACTGAGGGATAAACCCCGGCCTGGGCAGAGTGAGGGATCAGCGGTGTTACTGAGGGACAAAACCCCGGCCTGGGCAGAGTGAGGGATCAGCGGTGTTACTGAGGGATAAACCCCGGCCTGGGCAGAGTGAGGCATCAGCGGTGTTACAGAGGGATAAACCCCGGCCTGGGCAGAGTGAGGCATCAGCGGTGTTACTCAGGGATAAACCCCGGCCTGGGCAGAGTGAGGCATCAGCGGTGTTACTGAGTGATAAACACCGGCCTGGGCAGAGTGAGGGATCAGCGGTGTTACTGAGGGATAAACACAGGCCTCGGCAGAGTGAGGGATCATCGTTGTTACTGAGGGATAAACCCCGGCCTGGGCAGAGTGAGGGATCAGCGATGTTACTGAGGGACAAAACCCCGGCCTGGGCAGAGTGAGGCATCAGCGGTGTTACTGAGGGATAAACCCTGGCCTTGGCAGAGTGAGGCATCAGCGGTGTTACTGATGTATAAACCCCGGCCTGGGCAGAGTGTGGGATCAGCGGTGTTACAGAGGGATAAACACCGGCCTGGGCAGAGTGAGGGATCAGTGGTGTTACTGAGGGATAAACCCCGGCTTGGGCAGAGTGAGGGATCAGTGGTGTTACTGAGGGATAAACCCCGGCCTGGGCAGAGTGAGGGATCAGCGGTGTTACTGAGGGATAAACCCCAGCCTGGGCAGAGTGAGGGATCAGCGGTGTTACTGAGGGATAAACCCCAGCCTGGGCAGAGTGAGGCATCAGCGGTGTTACTGAGGGATAAACCCCGGCCTGGGCAGAGTGACGGATCAGCGGTGTTACTGATGTATAAACCCCGGCCTGGGCAGAGTGAGGGATCAGCGGTGTTACTGAGGGATAAACCCCAGCCTGGGCAGAGTGAGGGATCAGCGGTGTTACTGAGGGATAAACCCCGGCCTGGGCAGAGTGAGGCATCAGCGGTGTTACTGAGGTATAAACCCCGGCCGGGGCAGAGTGAGTCATCAGCGGTGTTACTGAGGGATAAACCCTGGCCTGGGCAGAGTGAGGGATCAGCGGTGTTACTGAGGGATAAACCCCGGCCTGGGCAGAGTGAGGCATCAGCGGTGTTACTGAGGGATAAACCCCGGCCTGGGCAGAGTGAGGCATCAGCGGTGTTACTCAAGGATAAACCCCGGCCTGGGCAGAGTGAGGCATCAGCGGTGTTACTGAGTGATAAACCCCGGCCTGGGCAGAGTGAGGCATCAGCGGTGTTACAGAGGGATAAACCCCGGCCTGGGCAGAGTGAGGCATCAGCGGTGTTACTCAGGGATAAACCCCGGCCTGGGCAGAGTGAGGCATCAGCGGTGTTACTGAGTGATAAACACCGGCCTGGGCAGAGTGAGGGATCAGCCATGTTACTGAGGGATAAACACAGGCCTCGGCAGAGTGAGGGATCATCGTTGTTACTGAGGGATAAACCCCGGCCTGGGCAGAGTGAGGGATCAGCGGTGTTACTGAGGGACAAAACCCCGGCCTGGGCAGAGTGAGGGATCAGCGGTGTTACTGAGGGATAAACCCCGGCCTGGGCAGAGTGAGGCATCAGCGGTGTTACAGAGGGATAAACCCCGGCCTGGGCAGAGTGAGGCATCAGCGGTGTTACTCAGGGATAAACCCCGGCCTGGGCAGAGTGAGGCATCAGCGGTGTTACTGAGTGATAAACACCGGCCTGGGCAGAGTGAGGGATCAGCGGTGTTACTGAGGGATAAACACAGGCCTCGGCAGAGTGAGGGATCATCGTTGTTACTGAGGGATAAACCCCGGCCTGGGCAGAGTGAGGGATCAGCGGTGTTACTGAGGGACAAAACCCCGGCCTGGGCAGAGTGAGGCATCAGCGGTGTTACTGAGGGATAAACCCTGGCCTTGGCAGAGTGAGGCATCAGCGGTGTTACTGATGTATAAACCCCGGCCTGGGCAGAGTGTGGGATCAGCGGTGTTACAGAGGGATAAACACCGGCCTGGGCAGAGTGAGGGATCAGTGGTGTTACTGAGGGATAAACCCCGGCCTGGGCAGAGTGAGGCATCAGTGGTGTTACAGAGGGATAAACCACGGCCTGGGCAGAGTGAGTAATCAGCGGTGTTACAGAGGGATAAACCCCGGCCTGGGCAGAGTGAGGCATCAGCGGAGTTACTGAGGTATAAACCCCGGCCTGGGCAGAGTGAGGCATCAGCGGAGTTACTGAGGTAAAAACCCTGGCCTGGGCAGAGTGAGGGATCAGCGGTGTTACAGAGGGATAAACCCTGGCCTGGGCAGAGTGAGGGATCAGCGGTGTTACTGAGGTATAAACCCCGGCCTGGGCAGAGTGAGGGATCAGCGGTGTTACTGAGGTATAAACCCCGGCCTGGGCAGAGTGAGGGATCAGCGGTGTTACACAGGTATAAACCCCGGCCTGGGCAGAGGCATCAGCGGTGTTACTGAGGGATAAACCCCGGCCTCGGCAGAGTGAGGCATCAGGAGTGTTACTGAGTGATAAACCCCGGCCTGGGCAGAGTGAGGCATCAGCGGTGTTACTGAGGGATAAACCCCGGCCTGGGCAGAGTGAGGGATCAGCGGTGTTACTGAGGTATAAACCCAGGCCTGGGCAGAGTGAGGCATCAGCGGTGTTACAGAGGGAAAAACCCCGGCCTGGGCAGAGTGAGGGATCAACGGTGTTACTGAGGTATAAACCCTGGCCTGGGCACAGTGAGGGATCAGCGGTGTTACTGAGGGATAAACACTGGCTTGGGCAGAGTGAGGCATCAGCGGTGTTACTGAGGGATAAACCCTGGCCTCGGCAGAGTGAGGCATCAGCGGTGTTACTGAGGGATAAACCCCGGCCTCGGCAGAGTGAGGGATCAGCGGTGTTACAGAGGGATAAACCCCGGCTTGGGCAGAGTGAGGGATCAGTGGTGTTACTGAGGGATAAACCCCGGCCTGGGCAGAGTGAGGGATCAGCGGTGTTACTGAGGGATAAACCCCAGCCTGGGCAGAGTGAGGGATCAGCGGTGTTACTGAGGGATAAACCCCAGCCTGGGCAGAGTGAGGCATCAGCGGTGTTACTGAGGGATAAACCCCGGCCTGGGCAGAGTGACGGATCAGCGGAGTTACTGAGGTATAAACCCCAGCCTGGGCAGAGTGAGGCATCAGCGGAGTTACTGAGGTATAAACCCCGGCCTGGGCAGAGTGAGGCATCAGCGGAGTTACTGAGGTATAAACCCTGGCCTGGGCAGAGTGAGGGATCAGCGGTGTTACAGAGGGATAAACCCTGGCCTGGGCAGAGTGAGGGATCAGCGGTGTTACTGAGGTATAAACCCCGGCCTGGGCAGAGTGAGGGATCAGCGGTGTTACTGAGGTATAAACCCCGGCCTGGGCAGAGTGAGGGATCAGCGGTGTTACACAGGTATAAACCCCGGACTGGGCAGAGTGAGGGATCAGCGGTGTTACTGAGGGAAAAATCCCGGCCTGGGCAGAGTGAGGGATCAGCGGTGTTACTGAGGGATAAACCCCAGCCTGGGCAGAGTGAGGGATCAGTGGTGTTATTAAGGGATAAACCCCGGCCTGGGCAGAGTGAGGGATCAGCGGTGTTACTGAGGGATAAACCCCGGCCTGGTCAGAGTGAGGCATCAGCGGTGTTACTGAGGGATAAACACCGGCCTGGGCAGAGTGAGGGATCAACGGTGTTACTGAGGTATAAACCCCGGCCTGGGCACAGTAAGGCATCAGCGGTGTTACTGAGGGATAAACCCCGGCCTCGGCAGAGTGAGGGATCAGCGGTGTTACTGAGGGATAAACCCCGGCCTCGGCAGTGTGAGGCATCAGCGGTGTTACTGAGGGATAAACCCCGGCCTGGGCAGAGTGAGGGATCAGTGGTGTTACTGAGGGATAAACCCCGGCCTGGGCAGAGTGAGGGATCAGCGGTGTTACTGAGGGATAAACCCTGGCCTGGGCACAGTAAGACATCAGAGGTGTTACTGAGGGATAAACCCTGGCCTTGGCAGAGTGAGGGATCAGCGGTGTTACTGAGGGATAAACCCCGGCCTGGGCAGAGTGAGGGATCAGTGGTGTTACTGAGGGATAAACCCCGGCCTCGGCAGAGTGAGGCATCAGCGGTGTTACTGAGGGATAAACCCCGGCCTGGGCAGAGTGAGGCATCAGCGGTGTTACTGAGGGATAAACCCCGGCCTGGGCAGAGGCATCAGCGGTGTTACTGAGGGATAAACCCCGGCCTCGGCAGAGTGAGGCATCAGGAGTGTTACTGAGTGATAAACCCCGGCCTGGGCAGAGTGAGGCATCAGCGGTGTTACTGAGGGATAAACCCCGGCCTGGGCAGAGTGAGGGATCAGCGGTGTTACTGAGGTATAAACCCAGGCCTGGGCAGAGTGAGGCATCAGCGGTGTTACAGAGGGAAAAACCCCGGCCTGGGCAGAGTGAGGGATCAACGGTGTTACTGAGGTATAAACCCTGGCCTGGGCACAGTGAGGGATCAGCGGTGTTACTGAGGGATAAACACTGGCTTGGGCAGAGTGAGGCATCAGCGGTGTTACTGAGGGATAAACCCTGGCCTCGGCAGAGTGAGGCATCAGCGGTGTTACTGAGGGATAAACCCCGGCCTCGGCAGAGTGAGGGATCAGCGGTGTTACAGAGGGATAAACCCCGGCTTGGGCAGAGTGAGGGATCAGTGGTGTTACTGAGGGATAAACCCCGGCCTGGGCAGAGTGAGGGATCAGCGGTGTTACTGAGGGATAAACCCCAGCCTGGGCAGAGTGAGGGATCAGCGGTGTTACTGAGGGATAAACCCCAGCCTGGGCAGAGTGAGGCATCAGCGGTGTTACTGAGGGATAAACCCCGGCCTGGGCAGAGTGACGGATCAGCGGTGTTACTGATGTATAAACCCCGGCCTGGGCAGAGTGAGGGATCAGCGGTGTTACTGAGGGATAAACCCCAGCCTGGGCAGAGTGAGGGATCAGCGGTGTTACTGAGGGATAAACCCCGGCCTGGGCAGAGTGAGGCATCAGCGGTGTTACTGAGGTATAAACCCCGGCCGGGGCAGAGTGAGTCATCAGCGGTGTTACTGAGGGATAAACCCCGGCCTGGGCAGAGTGAGGCATCAGCGGTGTTACTGAGTGATAAACACCGGCCTGGGCAGAGTGAGGGATCAGCCATGTTACTGAGGGATAAACACAGGCCTCGGCAGAGTGAGGGATCATCGTTGTTACTGAGGGATAAACCCCGGCCTGGGCAGAGTGAGGGATCAGCGGTGTTACTGAGGGACAAAACCCCGGCCTGGGCAGAGTGAGGGATCAGCGGTGTTACTGAGGGATAAACCCCGGCCTGGGCAGAGTGAGGCATCAGCGGTGTTACAGAGGGATAAACCCCGGCCTGGGCAGAGTGAGGCATCAGCGGTGTTACTCAGGGATAAACCCCGGCCTGGGCAGAGTGAGGCATCAGCGGTGTTACTGAGTGATAAACACCGGCCTGGGCAGAGTGAGGGATCAGCGGTGTTACTGAGGGATAAACACAGGCCTCGGCAGAGTGAGGGATCATCGTTGTTACTGAGGGATAAACCCCGGCCTGGGCAGAGTGAGGGATCAGCGGTGTTACTGAGGGACAAAACCCCGGCCTGGGCAGAGTGAGGCATCAGCGGTGTTACTGAGGGATAAACCCTGGCCTTGGCAGAGTGAGGCATCAGCGGTGTTACTGATGTATAAACCCCGGCCTGGGCAGAGTGTGGGATCAGCGGTGTTACAGAGGGATAAACACCGGCCTGGGCAGAGTGAGGGATCAGTGGTGTTACTGAGGGATAAACCCTGGCCTGGGCACAGTAAGACATCAGAGGTGTTACTGAGGGATAAACCCTGGCCTTGGCAGAGTGAGGGATCAGCGGTGTTACTGAGGGATAAACCCCGGCCTGGGCAGAGTGAGGGATCAGTGGTGTTACTGAGGGATAAACCCCGGCCTCGGCAGAGTGAGGCATCAGCGGTGTTACTGAGGGATAAACCCCGGCCTGGGCAGAGTGAGGCATCAGCGGTGTTACTGAGGGATAAACCCCGGCCTGGGCAGAGGCATCAGCGGTGTTACTGAGGGATAAACCCCGGCCTCGGCAGAGTGAGGCATCAGGAGTGTTACTGAGTGATAAACCCCGGCCTGGGCAGAGTGAGGCATCAGCGGTGTTACTGAGGGATAAACCCCGGCCTGGGCAGAGTGAGGGATCAGCGGTGTTACTGAGGTATAAACCCAGGCCTGGGCAGAGTGAGGCATCAGCGGTGTTACAGAGGGAAAAACCCCGGCCTGGGCAGAGTGAGGGATCAACGGTGTTACTGAGGTATAAACCCTGGCCTGGGCACAGTGAGGGATCAGCGGTGTTACTGAGGGATAAACACTGGCTTGGGCAGAGTGAGGCATCAGCGGTGTTACTGAGGTATAAACCCTGGCCTGGGCAGAGTGAGGGATCATCGTTGTTACTGAGGGATAAACCCCGGCCTGGGCAGAGTGAGGCATCAGCGGTGTTACAGAGGGATAAACCCCGGACTGGGCAGAGTGAGGCATCAGCGGTGTTACTGAGGGATAAACCCTGGCCTCGGCAGAGTGAGGCATCAGCGGTGTTACTGAGGGATAAACCCCGGCCTCGGCAGAGTGAGGGATCAGCGGTGTTACAGAGGGATAAACCCCGGCTTGGGCAGAGTGAGGGATCAGTGGTGTTACTGAGGGATAAACCCCGGCCTGGGCAGAGTGAGGGATCAGCGGTGTTACTGAGGGATAAACCCCAGCCTGGGCAGAGTGAGGGATCAGCGGTGTTACTGAGGGATAAACCCCAGCCTGGGCAGAGTGAGGCATCAGCGGTGTTACTGAGGGATAAACCCCGGCCTGGGCAGAGTGACGGATCAGCGGTGTTACTGATGTATAAACCCCGGCCTGGGCAGAGTGAGGGATCAGCGGTGTTACTGAGGGATAAACCCCAGCCTGGGCAGAGTGAGGGATCAGCGGTGTTACTGAGGGATAAACCCCGGCCTGGGCAGAGTGAGGCATCAGCGGTGTTACTGAGGTATAAACCCCGGCCGGGGCAGAGTGAGTCATCAGCGGTGTTACTGAGGGACAAAACCCCGGCCTGGGCAGAGTGTGGGATCAGCGGTGTTACTGAGGTATAAACCCAGGCCTGTGCAGAGTGAGGGATCAGCGGTGTTACAGAGGGATAAACCCCGGCCTGGGCAGAGTGAGGCATCAGCGGTGTTACTCAGGGATAAACCCCGGCCTGGGCAGAGTGAGGCATCAGCCATGTTACTGAGGGATAAACACAGGCCTCGGCAGAGTGAGGGATCATCGTTGTTACTGAGGGATAAACCCCGGCCTGGGCAGAGTGAGGGATCAGCGGTGTTACTGAGTGATAAACACCGGCCTGGGCAGAGTGAGGGATCAGCCATGTTACTGAGGGATAAACACAGGCCTCGGCAGAGTGAGGGATCATCGTTGTTACTGAGGGATAAACCCCGGCCTGGGCAGAGTGAGGGATCAGCGGTGTTACTGAGGGACAAAACCCCGGCCTGGGCAGAGTGAGGGATCAGCGGTGTTACTGAGGGATAAACCCCGGCCTGGGCAGAGTGAGGCATCAGCGGTGTTACAGAGGGATAAACCCCGGCCTGGGCAGAGTGAGGCATCAGCGGTGTTACTCAGGGATAAACCCCGGCCTGGGCAGAGTGAGGCATCAGCGGTGTTACTGAGTGATAAACACCGGCCTGGGCAGAGTGAGGGATCAGCGGTGTTACTGAGGGATAAACACAGGCCTCGGCAGAGTGAGGGATCATCGTTGTTACTGAGGGATAAACCCCGGCCTGGGCAGAGTGAGGGATCAGCGATGTTACTGAGGGACAAAACCCCGGCCTGGGCAGAGTGAGGCATCAGCGGTGTTACTGAGGGATAAACCCTGGCCTTGGCAGAGTGAGGCATCAGCGGTGTTACTGATGTATAAACCCCGGCCTGGGCAGAGTGTGGGATCAGCGGTGTTACAGAGGGATAAACACCGGCCTGGGCAGAGTGAGGGATCAGTGGTGTTACTGAGGGATAAACCCCGGCTTGGGCAGAGTGAGGGATCAGTGGTGTTACTGAGGGATAAACCCCGGCCTGGGCAGAGTGAGGGATCAGCGGTGTTACTGAGGGATAAACCCCAGCCTGGGCAGAGTGAGGGATCAGCGGTGTTACTGAGGGATAAACCCCAGCCTGGGCAGAGTGAGGCATCAGCGGTGTTACTGAGGGATAAACCCCGGCCTGGGCAGAGTGACGGATCAGCGGTGTTACTGATGTATAAACCCCGGCCTGGGCAGAGTGAGGGATCAGCGGTGTTACTGAGGGATAAACCCCAGCCTGGGCAGAGTGAGGGATCAGCGGTGTTACTGAGGGATAAACCCCGGCCTGGGCAGAGTGAGGCATCAGCGGTGTTACTGAGGTATAAACCCCGGCCGGGGCAGAGTGAGTCATCAGCGGTGTTACTGAGGGATAAACCCTGGCCTGGGCAGAGTGAGGGATCAGCGGTGTTACTGAGGGATAAACCCCGGCCTGGGCAGAGTGAGGCATCAGCGGTGTTACTGAGGGATAAACCCCGGCCTGGGCAGAGTGAGGCATCAGCGGTGTTACTCAAGGATAAACCCCGGCCTGGGCAGAGTGAGGCATCAGCGGTGTTACTGAGTGATAAACCCCGGCCTGGGCAGAGTGAGGCATCAGCGGTGTTACAGAGGGATAAACCCCGGCCTGGGCAGAGTGAGGCATCAGCGGTGTTACTCAGGGATAAACCCCGGCCTGGGCAGAGTGAGGCATCAGCGGTGTTACTGAGTGATAAACACCGGCCTGGGCAGAGTGAGGGATCAGCCATGTTACTGAGGGATAAACACAGGCCTCGGCAGAGTGAGGGATCATCGTTGTTACTGAGGGATAAACCCCGGCCTGGGCAGAGTGAGGGATCAGCGGTGTTACTGAGGGACAAAACCCCGGCCTGGGCAGAGTGAGGGATCAGCGGTGTTACTGAGGGATAAACCCCGGCCTGGGCAGAGTGAGGCATCAGCGGTGTTACAGAGGGATAAACCCCGGCCTGGGCAGAGTGAGGCATCAGCGGTGTTACTCAGGGATAAACCCCGGCCTGGGCAGAGTGAGGCATCAGCGGTGTTACTGAGTGATAAACACCGGCCTGGGCAGAGTGAGGGATCAGCGGTGTTACTGAGGGATAAACACAGGCCTCGGCAGAGTGAGGGATCATCGTTGTTACTGAGGGATAAACCCCGGCCTGGGCAGAGTGAGGGATCAGCGGTGTTACTGAGGGACAAAACCCCGGCCTGGGCAGAGTGAGGCATCAGCGGTGTTACTGAGGGATAAACCCTGGCCTTGGCAGAGTGAGGCATCAGCGGTGTTACTGATGTATAAACCCCGGCCTGGGCAGAGTGTGGGATCAGCGGTGTTACAGAGGGATAAACACCGGCCTGGGCAGAGTGAGGGATCAGTGGTGTTACTGAGGGATAAACCCCGGCCTGGGCAGAGTGAGGCATCAGTGGTGTTACAGAGGGATAAACCACGGCCTGGGCAGAGTGAGTAATCAGCGGTGTTACAGAGGGATAAACCCCGGCCTGGGCAGAGTGAGGCATCAGCGGAGTTACTGAGGTATAAACCCCGGCCTGGGCAGAGTGAGGCATCAGCGGAGTTACTGAGGTATAAACCCTGGCCTGGGCAGAGTGAGGGATCAGCGGTGTTACAGAGGGATAAACCCTGGCCTGGGCAGAGTGAGGGATCAGCGGTGTTACTGAGGTATAAACCCCGGCCTGGGCAGAGTGAGGGATCAGCGGTGTTACTGAGGTATAAACCCCGGCCTGGGCAGAGTGAGGGATCAGCGGTGTTACACAGGTATAAACCCCGGACTGGGCAGAGTGAGGGATCAGCGGTGTTACTGAGGGAAAAATCCCGGCCTGGGCAGAGTGAGGGATCAGCGGTGTTACTGAGGGATAAACCCCAGCCTGGGCAGAGTGAGGGATCAGTGGTGTTATTAAGGGATAAACCCCGGCCTGGGCAGAGTGAGGGATCAGCGGTGTTACTGAGGGATAAACCCCGGCCTGGTCAGAGTGAGGCATCAGCGGTGTTACTGAGGGATAAACACCGGCCTGGGCAGAGTGAGGGATCAACGGTGTTACTGAGGTATAAACCCCGGCCTGGGCACAGTAAGGCATCAGCGGTGTTACTGAGGGATAAACCCCGGCCTCGGCAGAGTGAGGGATCAGCGGTGTTACTGAGGGATAAACCCCGGCCTCGGCAGTGTGAGGCATCAGCGGTGTTACTGAGGGATAAACCCCGGCCTGGGCAGAGTGAGGGATCAGTGGTGTTACTGAGGGATAAACCCCGGCCTGGGCAGAGTGAGGGATCAGCGGTGTTACTGAGGGATAAACCCTGGCCTGGGCACAGTAAGACATCAGAGGTGTTACTGAGGGATAAACCCTGGCCTTGGCAGAGTGAGGGATCAGCGGTGTTACTGAGGGATAAACCCCGGCCTGGGCAGAGTGAGGGATCAGTGGTGTTACTGAGGGATAAACCCCGGCCTCGGCAGAGTGAGGCATCAGCGGTGTTACTGAGGGATAAACCCCGGCCTGGGCAGAGTGAGGCATCAGCGGTGTTACTGAGGGATAAACCCCGGCCTGGGCAGAGGCATCAGCGGTGTTACTGAGGGATAAACCCCGGCCTCGGCAGAGTGAGGCATCAGGAGTGTTACTGAGTGATAAACCCCGGCCTGGGCAGAGTGAGGCATCAGCGGTGTTACTGAGGGATAAACCCCGGCCTGGGCAGAGTGAGGGATCAGCGGTGTTACTGAGGTATAAACCCAGGCCTGGGCAGAGTGAGGCATCAGCGGTGTTACAGAGGGAAAAACCCCGGCCTGGGCAGAGTGAGGGATCAACGGTGTTACTGAGGTATAAACCCTGGCCTGGGCACAGTGAGGGATCAGCGGTGTTACTGAGGGATAAACACTGGCTTGGGCAGAGTGAGGCATCAGCGGTGTTACTGAGGGATAAACCCTGGCCTCGGCAGAGTGAGGCATCAGCGGTGTTACTGAGGGATAAACCCCGGCCTCGGCAGAGTGAGGGATCAGCGGTGTTACAGAGGGATAAACCCCGGCTTGGGCAGAGTGAGGGATCAGTGGTGTTACTGAGGGATAAACCCCGGCCTGGGCAGAGTGAGGGATCAGCGGTGTTACTGAGGGATAAACCCCAGCCTGGGCAGAGTGAGGGATCAGCGGTGTTACTGAGGGATAAACCCCAGCCTGGGCAGAGTGAGGCATCAGCGGTGTTACTGAGGGATAAACCCCGGCCTGGGCAGAGTGACGGATCAGCGGTGTTACTGATGTATAAACCCCGGCCTGGGCAGAGTGAGGGATCAGCGGTGTTACTGAGGGATAAACCCCAGCCTGGGCAGAGTGAGGGATCAGCGGTGTTACTGAGGGATAAACCCCGGCCTGGGCAGAGTGAGGCATCAGCGGTGTTACTGAGGTATAAACCCCGGCCGGGGCAGAGTGAGTCATCAGCGGTGTTACTGAGGGATAAACCCCGGCCTGGGCAGAGTGAGGCATCAGCGGTGTTACTGAGTGATAAACACCGGCCTGGGCAGAGTGAGGGATCAGCCATGTTACTGAGGGATAAACACAGGCCTCGGCAGAGTGAGGGATCATCGTTGTTACTGAGGGATAAACCCCGGCCTGGGCAGAGTGAGGGATCAGCGGTGTTACTGAGGGACAAAACCCCGGCCTGGGCAGAGTGAGGGATCAGCGGTGTTACTGAGGGATAAACCCCGGCCTGGGCAGAGTGAGGCATCAGCGGTGTTACAGAGGGATAAACCCCGGCCTGGGCAGAGTGAGGCATCAGCGGTGTTACTCAGGGATAAACCCCGGCCTGGGCAGAGTGAGGCATCAGCGGTGTTACTGAGTGATAAACACCGGCCTGGGCAGAGTGAGGGATCAGCGGTGTTACTGAGGGATAAACACAGGCCTCGGCAGAGTGAGGGATCATCGTTGTTACTGAGGGATAAACCCCGGCCTGGGCAGAGTGAGGGATCAGCGGTGTTACTGAGGGACAAAACCCCGGCCTGGGCAGAGTGAGGCATCAGCGGTGTTACTGAGGGATAAACCCTGGCCTTGGCAGAGTGAGGCATCAGCGGTGTTACTGATGTATAAACCCCGGCCTGGGCAGAGTGTGGGATCAGCGGTGTTACAGAGGGATAAACACCGGCCTGGGCAGAGTGAGGGATCAGTGGTGTTACTGAGGGATAAACCCTGGCCTTGGCAGAGTGAGGCATCAGCGGTGTTACTGATGTATAAACCCCGGCCTGGGCAGAGTGTGGGATCAGCGGTGTTACAGAGGGATAAACACCGGCCTGGGCAGAGTGAGGGATCAGTGGTGTTACTGAGGGATAAACCCCGGCCTGGGCAGAGTGAGGCATCAGTGGTGTTACAGAGGGATAAACCACGGCCTGGGCAGAGTGAGGCATCAGCGGTGTTACAGAGGGATAAACCCCGGCCTGGGCAGAGTGAGGCATCAGCGGTGTTACTCAGGGATAAACCCCGGCCTGGGCAGAGTGAGGCATCAGCGGTGTTACTGAGTGATAAACACCGGCCTGGGCAGAGTGAGGGATCAGCGGTGTTACTGAGGGATAAACACAGGCCTCGGCAGAGTGAGGGATCATCGTTGTTACTGAGGGATAAACCCCGGCCTGGGCAGAGTGAGGGATCAGCGATGTTACTGAGGGACAAAACCCCGGCCTGGGCAGAGTGAGGCATCAGCGGTGTTACTGAGGGATAAACCCTGGCCTTGGCAGTGTGAGGCATCAGCGGTGTTACTGATGTATAAACCCCGGCCTGGGCAGAGTGTGGGATCAGCGGTGTTACAGAGGGATAAACACCGGCCTGGGCAGAGTGAGGGATCAGTGGTGTTACTGAGGGATAAACCCCGGCTTGGGCAGAGTGAGGGATCAGTGGTGTTACTGAGGGATAAACCCCGGCCTGGGCAGAGTGAGGGATCAGCGGTGTTACTGAGGGATAAACCCCAGCCTGGGCAGAGTGAGGGATCAGCGGTGTTACTGAGGGATAAACCCCAGCCTGGGCAGAGTGAGGCATCAGCGGTGTTACTGAGGGATAAACCCCGGCCTGGGCAGAGTGACGGATCAGCGGTGTTACTGATGTATAAACCCCGGCCTGGGCAGAGTGAGGGATCAGCGGTGTTACTGAGGGATAAACCCCAGCCTGGGCAGAGTGAGGGATCAGCGGTGTTACTGAGGGATAAACCCCGGCCTGGGCAGAGTGAGGCATCAGCGGTGTTACTGAGGTATAAACCCCGGCCGGGGCAGAGTGAGTCATCAGCGGTGTTACTGAGGGATAAACCCTGGCCTGGGCAGAGTGAGGGATCAGCGGTGTTACTGAGGGATAAACCCCGGCCTGGGCAGAGTGAGGCATCAGCGGTGTTACTGAGGGATAAACCCCGGCCTGGGCAGAGTGAGGCATCAGCGGTGTTACTCAGGGATAAACCCCGGCCTGGGCAGAGTGAGGCATCAGCGGTGTTACTGAGTGATAAACCCCGGCCTGGGCAGAGTGAGGCATCAGCGGTGTTACAGAGGGATAAACCCCGGCCTGGGCAGAGTGAGGCATCAGCGGTGTTACTCAGGGATAAACCCCGGCCTGGGCAGAGTGAGGCATCAGCGGTGTTACTGAGTGATAAACACCGGCCTGGGCAGAGTGAGGCATCAGCGGTGTTACTGAGGGATAAACACCGGCCTGGGCAGAGTGAGGGATCAGCGGTGTTACTGAGGGATAAACACAGGCCTCGGCAGAGTGAGGGATCATCGTTGTTACTGAGGGATAAACCCCGGCCTGGGCAGAGTGAGGGATCAGCGGTGTTACTGAGGGACAAAACCCCGGCCTGGGCAGAGTGAGGGATCAGCGGTGTTACTGAGGGATAAACCCCGGCCTGGGCAGAGTGAGGCATCAGCGGTGTTACAGAGGGATAAACCCCGGCCTGGGCAGAGTGAGGCATCAGCGGTGTTACTCAGGGATAAACCCCGGCCTGGGCAGAGTGAGGCATCAGCGGTGTTACTGAGTGATAAACACCGGCCTGGGCAGAGTGAGGGATCAGCGGTGTTACTGAGGGATAAACACAGGCCTCGGCAGAGTGAGGGATCATCGTTGTTACTGAGGGATAAACACCGGCCTGGGCAGAGTGAGGGATCAGCGGTGTTACTGAGGGACAAAACCCCGGCCTGGGCAGAGTGAGGCATCAGCGGTGTTACTGAGGGATAAACCCTGGCCTTGGCAGAGTGAGGCATCAGCGGTGTTACTGATGTATAAACCCCGGCCTGGGCAGAGTGTGGGATCAGCGGTGTTACAGAGGGATAAACACCGGCCTGGGCAGAGTGAGGGATCAGTGGTGTTACTGAGGGATAAACCCCGGCCTGGGCAGAGTGAGGCATCAGTGGTGTTACAGAGGGATAAACCACGGCCTGGGCAGAGTGAGTAATCAGCGGTGTTACAGAGGGATAAACCCCGGCCTGGGCAGAGTGAGGCATCAGCGGAGTTACTGAGGTATAAACCCCGGCCTGGGCAGAGTGAGGCATCAGCGGAGTTACTGAGGTATAAACCCTGGCCTGGGCAGAGTGAGGGATCAGCGGTGTTACAGAGGGATAAACCCTGGCCTGGGCAGAGTGAGGGATCAGCGGTGTTACTGAGGTATAAACCCCGGCCTGGGCAGAGTGAGGGATCAGCGGTGTTACTGAGGTATAAACCCCGGCCTGGGCAGAGTGAGGGATCAGCGGTGTTACACAGGTATAAACCCCGGACTGGGCAGAGTGAGGGATCAGCGGTGTTACTGAGGGAAAAATCCCGGCCTGGGCAGAGTGAGGGATCAGCGGTGTTACTGAGGGATAAACCCCAGCCTGGGCAGAGTGAGGGATCAGTGGTGTTATTAAGGGATAAACCCCGGCCTGGGCAGAGTGAGGGATCAGCGGTGTTACTGAGGGATAAACCCCGGCCTGGTCAGAGTGAGGCATCAGCGGTGTTACTGAGGGATAAACACCGGCCTGGGCAGAGTGAGGGATCAACGGTGTTACTGAGGTATAAACCCCGGCCTGGGCACAGTAAGGCATCAGCGGTGTTACTGAGGGATAAACCCCGGCCTCGGCAGAGTGAGGGATCAGCGGTGTTACTGAGGGATAAACCCCGGCCTCGGCAGTGTGAGGCATCAGCGGTGTTACTGAGGGATAAACCCCGGCCTGGGCAGAGTGAGGGATCAGTGGTGTTACTGAGGGATAAACCCCGGCCTGGGCAGAGTGAGGGATCAGCGGTGTTACTGAGGGATAAACCCTGGCCTGGGCACAGTAAGACATCAGAGGTGTTACTGAGGGATAAACCCTGGCCTTGGCAGAGTGAGGGATCAGCGGTGTTACTGAGGGATAAACCCCGGCCTGGGCAGAGTGAGGGATCAGTGGTGTTACTGAGGGATAAACCCCGGCCTCGGCAGAGTGAGGCATCAGCGGTGTTACTGAGGGATAAACCCCGGCCTGGGCAGAGTGAGGCATCAGCGGTGTTACTGAGGGATAAACCCCGGCCTGGGCAGAGGCATCAGCGGTGTTACTGAGGGATAAACCCCGGCCTCGGCAGAGTGAGGCATCAGGAGTGTTACTGAGTGATAAACCCCGGCCTGGGCAGAGTGAGGCATCAGCGGTGTTACTGAGGGATAAACCCCGGCCTGGGCAGAGTGAGGGATCAGCGGTGTTACTGAGGTATAAACCCAGGCCTGGGCAGAGTGAGGCATCAGCGGTGTTACAGAGGGAAAAACCCCGGCCTGGGCAGAGTGAGGGATCAACGGTGTTACTGAGGTATAAACCCTGGCCTGGGCACAGTGAGGGATCAGCGGTGTTACTGAGGGATAAACACTGGCTTGGGCAGAGTGAGGCATCAGCGGTGTTACTGAGGGATAAACCCTGGCCTCGGCAGAGTGAGGCATCAGCGGTGTTACTGAGGGATAATCCCCGGCCTCGGCAGAGTGAGGGATCAGCGGTGTTACAGAGGGATAAACCCCGGCTTGGGCAGAGTGAGGGATCAGTGGTGTTACTGAGGGATAAACCCCGGCCTGGGCAGAGTGAGGGATCAGCGGTGTTACTGAGGGATAAACCCCAGCCTGGGCAGAGTGAGGGATCAGCGGTGTTACTGAGGGATAAACCCCAGCCTGGGCAGAGTGAGGCATCAGCGGTGTTACTGAGGGATAAACCCCGGCCTGGGCAGAGTGACGGATCAGCGGTGTTACTGATGTATAAACCCCGGCCTGGGCAGAGTGAGGGATCAGCGGTGTTACTGAGGGATAAACCCCAGCCTGGGCAGAGTGAGGGATCAGCGGTGTTACTGAGGGATAAACCCCGGCCTGGGCAGAGTGAGGCATCAGCGGTGTTACTGAGGTATAAACCCCGGCCGGGGCAGAGTGAGTCATCAGCGGTGTTACTGAGGGATAAACCCCGGCCTGGGCAGAGTGAGGCATCAGCGGTGTTACTGAGTGATAAACACCGGCCTGGGCAGAGTGAGGGATCAGCCATGTTACTGAGGGATAAACACAGGCCTCGGCAGAGTGAGGGATCATCGTTGTTACTGAGGGATAAACCCCGGCCTGGGCAGAGTGAGGGATCAGCGGTGTTACTGAGGGACAAAACCCCGGCCTGGGCAGAGTGAGGGATCAGCGGTGTTACTGAGGGATAAACCCCGGCCTGGGCAGAGTGAGGCATCAGCGGTGTTACAGAGGGATAAACCCCGGCCTGGGCAGAGTGAGGCATCAGCGGTGTTACTGAGTGATAAACACCGGCCTGGGCAGAGTGAGGGATCAGCGGTGTTACTGAGGGATAAACACAGGCCTCGGCAGAGTGAGGGATCATCGTTGTTACTGAGGGATAAACCCCGGCCTGGGCAGAGTGAGGGATCAGCGGTGTTACTGAGGGACAAAACCCCGGCCTGGGCAGAGTGAGGCATCAGCGGTGTTACTGAGGGATAAACCCTGGCCTTGGCAGAGTGAGGCATCAGCGGTGTTACTGATGTATAAACCCCGGCCTGGGCAGAGTGTGGGATCAGCGGTGTTACAGAGGGATAAACACCGGCCTGGGCAGAGTGAGGGATCAGTCGTGTTACTGAGGGATAAACCCCGGCCTGGGCAGAGTGAGGCATCAGTGGTGTTACAGAGGGATAAACCACGGCCTGGGCAGAGTGAGTAATCAGCGGCGTTACAGAGGGATAAACCCCGGCCTGGGCAGAGTGAGGCATCAGCGGAGTTACTGAGGTATAAACCCCGGCCTGGGCAGAGTGAGGCATCAGCGGAGTTACTGAGGTATAAACCCTGGCCTGGGCAGAGTGAGGGATCAGCGGTGTTACAGAGGGATAAACCCTGGCCTGGGCAGAGTGAGGGATCAGCGGTGTTACTGAGGTATAAACCCCGGCCTGGGCAGAGTGAGGGATCAGCGGTGTTACTGAGGTATAAACCCCGGCCTGGGCAGAGTGAGGGATCAGCGGTGTTACTGAGGGATAAATCCCGGCCTGGGCAGAGTGAGGGATCAGCGGTGTTACAGAGGTATAAACCCCGGCCTTGGCAGAGTGAGGGATCAGCGGTGATACAGAGGTATAAACCCCGGCCTGGGCAGAGTGAGGGATCAGCGGTGTTACTGAGGTATAAACCCCGGCCTGGGCAGAGTGAGGGATCAGCGGTGTTACTGAGGGATAAACCCCGGCCTGGGCAGAGTGAGGGATCAGCGGTGTTACACAGGTATAAACCCCGGACTGGGCAGAGTGAGGCATCAGCGGTGTTACTGAGGGATAAACCCCGGCCTGGGCAGAGTGAGGGATCAGCGTTGTTACTGAGGGATAAACCCCGGCCTCGGCAGAGTGAGGCATCAGCGGTGTTACTGAGGGATAAACCCTGGCCTCGGCAGAGTGAGGCATCAGCGGTGTTACTGAGGGATAAACCCCAGCCTCGGCAGAGTGAGGCATCAGCGGTGTTACAGAGGGATAAACCCCGGCCTGGGCAGAGTGAGGGATCAGCGGTGTTACTGAGGGATAAACCCCAGCCTGGGCAGAGTGAGGGATCAGTGGTGTTATTGAGGGATAAACCCCGGACTGGGCAGAGTGAGGGATCAGCGGTGTTACAGAGGGATAAACCCCGGCCTGGGCAGAGTGAGGGATCAGCGGTGTTACTGAGGGAAAAATCCCGGCCTGGGCAGAGTGAGGGATCAGCGGTGTTACTGAGGGATAAACCCCAGCCTGGGCAGAGTGAGGGATCAGTGGTGTTATTAAGGGATAAACCCCGGCCTGGGCAGAGTGAGGGATCAGCGGTGTTACTGAGGGATAAACACCGGCCTGGGCAGAGTGAGGGATCAACGGTGTTACTGAGGTATAAACCCCGGCCTGGGCACAGTAAGGCATCAGCGGTGTTACTGAGGGATAAACCCCGGCCTCGGCAGAGTGAGGGATCAGCGGTGTTACTGAGGGATAAACCCCGGCCTCGGCAGAGTGAGGCATCAGCGCTGTTACTGAGGGATAAACCCCGGCCTGGGCAGAGTGAGGGATCAGTGGTGTTACTGAGGGATAAACCCCGGCCTGGGCAGAGTGAGGGATCAGCGGTGTTACTGAGGGATAAACCCTGGCCTGGGCACAGTAAGGCATCAGCGGTGTTACTGAGGGATAAACCCCGGCCTCGCCAGAGTGAGGCATCAGCGGTGTTACTGAGGGATAAACCCCGGCCTGGGCAGAGTGAGGCATCAGCGGTGTTACTGAGGGATAAACCCCGGCCTCGGCAGAGTGAGGCATCAGGAGTGTTACTGAGTGATAAACCCCGGCCTGGGCAGAGTGAGGGATCAGCGGTGTTACTGAGGGATAAACCCCGGCCTCGGCAGAGTGAGGCATCAGCGGTGTTACTGAGGGATAAACCCCGGCCTGGGCAGAGTGAGGGATCAGTGGTGTTACTGAGGGATAAACCCCGGCCTGGGCAGAGTGAGGGATCAGCGGTGTTACTGAGGGATAAACCCTGGCCTGGGCACAGTAAGGCATCAGCGGTGTTACTGAGGGATAAACCCCGGCCTCGGCAGAGTGAGGCATCAGCGGTGTTACTGAGGGATAAACCCCGGCCTGGGCAGAGTGAGGCATCAGCGGTGTTACTGAGGGATAAACCCCGGCCTGGGCAGAGTGAGGCATCAGCGGTGTTACTGAGGGATAAACCCCGGCCTCGGCAGAGTGAGGCATCAGGAGTGTTACTGAGTGATAAACCCCGGCCTGGGCAGAGTGAGGGATCAGCGGTGTTACTGAGGGATAAACCCCGGCCTCGGCAGAGTGAGGCATCAGCGGTGTTACTGAGGGATAAACCCCGGCCTGGGCAGAGTGAGGCATCAGCGGTGTTACTGAGGGATAAACCCCGGCCTGGGCAGAGTGAGGGATCAGCGGTGTTACTGAGGTATAAACCCAGGCCTGGGCAGAGTGAGGCATCAGCGGTGTTACAGAGGGAAAAACCCCGGCCTGGGCAGAGTGAGGGATCAACGGTGTTACTGAGGTATAAACCCTGGCCTGGGCAGAGTGAGGGATCAGCGGTGTTACTGAGGGATAAACACTGGCTTGGGCAGAGTGAGGCATCAGCGGTGTTACTGAGGTATAAACCCTGGCCTGGGCAGAGTGAGGGATCATCGTTGTTACTGAGGGATAAACCCCGGCCTGGGCAGAGTGAGGCATCAGCGGTGTTACTGAGGGATAAACCCCGGCCTGGGCAGAGTGAGGCATCAGCGGTGTTACTGAGGGATAAACCCCGGCCTGGGCAGAGTGAGGCATCAGAGGTGTTACTGAGGGATAAACCCCGGCCCGGGCAGAGTGAGGCATCAGCGGTGTTACAGAGGGATAAACCCCGGCCTGGGCAGAGTGAGGCATCAGCGGCGTTACTGAGGGATAAACCCTGGCCTTGGCAGAGTGAGGCATCAGCGGTGTTACTGAGGGATAAACCCCGGCCTGGGCATAGTGAGGGATCAGCGGTGTTACTGAGGGATAAACCCCGGCCTGGGCAGAGTGAGGGATCAGCGGTGTTACAGAGGGATAAACCCCGGCCTGGGCAGAGTGAGGAATCATCGTTGTTACTGAGGGATAAACCCCGGCCTCAGCAGAGTGAGGGATCAGCGGTGTTTCTGAGGAATAAACCCCGGCCTGGGCAGAGTTAGAGATCAGCGGTGTTACTGAGGGATAAACCCCGGCCTCGGCAGAGTGAGGCATCAGCGGTGTTACTGAGGGATAAACCCTGGCCTCGGCAGAGTGAGGCATCAGCGGTGTTACTGAGGGATAAACCCCGGCCTCGGCAGAGTGAGGCATCAGCGGTGATACAGAGGTATAAACCCCGGCCTGGGCAGAGTGAGGGATCAGCGGTGTTACTGAGGTATAAACCCCGGCCTGGGCAGAGTGAGGGATCAGCGGTGTTACTGAGGGATAAACCCCGGCCTGGGCAGAGTGAGGGATCAGCGGTGTTACACAGGTATAAACCCCGGACTGGGCAGAGTGAGGCATCAGCGGTGTTACTGAGGGATAAACCCCGGCCTGGGCAGAGTGAGGGATCAGCGGTGTTACTGAGGGATAAACCCCGGCCTCGGCAGAGTGAGGCATCAGCGGTGTTACTGAGGGATAAACCCTGGCCTCGGCAGAGTGAGGCATCAGCGGTGTTACTGAGGATAAACCCCAGCCTCGGCAGAGTGAGGCATCAGCGGTGTTACAGAGGGATAAACCCCGGCCTGGGCAGAGTGAGGGATCAGCGGTGTTACTGAGGGATAAACCCCAGCCTGGGCAGAGTGAGGGATCAGTGGTGTTATTGAGGGATAAACCCCGGACTGGGCAGAGTGAGGGATCAGCGGTGTTACAGAGGGATAAACCCCGGCCTGGGCAGAGTGAGGGATCAGCGGTGTTACTGAGGGAAAAATCCCGGCCTGGGCAGAGTGAGGGATCAGCGGTGTTACTGAGGGATAAACCCCAGCCTGGGCAGAGTGAGGGATCAGTGGTGTTATTAAGGGATAAACCCCGGCCTGGGCAGAGTGAGGGATCAGCGGTGTTACTGAGGGATAAACACCGGCCTGGGCAGAGTGAGGGATCAACGGTGTTACTGAGGTATAAACCCCGGCCTGGGCACAGTAAGGCATCAGCGGTGTTACTGAGGGATAAACCCCGGCCTCGGCAGAGTGAGGGATCAGCGGTGTTACTGAGGGATAAACCCCGGCCTCGGCAGAGTGAGGCATCAGCGCTGTTACTGAGGGATAAACCCCGGCCTGGGCAGAGTGAGGGATCAGTGGTGTTACTGAGGGATAAACCCCGGCCTGGGCAGAGTGAGGGATCAGCGGTGTTACTGAGGGATAAACCCTGGCCTGGGCACAGTAAGGCATCAGCGGTGTTACTGAGGGATAAACCCCGGCCTCGCCAGAGTGAGGCATCAGCGGTGTTACTGAGGGATAAACCCCGGCCTGGGCAGAGTGAGGCATCAGCGGTGTTACTGAGGGATAAACCCCGGCCTCGGCAGAGTGAGGCATCAGGAGTGTTACTGAGTGATAAACCCCGGCCTGGGCAGAGTGAGGGATCAGCGGTGTTACTGAGGGATAAACCCCGGCCTCGGCAGAGTGAGGCATCAGCGGTGTTACTGAGGGATAAACCCCGGCCTGGGCAGAGTGAGGGATCAGTGGTGTTACTGAGGGATAAACCCCGGCCTGGGCAGAGTGAGGGATCAGCGGTGTTACTGAGGGATAAACCCTGGCCTGGGCACAGTAAGGCATCAGCGGTGTTACTGAGGGATAAACCCCGGCCTCGGCAGAGTGAGGCATCAGCGGTGTTACTGAGGGATAAACCCCGGCCTGGGCAGAGTGAGGCATCAGCGGTGTTACTGAGGGATAAACCCCGGCCTGGGCAGAGAGAGGCATCAGCGGTGTTACTGAGGGATAAACCCCGGCCTCGGCAGAGTGAGGCATCAGGAGTGTTACTGAGTGATAAACCCCGGCCTGGGCAGAGTGAGGGATCAGCGGTGTTACTGAGGGATAAACCCCGGCCTCGGCAGAGTGAGGCATCAGCGGTGTTACTGAGGGATAAACCCCGGCCTGGGCAGAGTGAGGCATCAGCGGTGTTACTGAGGGATAAACCCCGGCCTGGGCAGAGTGAGGGATCAGCGGTGTTACTGAGGTATAAACCCAGGCCTGGGCAGAGTGAGGCATCAGCGGTGTTACAGAGGGAAAAACCCCGGCCTGGGCAGAGTGAGGGATCAACGGTGTTACTGAGGTATAAACCCTGGCCTGGGCAGAGTGAGGGATCAGCGGTGTTACTGAGGGATAAACACTGGCTTGGGCAGAGTGAGGCATCAGCGGTGTTACTGAGGTATAAACCCTGGCCTGGGCAGAGTGAGGGATCATCGTTGTTACTGAGGGATAAACCCCGGCCTGGGCAGAGTGAGGCATCAGCGGTGTTACTGAGGGATAAACCCCGGCCTGGGCAGAGTGAGGCATCAGCGGTGTTACTGAGGGATAAACCCCGGCCTGGGCAGAGTGAGGCATCAGAGGTGTTACTGAGGGATAAACCCCGGCCCGGGCAGAGTGAGGCATCAGCGGTGTTACAGAGGGATAAACCCCGGCCTGGGCAGAGTGAGGCATCAGCGGCGTTACTGAGGGATAAACCCTGGCCTTGGCAGAGTGAGGCATCAGCGGTGTTACTGAGGGATAAACCCCGGCCTGGGCATAGTGAGGGATCAGCGGTGTTACTGAGGGATAAACCCCGGCCTGGGCAGTGTGAGGGATCAGCGGTGTTACAGAGGGATAAACCCCGGCCTGGGCAGAGTGAGGAATCATCGTTGTTACTGAGGGATAAACCCCGGCCTCAGCAGAGTGAGGGATCAGCGGTGTTTCTGAGGAATAAACCCCGGCCTGGGCAGAGTTAGAGATCAGCGGTGTTACTGAGGGATAAACCCCGGCCTCGGCAGAGTGAGGCATCAGCGGTGTTACTGAGGGATAAACCCTGGCCTCGGCAGAGTGAGGCATCAGCGGTGTTACTGAGGGATAAACCCCGGCCTCGGCAGAGTGAGGCATCAGCGGTGTTACAGAGGGATAAACCCCGGCCTGGGCAGAGTGAGGGATCAGCGGTGTTACTGAGGGATAAACCCCAGCCTGGGCAGAGTGAGGGATCAGTGGTGTTATTGAGGGATAAACCCCGGACTGGGCAGAGTGAGGGATCAGCGATGTTACAGAGGGATAAACCCCGGCCTGGGCAGAGTGAGGGATCAGCGGTGTTACTGAGGGAAAAATCCCGGCCTGGGCAGAGTGAGGGATCAGCGGTGTTACTGAGGGATAAACCCCAGCCTGGGCAGAGTGAGGGATCAGTGGTGTTATTAAGGGATAAACCCCGGCCTGGGCAGAGTGAGGGATCAGCGGTGTTACTGAGGGATAAACCCCGGCCTGGTCAGAGTGAGGCATCAGCGGTGTTACTGAGGGATAAACACCGGCCTGGGCAGAGTGAGGGATCAACGGTGTTACTGAGGTATAAACCCCGGCCTGGGCACAGTAAGGCATCAGCGGTGTTACTGAGGGATAAACCCCGGCCTCGGCAGAGTGAGGGATCAGCGGTGTTACTGAGGGATAAACCCCGGCCTCGGCAGAGTGAGGCATCAGCGGTGTTACTGAGGGATAAACCCCGGCCTGGGCAGAGTGAGGGATCAGTGGTGTTACTGAGGGATAAACCCCGGCCTGGGCAGAGTGAGGGATCAGCGGTGTTACTGAGGGATAAACCCTGGCCTGGGCACAGTAAGGCATCAGCGGTGTTACTGAGGGATAAACCCCGGCCTCGGCAGAGTGAGGCATCAGCGGTGTTACTGAGGGATAAACCCCGGCCTGGGCAGAGTGAGGCATCAGCGGTGTTACTGAGGGATAAACCCCGGCCTGGGCAGAGTGAGGCATCAGGAGTGTTACTGAGTGATAAACCCCGGCCTGGGCAGAGTGAGGGATCAGCGGTGTTACTGAGGGATAAACCCCGGCCTCGGCAGAGTGAGGCATCAGCGGTGTTACTGAGGGATAAACCCCGGCCTGGGCAGAGTGAGGCATCAGCGGTGTTACTGAGGGATAAACCCCGGCCTGGGCAGAGTGAGGGATCAGCGGTGTTACTGAGGTATAAACCCAGGCCTGGGCAGAGTGAGGCATCAGCGGTGTTACAGAGGGAAAAACCCCGGCCTGGGCAGAGTGAGGGATCAACGGTGTTACTGAGGTATAAACCCTGGCCTGGGCAGAGTGAGGGATCAGCGGTGTTACTGAGGGATAAACACTGGCTTGGGCAGAGTGAGGCATCAGCGGTGTTACTGAGGTATAAACCCTGGCCTGGGCAGAGTGAGGGATCATCGTTGTTACTGAGGGATAAACCCCGGCCTGGGCAGAGTGAGGCATCAGCGGTGTTACTGAGGGATAAACCCCGGCCTGGGCAGAGTGAGGCATCAGCGGTGTTACTGAGGGATAAACCCCGGCCTGGGCAGAGTGAGGCATCAGAGGTGTTACTGAGGGATAAACCCCGGCCTGGGCAGAGTGAGGCATCAGCGGTGTTAGAGAGGGATAAACCCCGGCCTGGGCAGAGTGAGGCATCAGCGGCGTTACTGAGGGATAAACCCTGGCCTTGGCAGAGTGAGGCATCAGCGGTGTTACTGAGGGATAAACCCCGGCCTGGGCATAGTGAGGGATCAGCGGTGTTACTGAGGGATAAACCCCGGCCTGGGCAGAGTGAGGGATCAGCGGTGTTACAGAGGGATAAACCCCGGCCTGGGCAGAGTGAGGAATCATCGTTGTTACTGAGGGATAAACCCCGGCCTCAGCAGAGTGAGGGATCAGCGGTGTTTCTGAGGAATAAACCCCGGCCTGGGCAGAGTTAGAGATCAGCGGTGTTACTGAGGGATAAACCCCGGCCTCGGCAGAGTGAGGCATCAGCGGTGTTACTGAGGGATAAACCCCGGCCTGGGCAGAGTGAGGCATCAGTGGTGTTACTGAGGTATAAACCCCGGCCTGGGCAGAGTGAGGGATCAGCGGTGTTACTGAGGGATAAACCCTGGCCTCGGCAGAGTGAGGCATCAGGAGTGTTGCAGAGGGATAAACCCCAGCCTGGGCAGAGTGAGGGATCAGCGTTGTTACTGAGGGATAAACCCCGGCCTCGGCAGAGTGAGGCATCAGGAGTGTTACAGAGGGATAAACCCCGGCCTGGGCAGAGTGAGGGATCAGCGGTGTTACTGAGGGAAAAACCCAGGCCTGGGCAGAGTGAGGGATCAGCGGTGTTACTGAGGGATAAACCACGGCCTGGGCAGAGTGAGGCATCAGCGGTGTTACTGAGGGATAAACCCCGGCCTGGGCAGAGTGAGGGATCAGCGGTGTTACAGAGGGATAAACTTCGGCCTGGGCAGAGTGAGGGATCAGCGGTGTTACTGAGGGATAACCCCGGCCTGGGCAGAGTGAGGGATCAGCGGTGTTACTGAGGGATAAACCCCGGCCTGGGCAGAGTGAGGGATCAGCGGTGTTACAGAGGGATAAACCCAGGCCTGGGCAGAGTGAGGGATCAGCGGTGTTACTGAGGGAAAAACCCCAGCCTGGGCAGAGTGAGGGATCAGCGGTGTTGCTGAGGGATAAACCCCGGCCTGGGCAGAGTGAGGGATCAGTGGTGTTACTGAGGGATAAACCCCAGCCTGGGCAGAGTGAGGCATCAGCAATGTTACTGAGGTGTAAACCCAGGACTCGGCAGAGTGAGGGATCAGCGGTGTTACTGAGGGATAAACACTGGCTTGGGCAGAGTGAGGGATCAGCGGTGTTACTGAGGTATAAACCCTGGCCTGGGCAGAGTGAGGGATCAGCGGAGTTACAGAGGGATAAACCCCGGCCTGGGCAGAGTGAGGCATCAGCGGAGTTACAGAGGGATAAACCCCAGCCTGGGCAGAGTGAGGCATCAGCGGTGTTACTGAGGGATAAACCCTGGCCTGGGCCGAGTGAGGGATCAGCGGTGTTACTGAGGGATAAACCCCGGCCTGGGCAGAGTGAAGGATCGGCGGTGTTACTGAGGGATAAACCCCGGCCTGGGCAGAGTGAGGGATCAGCGGTGTTACTGAGGGATAAACCCCGGCCTGGGCAGAGTGACGGATCAGCGGTGCTACTGAGGGATAAACCCTGGCCTGGGCAGAGTGAGGCATCATCGGTGTTACCGAGGGATAAACCCAGGCCTGGGCAGAGTGAGGGATCAGCGGTGTTACTGAGGGATAAACACCGGCCTGGGCAGAGTGAGGCATCAGTGGTGTTACTGAGGTATAAACCCCGGCCTCGGCAGAGTGAGGCATCAGCGGTGTTACTGAGGGATAAACCCCGGCCCGGGGAGAGTGAGGCATCAGCGGTGTTACTGAGGGATAAACCCCGGCCTGGGCAGACTGAGGGATCAGCGGTGTTACTGAGGGATAAACCCCGGCCTGGGCAGAGTGAGGGATCAGCGGTGTTACTGAGGGATAAACCCCGGCCTGGTCAGAGTGAGGCATCAGCGGTGTTACTGAGGGATAAACACCGGCCTGGGCAGAGTGAGGGATCAACGGTGTTACTGAGGTATAAACCCCGGCCTGGGCACAGTAAGGCATCAGCGGTGTTACTGAGGGATAAATCCCGGCCTGGGCAGAGTGAGGGATCAGCGGTGTTACTGAGGGATAAACCCCAGCCTGGGCAGAGTGAGGGATCAGTGGTGTTATTAAGGGATAAACCCCGGCCTGGGCAGAGTGAGGGATCAGCGGTGTTACTGAGGGATAAACCCCGGCCTGGTCAGAGTGAGGCATCAGCGGTGTTACTGAGGGATAAACACCGGCCTGGGCAGAGTGAGGGATCAACGGTGTGACTGAGGTATAAACCCCGGCCTGGGCACAGTAAGGCATCAGCGGTGTTACTGAGGGATAAACCCCGGCCTCGGCAGAGTGAGGGATCAGCGGTGTTACTGAGGGATAAACCCCGGCCTCGGCAGTGTGAGGCATCAGCGGTGTTACTGAGGGATAAACCCCGGCCTGGGCAGAGTGAGGGATCAGTGGTGTTACTGAGGGATAAACCCCGGCCTGGGCAGAGTGAGGGATCAGCGGTGTTACTGAGGGATAAACCCTGGCCTGGGCACAGTAAGACATCAGAGGTGTTACTGAGGGATAAACCCTGGCCTTGGCAGAGTGAGGGATCAGCGGTGTTACTGAGGGATAAACCCCGGCCTGGGCAGAGTGAGGGATCAGTGGTGTTACTGAGGGATAAACCCCGGCCTCGGCAGAGTGAGGCATCAGCGGTGTTACTGAGGGATAAACCCCGGCCTGGGAAGAGTGAGGCATCAGCGGTGTTACTGAGGGATAAACCCCGGCCTGGGCAGAGGCATCAGCGGTGTTACTGAGGGATAAACCCCGGCCTCGGCAGAGTGAGGCATCAGGAGTGTTACTGAGTGATAAACCCCGGCCTGGGCAGAGTGAGGCATCAGCGGTGTTACTGAGGGATAAACCCCGGCCTGGGCAGAGTGAGGGATCAGCGGTGTTACTGAGGTATAAACCCAGGCCTGGGCAGAGTGAGGCATCAGCGGTTTTACAGAGGGAAAAACCCCGGCCTGGGCAGAGTGAGGTATCAACGGTGTTACTGAGGTATAAACCCTGGCCTGGGCACAGTGAGGGATCAGCGGTGTTACTGAGGGATAAACACTGGCTTGGGCAGAGTGAGGCATCAGCGGTGTTACTGAGGTATAAACCCTGGCCTGGGCAGAGTGAGGGATCATCGTTGTTACTGAGGGATAAACCCCGGCCTGGGCAGAGTGAGGCATCAGCGGTGTTACAGAGGGATAAACCCCGGCCTGGGCAGAGTGAGGCATCAGCGGTGTTACTGAGGGATAAACCCTGGCCTCGGCAGAGTCAGGCATCAGCGGTGTTACTGAGGGATAAACCCCGGCCTCGGCAGAGTGAGGGATCAGCGGTGTTACAGAGGGATAAACCCCGGCTTGGGCAGAGTGAGGGATCAGTGGTGTTACTGAGGGATAAACCCCGGCCTGGGCAGAGTGAGGGATCAGCGGTGTTACTGAGGGATAAACCCCAGCCTGGGCAGAGTGAGGGATCAGCGGTGTTACTGAGGGATAAACCCCAGCCTGGGCAGAGTGAGGCATCAGCGGTGTTACTGAGGGATAAACCCCGGCCTGGGCAGAGTGACGGATCAGCGGTGTTACTGATGTATAAACCCCGGCCTGGGCAGAGTGAGGGATCAGCGGTGTTACTGAGGGATAAACCCCAGCCTGGGCAGAGTGAGGGATCAGCGGTGTTACTGAGGGATAAACCCCGGCCTGGGCAGAGTGAGGCATCAGCGGTGTTACTGAGGTATAAACCCCGGCCGGGGCAGAGTGAGTCATCAGCGGTGTTACTGAGGGATAAACCCTGGCCTGGGCAGAGTGAGGGATCAGCGGTGTTACTGAGGGATAAACCCCGGCCTGGGCAGAGTGAGGCATCAGCGGTGTTACTGAGGCATAAACCCCGGCCTCGGCAGAGTGAGGCATCAGCGGTGTTACTCAGGGATAAACCCCGGCCTCGGCAGAGTGAGGCATCAGCGGTGTTACTCAGGGATAAACCCCGGCCTGGGCAGAGTGAGGCATCAGCGGTGTTACTGAGTGATAAACCCCGGCCTGGGCAGAGTGAGGCATCAGCGGTGTTACAGAGGGATAAACCCCGGCCTGGGCAGAGTGAGGCATCAGCGGTGTTACTCAGGGATAAACCCCGGCCTGGGCAGAGTGAGGCATCAGCGGTGTTACTGAGTGATAAACACCGGCCTGGGCAGAGTGAGGGATCAGCCATGTTACTGAGGGATAAACCCCGGCCTGGGCAGAGTGAGGGATCAGCGGTGTTACTGAGGGACAAAACCCCGGCCTGGGCAGAGTGAGGGATCAGCGGTGTTACTGAGGGATAAACCCCGGCCTGGGCAGAGTGAGGCATCAGCGGTGTTACAGAGGGATAAACCCCGGCCTGGGCAGAGTGAGGCATCAGCGGTGTTACTCAGGGATAAACCCCGGCCTGGGCAGAGTGAGGCATCAGCGGTGTTACTGAGTGATAAACACCGGCCTGGGCAGAGTGAGGGATCATCGTTGTTACTGAGGGATAAACCCCGGCCTGGGCAGAGTGAGGGATCAGCGGTGTTACTGAGGGACAAAACCCCGGCCTGGGCAGAGTGAGGCATCAGCGGTGTTACTGAGGGATAAA
The DNA here is from genome assembly GCF_048418815.1 of Hemitrygon akajei. Taxonomy (NCBI): domain Eukaryota; kingdom Metazoa; phylum Chordata; class Chondrichthyes; order Myliobatiformes; family Dasyatidae; genus Hemitrygon; species Hemitrygon akajei. The sequence continues at coordinate 1,952,855 of NC_133130.1, forward strand.
CCCTGGCCTTGGCAGAGTGAGGCATCAGCGGTGTTACTGATGTATAAACCCCGGCCTGGGCAGAGTGTGGGATCAGCGGTGTTACAGAGGGATAAACACCGGCCTGGGCAGAGTGAGGGATCAGTGGTGTTACTGAGGGATAAACCCCGGCCTGGGCAGAGTGAGGCATCAGTGGTGTTACAGAGGGATAAACCACGGCCTGGGCAGAGTGAGTAATCAGCGGTGTTACAGAGGGATAAACCCCGGCCTGGGCAGAGTGAGGCATCAGCGGAGTTACTGAGGTATAAACCCCGGCCTGGGCAGAGTGAGGCATCAGCGGAGTTACTGAGGTATAAACCCTGGCCTGGGCAGAGTGAGGGATCAGCGGTGTTACAGAGGGATAAACCCTGGCCTGGGCAGAGTGAGGGATCAGCGGTGTTACTGAGGTATAAACCCCGGCCTGGGCAGAGTGAGGGATCAGCGGTGTTACTGAGGTATAAACCCCGGCCTGGGCAGAGTGAGGGATCAGCGGTGTTACTGAGGGATAAATCCCGGCCTGGGCAGAGTGAGGGATCAGCGGTGTTACAGAGGTATAAACCCCGGCCTTGGCAGAGTGAGGGATCAGCGGTGATACAGAGGGATAAACCCCGGCCTGGGCAGAGTGAGGGATCAGCGGTGTTACACAGGTATAAACCCCGGACTGGGCAGAGTGAGGCATCAGCGGTGTTACTGAGGGATAAACCCCGGCCTGGGCAGAGTGAGGGATCAGCGGTGTTACTGAGGGATAAACCCCGGCCTCGGCAGAGTGAGGCATCAGCGGTGTTACTGAGGGATAAACCCTGGCCTCGGCAGAGTGAGGCATCAGCGGTGTTACTGAGGGATAAACCCCGGCCTCGGCAGAGTGAGGCATCAGCGGTGTTACAGAGGGATAAACCCCGGCCTGGGCAGAGTGAGGGATCAGCGGTGTTACTGAGGGATAAACCCCAGCCTGGGCAGAGTGAGGGATCAGTGGTGTTATTGAGGGATAAACCCCGGACTGGGCAGAGTGAGGGATCAGCGGTGTTACAGAGGGATAAACCCCGGCCTGGGCAGAGTGAGGGATCAGCGGTGTTACTGAGGGAAAAATCCCTGCCTGGGCAGAGTGAGGGATCAGCGGTGTTACTGAGGGATAAACCCCAGCCTGGGCAGAGTGAGGGATCAGTGGTGTTATTAAGGGATAAACCCCGGCCTGGGCAGAGTGAGGGATCAGCGGTGTTACTGAGGGAAAAACCCCAGCCTGGGCAGAGTGAGGGATCAGCGGTGTTGCTGAGGGATAAACCCCGGCCTGGGCAGAGTGAGGGATCAGTGGTGTTACTGAGGGATAAACCCCAGCCTGGGCAGAGTGAGGCATCAGCGGTGTTACTGAGGTGTAAACCCAGGACTCGGCAGAGTGAGGGATCAGCGGTGTTACTGAGGGATAAACACTGGCTTGGGCAGAGTGAGGGATCAGCGGTGTTACTGAGGTATAAACCCTGGCCTGGGCAGAGTGAGGGATCAGCGGAGTTACAGAGGGATAAACCCCGGCCTGGGCAGAGTGAGGCATCAGCGGAGTTACAGAGGGATAAACCCCGGCCTGGGCAGAGTGAGGCATCAGCGGTGTTACTGAGGGATAAACCCTGGCCTGGGCCGAGTGAGGGATCAGCGGTGTTACTGAGGGATAAACCCCGGCCTGGGCAGAGTGAAGGATCGGCGGTGTTACTGAGGGATAAACCCCGGCCTGGGCAGAGTGAGGGATCAGCGGTGTTACTGAGGGATAAACCCCGGCCTGGGCAGAGTGACGGATCAGCGGTGCTACTGAGGGATAAACCCTGGCCTGGGCAGAGTGAGGCATCATCGGTGTTACCGAGGGATAAACCCAGGCCTGGGCAGAGTGAGGGATCAGCGGTGTTACTGAGGGATAAACACCGGCCTGGGCAGAGTGAGGCATCAGTGGTGTTACTGAGGTATAAACCCCGGCCTCGGCAGAGTGAGGCATCAGCGGTGTTACTGAGGGATAAACCCCGGCCCGGGGAGAGTGAGGCATCAGCGGTGTTACTGAGGGATAAACCCCGGCCTGGGCAGACTGAGGGATCAGCGGTGTTACTGAGGGATAAACCCCGGCCTGGGCAGAGTGAGGGATCAGCGGTGTTACTGAGGGATAAACCCCGGCCTGGTCAGAGTGAGGCATCAGCGGTGTTACTGAGGGATAAACACCGGCCTGGGCAGAGTGAGGGATCAACGGTGTTACTGAGGTATAAACCCCGGCCTGGGCACAGTAAGGCATCAGCGGTGTTACTGAGGGATAAATCCCGGCCTGGGCAGAGTGAGGGATCAGCGGTGTTACTGAGGGATAAACCCCAGCCTGGGCAGAGTGAGGGATCAGTGGTGTTATTAAGGGATAAACCTCGGCCTGGGCAGAGTGAGGGATCAGCGGTGTTACTGAGGGATAAACCCCGGCCTGGTCAGAGTGAGGCATCAGCGGTGTTACTGAGGGATAAACCCGGGCCTGGGCAGAGTGAGGGATCAGCGGTGTTACTGAGGGATAAACCCCGGCCTCGGCAGTGTGAGGCATCAGCGGTGTTACTGAGGGATAAACCCCGGCCTGGGCAGAGTGAGGGATCAGTGGTGTTACTGAGGGATAAACCTCGGCCTGGGCAGAGTGAGGGATCAGCGGTGTTACTGAGGGATAAACCCTGGCCTGGGCACAGTAAGACATCAGAGGTGTTACTGAGGGATAAACCCTGGCCTTGGCAGAGTGAGGGATCAGCGGTGTTACTGAGGGATAAACCCCGGCCTGGGCAGAGTGAGGGATCAGTGGTGTTACTGAGGGATAAACCCCGGCCTCGGCAGAGTGAGGCATCAGCGGTGTTACTGAGGGATAAACCCCGGCCTGGGCAGAGTGAGGCATCAGCGGTGTTACTGAGGGATAAACCCCGGCCTGGGCAGAGGCATCAGCGGTGTTACTGAGGGATAAACCCCGGCCTCGGCAGAGTGAGGCATCAGGAGTGTTACTGAGTGATAAACCCCGGCCTGGGCAGAGTGAGGCATCAGCGGTGTTACTGAGGGATAAACCCCGGCCTGGGCAGAGTGAGGGATCAGCGGTGTTACTGAGGTATAAACCCAGGCCTGGGCAGAGTGAGGCATCAGCGGTGTTACAGAGGGAAAAACCCCGGCCTGGGCAGAGTGAGGGATCAACGGTGTTACTGAGGTATAAACCCTGGCCTGGGCACAGTGAGGGATCAGCGGTGTTACTGAGGGATAAACCCCGGCCTGGGCAGAGTGAGGCATCAGCGGTGTTACAGAGGGATAAACCCCGGTCTGGGCAGAGTGAGGCATCAGCGGTGTTACTGAGGGATAAACCCTGGCCTCGGCAGAGTCAGGCATCAGCGGTGTTACTGAGGGATAAACCCCGGCCTCGGCAGAGTGAGGGATCAGCGGTGTTACAGAGGGATAAACCCCGGCTTGGGCAGAGTGAGGGATCAGTGGTGTTACTGAGGGATAAACCCCGGCCTGGGCAGAGTGAGGGATCAGCGGTGTTACTGAGGGATAAACCCCAGCCTGGGCAGAGTGAGGGATCAGCGGTGTTACTGAGGGATAAACCCCAGCCTGGGCAGAGTGAGGCATCAGCGGTGTTACTGAGGGATAAACCCCGGCCTGGGCAGAGTGACGGATCAGCGGTGTTACTGAGGTATAAACCCCGGCCTGGGCAGAGTGAGGGATCAGCGGTGTTACTGAGGGATAAACCCCAGCCTGGGCAGAGTGAGGGATCAGCGGTGTTACTGAGGGATAAACCCCGGCCTGGGCAGAGTGAGGCATCAGCGGTGTTACTGAGGTATAAACCCCGGCCGGGGCACAGTGAGTCATCAGCGGTGTTACTGAGGGATAAACCCTGGCCTGGGCAGAGTGAGGGATCAGCGGTGTTACTGAGGGATAAACCCCGGCCTGGGCAGAGTGAGGCATCAGCGGTGTTACTGAGGGATAAACCCCGGCCTCGGCAGAGTGAGGCATCAGCGGTGTTACTCAGGGATAAACCCCGGCCTCGGCAGAGTGAGGCATCAGCGGTGTTACTGAGGGATAAACCCCGGCCTGGGCAGAGTGAGGCATCAGCGGTGTTACTGAGTGATAAACCCCGGCCTGGGCAGAGTGAGGCATCAGCGGTGTTACTGATGTATAAACCCCGGCCTGGGCAGAGTGAGGCATCAGCGGTGTTACTGATGTATAAACCCCGGCCTGGGCAGAGTGAGGCATCAGCGGTGTTACTGATGTATAAACCCCGGCCTGGGCAGAGTGAGGCATCAGCGGTGTTACTGAGGTATAAACCCCGGCCTGGGCAGAGTGAGGCATCAGCGGTGTTACTGATGTATAAACCCAGGCCTGGGCAGAGTGAGGCATCAGCGGTGTTACTGAGGTATAAACCCCGGACTGGGCAGAGTGAGGCATCAGCGGTGTTACAGAGGGATAAACCCCGGCCTGGGCAGAGTGAGGCATCAGCGGTGTTACTCAGGGATAAACCCCGGCCTGGGCAGAGTGAGGCATCAGCGGTGTTACTGAGTGATAAACACCGGCCTGGGCAGAGTGAGGGATCAGCCATGTTACTGAGGGATAAACCCCGGCCTGGGCAGAGTGAGGGATCAGCGGTGTTACTGAGGGACAAAACCCCGGCCTGGGCAGAGTGAGGGATCAGCGGTGTTACTGAGGGATAAACCCCGGCCTGGGCAGAGTGAGGCATCAGCGGTGTTACTCAGGGATAAACCCCGGCCTGGGCAGAGTGAGGCATCAGCGGTGTTACTGAGTGATAAACACCGGCCTGGGCAGAGTGAGGGATCATCGTTGTTACTGAGGGATAAACCCCGGCCTGGGCAGAGTGAGGGATCAGCGGTGTTACTGAGGGACAAAACCCCGGCCTGGGCAGAGTGAGGCATCAGCGGTGTTACTGAGGGATAAACCCTGGCCTTGGCAGAGTGAGGCATCAGCGGTGTTACTGATGTATAAACCCCGGCCTGGGCAGAGTGTGGGATCAGCGGTGTTACAGAGGGATAAACACCGGCCTGGGCAGAGTGAGGGATCAGTGGTGTTACTGAGGGATAAACCCCGGCCTGGGCAGAGTGAGGCATCAGTGGTGTTACAGAGGGATAAACCACGGCCTGGGCAGAGTGAGTAATCAGCGGTGTTACAGAGGGATAAACCCCGGCCTGGGCAGAGTGAGGCATCAGCGGAGTTACTGAGGTATAAACCCCGGCCTGGGCAGAGTGAGGCATCAGCGGAGTTACTGAGGTATAAACCCTGGCCTGGGCAGAGTGAGGGATCAGCGGTGTTACAGAGGGATAAACCCTGGCCTGGGCAGAGTGAGGGATCAGCGGTGTTACTGAGGTATAAACCCCGGCCTGGGCAGAGTGAGGGATCAGCGGTGTTACTGAGGTATAAACCCCGGCCTGGGCAGAGTGAGGGATCAGCGGTGTTACTGAGGGATAAATCCCGGCCTGGGCAGAGTGAGGGATCAGCGGTGTTACAGAGGTATAAACCCCGGCCTTGGCAGAGTGAGGGATCAGCGGTGATACAGAGGGATAAACCCCGGCCTGGGCAGAGTGAGGGATCAGCGGTGTTACACAGGTATAAACCCCGGCCTGGGCAGAGTGAGGCATCAGCGGTGTTACTGAGGGATAAACCCCGGCCTGGGCAGAGTGAGGGATCAGCGGTGTTACTGAGGGATAAACCCCGGCCTCGGCAGAGTGAGGCATCAGCGGTGTTACTGAGGGATAAACCCTGGCCTCGGCAGAGTGAGGCATCAGCGGTGTTACTGAGGGATAAACCCCGGCCTCGGCAGAGTGAGGCATCAGCGGTGTTACAGAGGGATAAACCCCGGCCTGGGCAGAGTGAGGGATCAGCGGTGTTACTGAGGGATAAACCCCAGCCTGGGCAGAGTGAGGGATCAGTGGTGTTATTGAGGGATAAACCCCGGACTGGGCAGAGTGAGGGATCAGCGGTGTTACAGAGGGATAAAACCCGGCCTGGGCAGAGTGAGGGATCAGCGGTGTTACTGAGGGAAAAATCCCGGCCTGGGCAGAGTGAGGGATCAGCGGTGTTACTGAGGGATAAACCCCGGCCTGGGCAGAGTGAGGCATCAGCGGTGTTACAGAGGGATAAACCCCGGCCTGGGCAGAGTGAGGGATCAGCGGTGTTACTGAGGGATAAACCCCGGCCTGGGCAGAGTGAGGGATCAGCGGTATTACTGAGGGATAAACCCCGGCCTGGGCAGAGTGAGGCATCAGCGGTGTTACAGAGGGATAAACCCAGGCCTGGGCAGAGTGAGGGATCAGCGGTGTTACTGAGGGAAAAACCCCGGCCTGGGCAGAGTGAGGGATCAGCGGTGTTACTGAGGGATAAACCCCGGCCTGGGCAGAGTGAGGGATCAGCGGTGTTACTGAGGGATAAACCCCAGCCTGGGCAGAGTGAGGCATCAGCGGTGTTACTGAGGTATAAACCCCGGACTCGGCAGAGTGAGGGATCAGCGGTGTTACTGAGGGATAAACACTGTCTTGGGCAGAGTGAGGGATCAGCGGTGTTACTGAGGTATAAAACCTGGCCTGGGCAGAGTGAGGGATCAGCGGAGTTACAGAGGGATAAACCCCGGCCTGGGCAGAGTGAGGCATCAGCGGAGTTACAGAGGGATAAACCCCGGCCTGGGCAGAGTGAGGCATCAGCGGTGTTACTGAGGGATAAACCCTGGCCTGGGCCGAGTGAGGGATCAGCGGTGTTACTGAGGGATAAACCCCGGCCTGGGCAGAGTGAAGGATCGGCGGTGTTACTGAGGGATAAACCCCGGCCTGGGCAGAGTGAGGCATCATCGGTGTTACCGAGGTATAAACCCCGGCCTGGGCAGAGTGAGGGATCAGCGGTGTTACCGAGGGATAAACCCCGGCCTGGGCAGAGTGAAGGATCGGCGGTGTTACTGAGGGATAAACCCCAGCCTGGGCAGAGTGAGGCATCATCGGTGTTACCGAGGGATAAACCCCGGCCTGGTCAGAGTGAGGGATCAGCGGTGTTACTGAGGGATAAACACCGGCCAGGGCAGAGTGAGGCATCAGTGGTGTTACTGAGGTATAAACCCCGGCCTCGGCAGAGTGAGGCATCAGCGGTGTTACTGAGGGATAAACCCCGGCCTGGGCAGAGTGAGGGATCAGCGGTGTTACTGAGGGATAAACCCCGGCCTGGGCAGAGTGAGGGATCAGCTGTGTTACTGAGGGATAAACCCCGGCCTCGGCAGAGTGAGGCATCAGCGGTGTTACTGAGGTATAAACCCCGGACTGGGCAGAGTGACGGATCAGCGGTGTTACTGAGGGATAAACCCCGGCCTGGGCAGAGTGAGGCATCAGCGGTGTTACTGAGGGATAAACCGAGGCCTGGGCAGAGTGAGGCATCAGCGGTGTTACTGAGGGATAAACCCCGGCCTGGGCAGAGTGAGGCATCAGCGGTGTTACTGAGGGATAAACCCCGGCCTGGGCAGAGTGACGGATCAGTGGTGTTACTGAGGTATAAACCCCGGCCTGGGCAGAGTGAGGCATCAGCGGTGTTACTGAGGGATAAACCACGGCCTGGGCAGAGTGAGGCATCAGCGGTGTTACTGAGGGATAAACCCCGGCCTGGGCAGAGTGAAGCATCAGCGGTGTTACTGAGGGATAAACCCCGGCCTGGGCAGAGTGACGGATCAGTGGTGTTACTGAGGTATAAACCCCGGCATGGGCAGAGTGAGGGATCAGCGGTGTTACAGAGGGATAAACCCCGGCCTGGGCAGAGTGAGGGATCAGCGGTGTTACTGAGGGATAAACCCTGGCCTGGGCAGAGTGAGGGATCAGCGGTATTACTGAGGGATAAACCCCGGCCTCGGCAGAGTGAGGCATCAGCGGTGTTACAGAGGGATAAACCCAGGCCTGGGCAGAGTGAGGGATCAGCGGTGTTACTGAGGGAAAAACCCCGGCCTGGGCAGAGTGAGGGATCAGCGGTGTTACTGAGGGATAAACCCCGGCCTGGGCAGAGTGAGGGATCAGTGGTGTTACTGAGAGATAAACCCCAGCCTGGGCAGAGTGAGGCATCAGCGGTGTTACTGAGGGATAAACCCCGGCCTGGGCAGAGTGAGGGATCAGCGGTGTTACTGAGGGAAAAACCCCGGCCTGGGCAGAGTGAGGGATCAGCGGTGTTACTGAGGGATAAACCCCGGCCTGGGCAGAGTGAGGGATCAGTGCTGTTACTGAGGGATAAACCCCGGCCTGGGCAGAGTGAGGGATCAGCGGTGTTACTGAGGGATAAACCGCGGCCTGGGCAGAGTGAGGCATCAGCGGTGTTACTGAGGGATAAACCCCGGCCTGGGCAGAGTGAGGGATCAGCGGTGTTACTGAGGGAAAAACCCCGGCCTGGGCAGAGTGAGGGATCAGCGGTGTTACTGAGGGATAAACCCCGGCCTGGGCAGAGTGAGGGATCAGTGGAGTTACTGAGGGATAAACCCCAGCCTGGGCAGAGTGAGGCATCAGCGGTGTTACTGAGGTATAAACACCGGACTCGGCAGAGTGAGGGATCAGCGGTGTTACTGAGGGATAAACACTGTCTTGGGCAGAGTGAGGGATCAGCGGTGTTACTGAGGTATAAACCCTGGCCTGGGCAGAGTGAGGGATCAGCGGAGTTACAGAGGGATAAACCCCGGCCTGGGCAGAGTGAGGCATCAGCGGAGTTACAGAGGGATAAACCCCGGCCTGGGCAGAGTGAGGCATCAGCGGTGTTACAGAGGGATAAACCCTGGCCTGGGCCGAGTGAGGGATCAGCGGTGTTACTGAGGGATAAACCCCGGCCTGGGCAGAGTGAAGGATCGGCGGTGTTACTGAGGGATAAACCCCGGCCTGGGCAGAGTGAGGCATCATCGGTGTTACCGAGGTATAAACCCCGGCCTGGGCAGAGTGAGGGATCAGCGGTGTTACCGAGGGATAAACCCCGGCCTGGGCAGAGTGAAGGATCGGCGGTGTTACTGAGGGATAAACCCCAGCCTGGGCAGAGTGAGGCATCATAGGTGTTACCGAGGGATAAACCCCGGCCTGGGCAGAGTGAGGGATCAGCGGTGTTACTGAGGGATAAACACCGGCCTGGGCAGAGTGAGGCATCAGTGGTGTTACTGAGGTATAAACCCCGGCCTCGGCAGAGTGAGGCATCAGCGGTGTTACTGAGGGATAAACCCCGGCCTGGGCAGAGTGAGGGATCAGCGGTGTTACTGAGGGATAAACCCCGGCCTGGGCAGAGTGAGGGATCAGCGGTGTTACTGAGGGATAAACCCCGGCCTCGGCAGAGTGAGGCATCAGCGGTGTTACAGAGGGATAAACCCCGGCCTGGGCAGAGTGAGGGATCAGCGGTGTTACTGAGGGATAAACCCCGGCCTGGGCAGAGTGAGGGATCAGCGGTGTTACTGAGGGATAAACCCCGGCCTGGGCAGAGTGAGGGATCAGCGGTGTTACAGAGGGATAAACCCCGGCCTGGGCAGAGTGAGGGATCAGCGGTGTTACTGAGGTATAAACCCCGGCCTGGGCAGAGTGAGGCTTCAGCGGTGTTACAGAGGGATAAACCCCGGCCTGGGCAGAGTGAGGGATCAGCGGTGTTACTGAGGTATAAACCCCGGCCTGGGCAGAGTGAGGCATCAGCGGAGTTACTGAGGGATAAACCCCGGCCTCGGCAGAGTGAGGCATCAGCGGTGTTACTGAGGGATAAACCCCGGCCTGGGCAGAGTGAGGGATCAGCGGTGTTACTGAGGTATAAACCCCGGCCTGGGCAGAGTGAGGCATCAGCGGTGTTACAGAGGGATAAACCCCGGCCTGGGCAGAGTGAGGGATCAGCGGTGTTACTGAGGTATAAACCCCGGCCTGGGCAGAGTGAGGGATCAGCGGTGTTACTGAGGTATAAACCCCGGCCTGGGCAGAGTGAGGGATCAGCGGTGTTACTGAGGTATAAACCCCGGCCTGGGCAGAGTGAGGCATCAGCGGAGTTACTGAGGGATAAACCCCGGCCTCGGCAGAGTGAGGCATCAGCGGTGTTACTGAGGTATAAACCCCGGCCTGGGCAGAGTGAGGGATCAGCGGTGTTACTGAGGGATAAACCCTGGCCTCGGCAGAGTGAGGCATCAGGAGTGTTACAGAGGGATAAACCCCGGACTGGGCAGAGTGAGGGATCAGCGGTGTTACTGAGGGATAAACCCCGGCCTGGGCAGAGTGAGGGATCAGCGGAGTTACTGAGGGATAAACCCCGGCCTCGGCAGAGTGAGGCATCAGCGGTGTTACTGAGGGATAAACCCCGGCCTGGGCAGAGTGAGGGATCAGCGGTGTTACTGAGGGATAAACCCCGGCCTGGGCAGAGTGAGGCATCAGCGGTGTTACTGAGGTATAAACCCCGGCCTGGGCAGAGTGAGGCATCAGAGGTGTTACTGAGGTATAAACCCCGGCCTGGGCAGAGTGAGGCATCAGCGGTGTTACTGAGGTATAAACCCCGGCCTCGGCAGAGTGAGGCATCAGCGGTGTTACTGAGGTATAAACCCAGGCCTCGGCAGAGTGAGGGATCAGCGGTGTTACTGAGGGATAAACCCCGGCCTGGGCAGAGTGAGGCATCAGCGGTGTTACTGAGGTATAAACCCCAGCCTGGGCAGAGTGAGGCATCAGCGGTGTTACAGAGGGATAAACCCAGGCCTGGGCAGAGTGAGGGATCAGCGGTGTTACTGAGGGAAAAACCCCGGCCTGGGCAGAGTGAGGGATCAGCGGTGTTACTGAGGGATAAACCCCGGCCTGGGCAGAGTGAGGGATCAGCAGTGTTACTGAGGGCTAAACCTCAGCCTGGGCAGAGTGTGGCATCAGCGGTTTTACTGAGGGATAAACCCCGGCCTGGGCAGAGTGAGGCATCAGTGGTGTTACTGAGGTATAAACCCCGGCCTGGGCAGAGTGAGGCATCAGCGGTGTTACTGATGTATAAACCCCGGCCTGGGCAGAGTGAGGCATCTGCGGTGTTACTGAGGTATAAACCCCGGCCTGGGCAGAGTGAGGCATCAGCGGTGTTACTGAGGGATAAACCCCGGCCTGAGCAGAGTGAGGGATCAGCGGTGTTACTGAGGGATAAACCCCGGCCTGGGCAGAGTGAGGGATCAGCGGTGTTACAGAGGGATAAACCCCGGCCTGGGCAGAGTGAGGCATCAGCGGTGTTACTGAGGGATAAACCCCGGCCTGGGCAGAGTGAGGCATCAGCGGTGTTACTGAGGGATAAACCCCGGCCTGGGCAGAGTGAAGTATCAGCGGTGTTACTGAGGGATAAACCCCGGCCTGGGCAGAGTGACGGATCTGTGGTGTTACTGAGGTATAAACCCCGGCATGGGCAGAGTGAGGCATCAGCGGTGTTACAGAGGTATAAACCCCGGCCTGGGCAGAGTGAGGGATCAGCGGTGTTACTGAGGGATAAACCCTGGCCTGGGCAGAGTGAGGCATCAGCGGTGTTACTGAGGGATAAACCCCGGCCTGGGCACAGTGAGGCATCAGTGGTGTTACTGAGGTATAAACCCCGGCCTGGGCAGAGTGAGGGATCAGCGGTGTTACTGAGGGATAAACCCCGGCCTGGGCAGAGTGAGGGATCAGCGGTGTTACTGAGGTCTAAACCCCGGCCTGGGCAGAGTGAGGCATCAGTGGTGTTACTGAGGTATAAACACCGGCCTGGGCAGAGTGAGGCATCAGTGGTGTTACTGAGGGATAAACCCCGGCCTCGGCAGAGTGAGGCATCAGCGGTGTTACTGATGTATAAACCCCGGACTGGGCAGAGTGAGGGATCAGCGGTGTTACTGAGGGATAAACCCCGGCCTGGGCAGAGTGAGGGATCAGCGGTGTTACTGAGGGATAAACCCCGGCCTGGGCAGAGTGAGGCTTCAGCGGTGTTGCTGAGGGATAAACACCGGCCTGGGCAGAGTGAGGGATCAGCAGTGTTACAGAGGGATAAACCACGGCCTGGGCAGAGTGAGGGATCAGCGGTGTTACTGAGGGATAAACCCTGGCCTCGGCAGAGTGAGGCATCAGGAGTGTTACAGAGGGATAAACCCCGGCCTGGGCAGAGTGAGGGATCAGCGGTGTTACTGAGGGATAAACCCCGGCCTCGGCAGAGTGAGGCATCAGGAGTGTTACAGAGGGATAAACCCCGGCCTGGGCAGAGTGAGGGATCAGCGGTGTTACTGAGGGAAAAACCCCGGCCTGGGCAGAGTGAGGGATCAGCGGTGTTACTGAGGGATAAACCCTGGCCTTGGCAGAGTGAGGCATCAGCGGTGTTACTGAGGGATAAACCCCGGCCTGGGCAGAGTGAGGGATCAGCGGTGTTACAGAGGGATAAACCCCGGCCTGGGCAGAGTGAGGGATCAGCGGTATTACTGAGGGATAAACCCCGGCCTGGGCAGAGTGAGGCATCAGCGGTGTTACAGAGGGATAAACCCAGGCCTGGGCAGAGTGAGGGATCAGCGGTGTTACTGAGGGAAAAACCCCGGCCTGGGCAGAGTGAGGGATCAGCGGTGTTACTGAGGGATAAACCCCGGCCTGGGCAGAGTGAGGGATCAGCGGTGTTACTGAGGGATAAACCCCAGCCTGGGCAGAGTGAGGCATCAGCGGTGTTACTGAGGTATGAACCCCGGACTCGGCAGAGTGAGGGATCAGCGGTGTTACCGAGGGATAAACCCCGGCCTGGGCAGAGTGAAGGATCGGCGGTGTTACTGAGGGATAAACCCCAGCCTGGGCAGAGTGAGGCATCATCGGTGTTACCGAGGGATAAACCCCGGCCTGGGCAGAGTGAGGGATCAGCGGTGTTACTGAGGGATAAACACCGGCCTGGGCAGAGTGAGGCATCAGTGGTGTTACTGAGGTATAAACCCCGGCCTCGGCAGAGTGAGGCATCAGCGGTGTTACTGAGGGATAAACCCCGGCCTGGGCAGAGTGAGGGATCAGCGGTGTTACTGAGGGATAAACCCCGGCCTGGGCAGAGTGAGGGATCAGCGGTGTTACTGAGGGATAAACCCCGGCCTCGGCAGAGTGAGGCATCAGCGGTGTTACAGAGGGATAAACCCCGGCCTGGGCAGAGTGAGGGATCAGCGGTGTTACTGAGGTATAAACCCCGGCCTGGGCAGAGTGAGGCATCAGCGGTGTTACAGAGGGATAAACCCCGGCCTGGGCAGAGTGAGGGATCAGCGGTGTTACTGAGGTATAAACCCCGGCCTGGGCAGAGTGAGGCATCAGCGGAGTTACTGAGGGATAAACCCCGGCCTCGGCAGAGTGAGGCATCAGCGGTGTTACTGAGGGATAAACCCCGGCCTGGGCAGAGTGAGGGATCAGCGGTGTTACTGAGGTATAAACCCCGGCCTGGGCAGAGTGTGGCATCAGCGGTGTTACAGTGGGATAAACCCCGGCCTGGGCAGAGTGAGGGATCAGCGGTGTTACAGAGGGATAAACCCAGGCCTGGGCAGAGTGAGGGATCAGCGGTGTTACTGAGGGAAAAACCCCGGCCTGGGCAGAGTGAGGGATCAGCGGTGTTACTGAGGGATAAACCCCGGCCTGGGCAGAGTGAGGCATCAGCGGTGTTACTGAGTGATAAACACCGGCCTGGGCAGAGTGAGGGATCAGCCATGTTACTGAGGGATAAACCCCGGCCTGGGCAGAGTGAGGGATCAGCGGTGTTACTGAGGGACAAAACCCCGGCCTGGGCAGAGTGAGGGATCAGCGGTGTTACTGAGGGATAAACCCCGGCCTGGGCAGAGTGAGGCATCAGCGGTGTTACTCAGGGATAAACCCCGGCCTGGGCAGAGTGAGGCATCAGCGGTGTTACTGAGTGATAAACACCGGCCTGGGCAGAGTGAGGGATCATCGTTGTTACTGAGGGATAAACCCCGGCCTGGGCAGAGTGAGGGATCAGCGGTGTTACTGAGGGACAAAACCCCGGCCTGGGCAGAGTGAGGCATCAGCGGTGTTACTGAGGGATAAACCCTGGCCTTGGCAGAGTGAGGCATCAGCGGTGTTACTGATGTATAAACCCCGGCCTGGGCAGAGTGTGGGATCAGCGGTGTTACAGAGGGATAAACACCGGCCTGGGCAGAGTGAGGGATCAGTGGTGTTACTGAGGGATAAACCCCGGCCTGGGCAGAGTGAGGCATCAGTGGTGTTACAGAGGGATAAACCACGGCCTGGGCAGAGTGAGTAATCAGCGGTGTTACAGAGGGATAAACCCCGGCCTGGGCAGAGTGAGGCATCAGCGGAGTTACTGAGGTATAAACCCCGGCCTGGGCAGAGTGAGGCATCAGCGGAGTTACTGAGGTATAAACCCTGGCCTGGGCAGAGTGAGGGATCAGCGGTGTTACAGAGGGATAAACCCTGGCCTGGGCAGAGTGAGGGATCAGCGGTGTTACTGAGGTATAAACCCCGGCCTGGGCAGAGTGAGGGATCAGCGGTGTTACTGAGGTATAAACCCCGGCCTGGGCAGAGTGAGGGATCAGCGGTGTTACTGAGGGATAAATCCCGGCCTGGGCAGAGTGAGGGATCAGCGGTGTTACAGAGGTATAAACCCCGGCCTTGGCAGAGTGAGGGATCAGCGGTGATACAGAGGGATAAACCCCGGCCTGGGCAGAGTGAGGGATCAGCGGTGTTACACAGGTATAAACCCCGGCCTGGGCAGAGTGAGGCATCAGCGGTGTTACTGAGGGATAAACCCCGGCCTGGGCAGAGTGAGGGATCAGCGGTGTTACTGAGGGATAAACCCCGGCCTCGGCAGAGTGAGGCATCAGCGGTGTTACTGAGGGATAAACCCTGGCCTCGGCAGAGTGAGGCATCAGCGGTGTTACTGAGGGATAAACCCCGGCCTCGGCAGAGTGAGGCATCAGCGGTGTTACAGAGGGATAAACCCCGGCCTGGGCAGAGTGAGGGATCAGCGGTGTTACTGAGGGATAAACCCCAGCCTGGGCAGAGTGAGGGATCAGTGGTGTTATTGAGGGATAAACCCCGGACTGGGCAGAGTGAGGGATCAGCGGTGTTACAGAGGGATAAAACCCGGCCTGGGCAGAGTGAGGGATCAGCGGTGTTACTGAGGGAAAAATCCCGGCCTGGGCAGAGTGAGGGATCAGCGGTGTTACTGAGGGATAAACCCCGGCCTGGGCAGAGTGAGGCATCAGCGGTGTTACAGAGGGATAAACCCCGGCCTGGGCAGAGTGAGGGATCAGCGGTGTTACTGAGGGATAAACCCCGGCCTGGGCAGAGTGAGGGATCAGCGGTATTACTGAGGGATAAACCCCGGCCTGGGCAGAGTGAGGCATCAGCGGTGTTACAGAGGGATAAACCCAGGCCTGGGCAGAGTGAGGGATCAGCGGTGTTACTGAGGGAAAAACCCCGGCCTGGGCAGAGTGAGGGATCAGCGGTGTTACTGAGGGATAAACCCCGGCCTGGGCAGAGTGAGGGATCAGCGGTGTTACTGAGGGATAAACCCCAGCCTGGGCAGAGTGAGGCATCAGCGGTGTTACTGAGGTATAAACCCCGGACTCGGCAGAGTGAGGGATCAGCGGTGTTACTGAGGGATAAACACTGTCTTGGGCAGAGTGAGGGATCAGCGGTGTTACTGAGGTATAAAACCTGGCCTGGGCAGAGTGAGGGATCAGCGGAGTTACAGAGGGATAAACCCCGGCCTGGGCAGAGTGAGGCATCAGCGGAGTTACAGAGGGATAAACCCCGGCCTGGGCAGAGTGAGGCATCAGCGGTGTTACTGAGGGATAAACCCTGGCCTGGGCCGAGTGAGGGATCAGCGGTGTTACTGAGGGATAAACCCCGGCCTGGGCAGAGTGAAGGATCGGCGGTGTTACTGAGGGATAAACCCCGGCCTGGGCAGAGTGAGGCATCATCGGTGTTACCGAGGTATAAACCCCGGCCTGGGCAGAGTGAGGGATCAGCGGTGTTACCGAGGGATAAACCCCGGCCTGGGCAGAGTGAAGGATCGGCGGTGTTACTGAGGGATAAACCCCAGCCTGGGCAGAGTGAGGCATCATCGGTGTTACCGAGGGATAAACCCCGGCCTGGTCAGAGTGAGGGATCAGCGGTGTTACTGAGGGATAAACACCGGCCAGGGCAGAGTGAGGCATCAGTGGTGTTACTGAGGTATAAACCCCGGCCTCGGCAGAGTGAGGCATCAGCGGTGTTACTGAGGGATAAACCCCGGCCTGGGCAGAGTGAGGGATCAGCGGTGTTACTGAGGGATAAACCCCGGCCTGGGCAGAGTGAGGGATCAGCTGTGTTACTGAGGGATAAACCCCGGCCTCGGCAGAGTGAGGCATCAGCGGTGTTACTGAGGTATAAACCCCGGACTGGGCAGAGTGACGGATCAGCGGTGTTACTGAGGGATAAACCCCGGCCTGGGCAGAGTGAGGCATCAGCGGTGTTACTGAGGGATAAACCGAGGCCTGGGCAGAGTGAGGCATCAGCGGTGTTACTGAGGGATAAACCCCGGCCTGGGCAGAGTGAGGCATCAGCGGTGTTACTGAGGGATAAACCCCGGCCTGGGCAGAGTGACGGATCAGTGGTGTTACTGAGGTATAAACCCCGGCCTGGGCAGAGTGAGGCATCAGCGGTGTTACTGAGGGATAAACCACGGCCTGGGCAGAGTGAGGCATCAGCGGTGTTACTGAGGGATAAACCCCGGCCTGGGCAGAGTGAAGCATCAGCGGTGTTACTGAGGGATAAACCCCGGCCTGGGCAGAGTGACGGATCAGTGGTGTTACTGAGGTATAAACCCCGGCATGGGCAGAGTGAGGGATCAGCGGTGTTACAGAGGGATAAACCCCGGCCTGGGCAGAGTGAGGGATCAGCGGTGTTACTGAGGGATAAACCCTGGCCTGGGCAGAGTGAGGGATCAGCGGTATTACTGAGGGATAAACCCCGGCCTCGGCAGAGTGAGGCATCAGCGGTGTTACAGAGGGATAAACCCAGGCCTGGGCAGAGTGAGGGATCAGCGGTGTTACTGAGGGAAAAACCCCGGCCTGGGCAGAGTGAGGGATCAGCGGTGTTACTGAGGGATAAACCCCGGCCTGGGCAGAGTGAGGGATCAGTGGTGTTACTGAGAGATAAACCCCAGCCTGGGCAGAGTGAGGCATCAGCGGTGTTACTGAGGGATAAACCCCGGCCTGGGCAGAGTGAGGGATCAGCGGTGTTACTGAGGGAAAAACCCCGGCCTGGGCAGAGTGAGGGATCAGCGGTGTTACTGAGGGATAAACCCCGGCCTGGGCAGAGTGAGGGATCAGTGCTGTTACTGAGGGATAAACCCCGGCCTGGGCAGAGTGAGGGATCAGCGGTGTTACTGAGGGATAAACCGCGGCCTGGGCAGAGTGAGGCATCAGCGGTGTTACTGAGGGATAAACCCCGGCCTGGGCAGAGTGAGGGATCAGCGGTGTTACTGAGGGAAAAACCCCGGCCTGGGCAGAGTGAGGGATCAGCGGTGTTACTGAGGGATAAACCCCGGCCTGGGCAGAGTGAGGGATCAGTGGAGTTACTGAGGGATAAACCCCAGCCTGGGCAGAGTGAGGCATCAGCGGTGTTACTGAGGTATAAACACCGGACTCGGCAGAGTGAGGGATCAGCGGTGTTACTGAGGGATAAACACTGTCTTGGGCAGAGTGAGGGATCAGCGGTGTTACTGAGGTATAAACCCTGGCCTGGGCAGAGTGAGGGATCAGCGGAGTTACAGAGGGATAAACCCCGGCCTGGGCAGAGTGAGGCATCAGCGGAGTTACAGAGGGATAAACCCCGGCCTGGGCAGAGTGAGGCATCAGCGGTGTTACAGAGGGATAAACCCTGGCCTGGGCCGAGTGAGGGATCAGCGGTGTTACTGAGGGATAAACCCCGGCCTGGGCAGAGTGAAGGATCGGCGGTGTTACTGAGGGATAAACCCCGGCCTGGGCAGAGTGAGGCATCATCGGTGTTACCGAGGTATAAACCCCGGCCTGGGCAGAGTGAGGGATCAGCGGTGTTACCGAGGGATAAACCCCGGCCTGGGCAGAGTGAAGGATCGGCGGTGTTACTGAGGGATAAACCCCAGCCTGGGCAGAGTGAGGCATCATAGGTGTTACCGAGGGATAAACCCCGGCCTGGGCAGAGTGAGGGATCAGCGGTGTTACTGAGGGATAAACACCGGCCTGGGCAGAGTGAGGCATCAGTGGTGTTACTGAGGTATAAACCCCGGCCTCGGCAGAGTGAGGCATCAGCGGTGTTACTGAGGGATAAACCCCGGCCTGGGCAGAGTGAGGGATCAGCGGTGTTACTGAGGGATAAACCCCGGCCTGGGCAGAGTGAGGGATCAGCGGTGTTACTGAGGGATAAACCCCGGCCTCGGCAGAGTGAGGCATCAGCGGTGTTACAGAGGGATAAACCCCGGCCTGGGCAGAGTGAGGGATCAGCGGTGTTACTGAGGGATAAACCCCGGCCTGGGCAGAGTGAGGGATCAGCGGTGTTACTGAGGGATAAACCCCGGCCTGGGCAGAGTGAGGGATCAGCGGTGTTACAGAGGGATAAACCCCGGCCTGGGCAGAGTGAGGGATCAGCGGTGTTACTGAGGTATAAACCCCGGCCTGGGCAGAGTGAGGCTTCAGCGGTGTTACAGAGGGATAAACCCCGGCCTGGGCAGAGTGAGGGATCAGCGGTGTTACTGAGGTATAAACCCCGGCCTGGGCAGAGTGAGGCATCAGCGGAGTTACTGAGGGATAAACCCCGGCCTCGGCAGAGTGAGGCATCAGCGGTGTTACTGAGGGATAAACCCCGGCCTGGGCAGAGTGAGGGATCAGCGGTGTTACTGAGGTATAAACCCCGGCCTGGGCAGAGTGAGGCATCAGCGGTGTTACAGAGGGATAAACCCCGGCCTGGGCAGAGTGAGGGATCAGCGGTGTTACTGAGGTATAAACCCCGGCCTGGGCAGAGTGAGGGATCAGCGGTGTTACTGAGGTATAAACCCCGGCCTGGGCAGAGTGAGGGATCAGCGGTGTTACTGAGGTATAAACCCCGGCCTGGGCAGAGTGAGGCATCAGCGGAGTTACTGAGGGATAAACCCCGGCCTCGGCAGAGTGAGGCATCAGCGGTGTTACTGAGGTATAAACCCCGGCCTGGGCAGAGTGAGGGATCAGCGGTGTTACTGAGGGATAAACCCTGGCCTCGGCAGAGTGAGGCATCAGGAGTGTTACAGAGGGATAAACCCCGGACTGGGCAGAGTGAGGGATCAGCGGTGTTACTGAGGGATAAACCCCGGCCTGGGCAGAGTGAGGGATCAGCGGAGTTACTGAGGGATAAACCCCGGCCTCGGCAGAGTGAGGCATCAGCGGTGTTACTGAGGGATAAACCCCGGCCTGGGCAGAGTGAGGGATCAGCGGTGTTACTGAGGGATAAACCCCGGCCTGGGCAGAGTGAGGCATCAGCGGTGTTACTGAGGTATAAACCCCGGCCTGGGCAGAGTGAGGCATCAGAGGTGTTACTGAGGTATAAACCCCGGCCTGGGCAGAGTGAGGCATCAGCGGTGTTACTGAGGTATAAACCCCGGCCTCGGCAGAGTGAGGCATCAGCGGTGTTACTGAGGTATAAACCCAGGCCTCGGCAGAGTGAGGGATCAGCGGTGTTACTGAGGGATAAACCCCGGCCTGGGCAGAGTGAGGCATCAGCGGTGTTACTGAGGTATAAACCCCAGCCTGGGCAGAGTGAGGCATCAGCGGTGTTACAGAGGGATAAACCCAGGCCTGGGCAGAGTGAGGGATCAGCGGTGTTACTGAGGGAAAAACCCCGGCCTGGGCAGAGTGAGGGATCAGCGGTGTTACTGAGGGATAAACCCCGGCCTGGGCAGAGTGAGGGATCAGCAGTGTTACTGAGGGCTAAACCTCAGCCTGGGCAGAGTGTGGCATCAGCGGTTTTACTGAGGGATAAACCCCGGCCTGGGCAGAGTGAGGCATCAGTGGTGTTACTGAGGTATAAACCCCGGCCTGGGCAGAGTGAGGCATCAGCGGTGTTACTGATGTATAAACCCCGGCCTGGGCAGAGTGAGGCATCTGCGGTGTTACTGAGGTATAAACCCCGGCCTGGGCAGAGTGAGGCATCAGCGGTGTTACTGAGGGATAAACCCCGGCCTGAGCAGAGTGAGGGATCAGCGGTGTTACTGAGGGATAAACCCCGGCCTGGGCAGAGTGAGGGATCAGCGGTGTTACAGAGGGATAAACCCCGGCCTGGGCAGAGTGAGGCATCAGCGGTGTTACTGAGGGATAAACCCCGGCCTGGGCAGAGTGAGGCATCAGCGGTGTTACTGAGGGATAAACCCCGGCCTGGGCAGAGTGAAGTATCAGCGGTGTTACTGAGGGATAAACCCCGGCCTGGGCAGAGTGACGGATCTGTGGTGTTACTGAGGTATAAACCCCGGCATGGGCAGAGTGAGGCATCAGCGGTGTTACAGAGGTATAAACCCCGGCCTGGGCAGAGTGAGGGATCAGCGGTGTTACTGAGGGATAAACCCTGGCCTGGGCAGAGTGAGGCATCAGCGGTGTTACTGAGGGATAAACCCCGGCCTGGGCACAGTGAGGCATCAGTGGTGTTACTGAGGTATAAACCCCGGCCTGGGCAGAGTGAGGGATCAGCGGTGTTACTGAGGGATAAACCCCGGCCTGGGCAGAGTGAGGGATCAGCGGTGTTACTGAGGTCTAAACCCCGGCCTGGGCAGAGTGAGGCATCAGTGGTGTTACTGAGGTATAAACACCGGCCTGGGCAGAGTGAGGCATCAGTGGTGTTACTGAGGGATAAACCCCGGCCTCGGCAGAGTGAGGCATCAGCGGTGTTACTGATGTATAAACCCCGGACTGGGCAGAGTGAGGGATCAGCGGTGTTACTGAGGGATAAACCCCGGCCTGGGCAGAGTGAGGGATCAGCGGTGTTACTGAGGGATAAACCCCGGCCTGGGCAGAGTGAGGCTTCAGCGGTGTTGCTGAGGGATAAACACCGGCCTGGGCAGAGTGAGGGATCAGCAGTGTTACAGAGGGATAAACCACGGCCTGGGCAGAGTGAGGGATCAGCGGTGTTACTGAGGGATAAACCCTGGCCTCGGCAGAGTGAGGCATCAGGAGTGTTACAGAGGGATAAACCCCGGCCTGGGCAGAGTGAGGGATCAGCGGTGTTACTGAGGGATAAACCCCGGCCTCGGCAGAGTGAGGCATCAGGAGTGTTACAGAGGGATAAACCCCGGCCTGGGCAGAGTGAGGGATCAGCGGTGTTACTGAGGGAAAAACCCCGGCCTGGGCAGAGTGAGGGATCAGCGGTGTTACTGAGGGATAAACCCTGGCCTTGGCAGAGTGAGGCATCAGCGGTGTTACTGAGGGATAAACCCCGGCCTGGGCAGAGTGAGGGATCAGCGGTGTTACAGAGGGATAAACCCCGGCCTGGGCAGAGTGAGGGATCAGCGGTATTACTGAGGGATAAACCCCGGCCTGGGCAGAGTGAGGCATCAGCGGTGTTACAGAGGGATAAACCCAGGCCTGGGCAGAGTGAGGGATCAGCGGTGTTACTGAGGGAAAAACCCCGGCCTGGGCAGAGTGAGGGATCAGCGGTGTTACTGAGGGATAAACCCCGGCCTGGGCAGAGTGAGGGATCAGCGGTGTTACTGAGGGATAAACCCCAGCCTGGGCAGAGTGAGGCATCAGCGGTGTTACTGAGGTATGAACCCCGGACTCGGCAGAGTGAGGGATCAGCGGTGTTACCGAGGGATAAACCCCGGCCTGGGCAGAGTGAAGGATCGGCGGTGTTACTGAGGGATAAACCCCAGCCTGGGCAGAGTGAGGCATCATCGGTGTTACCGAGGGATAAACCCCGGCCTGGGCAGAGTGAGGGATCAGCGGTGTTACTGAGGGATAAACACCGGCCTGGGCAGAGTGAGGCATCAGTGGTGTTACTGAGGTATAAACCCCGGCCTCGGCAGAGTGAGGCATCAGCGGTGTTACTGAGGGATAAACCCCGGCCTGGGCAGAGTGAGGGATCAGCGGTGTTACTGAGGGATAAACCCCGGCCTGGGCAGAGTGAGGGATCAGCGGTGTTACTGAGGGATAAACCCCGGCCTCGGCAGAGTGAGGCATCAGCGGTGTTACAGAGGGATAAACCCCGGCCTGGGCAGAGTGAGGGATCAGCGGTGTTACTGAGGTATAAACCCCGGCCTGGGCAGAGTGAGGCATCAGCGGTGTTACAGAGGGATAAACCCCGGCCTGGGCAGAGTGAGGGATCAGCGGTGTTACTGAGGTATAAACCCCGGCCTGGGCAGAGTGAGGCATCAGCGGAGTTACTGAGGGATAAACCCCGGCCTCGGCAGAGTGAGGCATCAGCGGTGTTACTGAGGGATAAACCCCGGCCTGGGCAGAGTGAGGGATCAGCGGTGTTACTGAGGTATAAACCCCGGCCTGGGCAGAGTGTGGCATCAGCGGTGTTACAGTGGGATAAACCCCGGCCTGGGCAGAGTGAGGGATCAGCGGTGTTACTGAGGTATAAACCCCGGCCTGGGCAGAGTGAGGCATCAGCAGAGTTACTGAGGGATAAACCCCGTCCTGGGCAGAGTGAGGCATCAGCGGTGTTACTGAGGGATAAACCCCGGCCTGGGCAGAGTGAGGGATCAGCGGTGTTACTGAGGTATAAACCCCGGCCTGGGCAGAGTGAGGCATCAGCGGAGTTACTGAGGGATAAACCCCGGCCTCGGCAGAGTGAGGCATCAGCGGTGTTACTGAGGTATAAACCCCGGCCTGGGCAGAGTGAGGGATCAGCGGTGTTACTGAGAGATAAACCCTGGCCTCGGCAGAGTGAGGCATCAGGAGTGTTACAGAGGGATAAACCCCGGCCTGGGCAGAGTGAGGGATCAGCGGTGTTACTGAGGGAAAAACCCCGGCCTGGGCAGAGTGAGGGATCAGCGGTGTTACTGAGGGATAAACCCTGGCCTTGGCAGAGTGAGGCATCAGCGGTGTTACTGAGGGATAAACCCCGGCCTGGGCAGAGTGAGGGATCAGCGGTGTTACAGAGGGATAAAACCCGGCCTGGGCAGAGTGAGGGATCAGCGGTATTACTGAGGGATAAACCCCGGCCTGGGCAGAGTGAGGCATCAGCGGTGTTACAGAGGGATAAACCCAGGCCTGGGCAGAGTGAGGGATCAGCGGTGTTACTGAGGGAAAAACCCCGGCCTGGGCAGAGTGAGGGATCAGCGGTGTTACTGAGGGATAAACCCCGGCCTGGGCAGAGTGAGGGATCAGCGGTGTTACTGAGGGATAAACCCCAGCCTGGGCAGAGTGAGGCATCAGCGGTGTTACTGAGGTATAAACCCCGGACTCGGCAGAGTGAGGGATCAGCGGTGTTACCGAGGGATAAACCCCGGCCTGGGCAGAGTGAAGGATCGGCGGTGTTACTGAGGGATAAACCCCAGCCTGGGCAGAGTGAGGCATCATTGGTGTTACCGAGGGATAAACCCCGGCCTGGGCAGAGTGAGGGATCAGCGGTGTTACTGAGGGATAAACACCGGCCTGGGCAGAGTGAGGCATCAGTGGTGTTACTGAGGTATAAACCCCGGCCTCGGCAGAGTGAGGCATCAGCGGTGTTACTGAGGGATAAACCCCGGCCTGGGCAGAGTGAGGGATCAGCGGTGTTACTGAGGGATAAACCCCGGCCTGGGCAGAGTGAGGGATCAGCGGTGTTACTGAGGGATAAACCCCGGCCTCGGCAGAGTGAGGCATCAGCGGTGTTACAGAGGGATAAACCCCGGCCTGGGCAGAGTGAGGGATCAGCGGTGTTACTGAGGGATAAACCCCGGCCTGGGCAGAGTGAGGGATCAGCGGTGTTACTGAGGGATAAACCCCGGCCTGGGCAGAGTGAGGGATCAGCGGTGTTACAGAGGGATAAACCCCGGCCTGGGCAGAGTGAGGGATCAGCGGTGTTACTGAGGTATAAACCCCGGCCTGGGCAGAGTGAGGCATCAGAGGTGTTACAGAGGGATAAACCCCGGCCTGGGCAGAGTGAGGGATCAGCGGTGTTACTGAGGTATAAACCCCGGCCTGGGCAGAGTGAGGCATCAGCGGAGTTACTGAGGGATAAACCCCGGCCTCGGCAGAGTGAGGCATCAGCGGTGTTACAGAGGGATAAACCCCGGCCTGGGCAGAGTGAGGGATCAGCGGTGTTACTGAGGTATAAACCCCGGCCTGGGCAGAGTGAGGCATCAGCAGAGTTACTGAGGGATAAACCCCGGCCTGGGCAGAGTGAGGCATCAGCGGTGTTACTGAGGGATAAACCCCGGCCTGGGCAGAGTGAGGGATCAGCGGTGTTACTGAGGTATAAACCCCGGCCTGGGCAGAGTGAGGCATCAGCGGAGTTACTGAGGGATAAACCCCGGCCTCGGCAGAGTGAGGCATCAGCGGTGTTACTGAGGTATAAACCCCGGCCTGGGCAGAGTGAGGGATCAGCGGTGTTACTGAGGGATAAACCCTGGCCTCGGCAGAGTGAGGCATCAGGAGTGTTACAGAGGGATAAACCCCGGACTGGGCAGAGTGAGGTATCAGCGGAGTTACTGAGGGATAAACCCCGGCCTCGGCAGAGTGAGGCATCAGCGGTGTTACTGAGGGATAAACCCCGGCCTGGGCAGAGTGAGGGATCAGCGGTGTTACTGAGGGATAAACCCCGGCCTGGGCAGAGTGAGGCATCAGCGGTGTTACTGAGGTATAAACCCCGGCCTGGGCAGAGTGAGGCATCGGAGGTGTTACTGAGGTATAAACCCCGGCCTGGGCAGAGTGAGGCATCAGCGGTGTTACTGAGGTATAAACCCCGGCCTCGGCAGAGTGAGGCATCAGCGGTGTTACTGAGGTATAAACCCAGGCCTCGGCAGAGTGAGGGATCAGCGGTGTTACTGAGGGATAAACCCCGGCCTGGGCAGAGTGAGGCATCAGCGGTGTTACTGAGGTATAAACCCCAGCCTGGGCAGAGTGAGGCATCAGCGGTGTTACAGAGGGATAAACCCAGGCCTGGGCAGAGTGAGGGATCAGCGGTGTTACTGAGGGAAAAACCCCGGCCTGGGCAGAGTGAGGGATCAGCGGTGTTACTGAGGGATAAACCCCGGCCTGGGCAGAGTGAGGGATCAGCAGTGTTACTGAGGGATAAACCTCAGCCTGGGCAGAGTGAGGCATCAGCGGTTTTACTGAGGGATAAACCCCGGCCTGGGCAGAGTGAGGCATCAGTGGTGTTACTGAGGTATAAACCCCGGCCTGGGCAGAGTGAGGCATCAGCGGTGTTACTGATGTATAAACCCCGGCCTGGGCAGAGTGAGGCATCTGCGGTGTTACTGAGGTATAAACCCCGGCCTGGGCAGAGTGAGGCATCAGCGGTGTTACTGAGGGATAAACCCCGGCCTGAGCAGAGTGAGGGATCAGCGGTGTTACTGAGGGATAAACCCCGGCCTGGGCAGAGTGAGGGATCAGCGGTGTTACAGAGGGATAAACCCCGGCCTGGGCAGAGTGAGGCATCAGCGGTGTTACTGAGGGATAAACCCCGGCCTGGGCAGAGTGAGGCATCAGCGGTGTTACTGAGGGATAAACCCCGGCCTGGGCAGAGTGAAGTATCAGCGGTGTTACTGAGGGATAAACCCCGGCCTGGGCAGAGTGACGGATCAGTGGTGTTACTGAGGTATAAACCCCGGCATGGGCAGAGTGAGGCATCAGCGGTGTTACTGAGGTATAAACCCCGGCCTGGGCAGAGTGAGGGATCAGCGGTGTTACTGAGGGATAAACCCTGGCCTGGGCAGAGTGAGGGATCAGCGGTGTTACTGAGGTATAAACCCCGGCCTGGGCAGAGTGAGGCATCAGCGGTGTTACAGAGGGATAAACCCCGGCCTCGGCAGTGTGAGGCATCAGCGGTGTTACTGAGGGATAAACCCCGGCCTGGGCAGAGTGAGGCATCAGTGGTGTTACTGAGGTATAAACCCCGGCCTGGGCAGAGTGAGGGATCAGCGGTGTTACTGAGGGATAAACCCCGGCCTGGGCAGAGTGAGGGATCAGCGGTGTTACTGAGGTATAAACCCCGGCCTGGGCAGACTGAGGCATCAGTGGTGTTACTGAGGTATAAACCCCGGCCTGGGCAGAGTGAGGCATCAGTGGTGTTACTGAGGGATAAACCCCGGCCTCGGCAGAGTGAGGCATCAGCGGTGTTACTGATGTATAAACCCCGGACTGGGCAGAGTGAGGGATCAGCGGTGTTACTGAGGGATAAACCCCGGCCTGGGCAGAGTGAGGGATCAGCGGTGTTACTGAGGGATAAACCCCGGCCTGGGCAGAGTGAGGCTTCAGCGGTGTTGCTGAGGGATAAACTCCGGCCTGGGCAGAGTGAGGGATCAGCAGTGTTACAGAGGGATAAACCACGGCCTGGGCAGAGTGAGGGATCAGCGGTGTTACTGAGGGATAAACCCTGGCCTCGGCAGAGTGAGGCATCAGGAGTGTTACAGAGGGATAAACCCCGGCCTGGGCAGAGTGAGGGATCAGCGGTGTTACTGAGGGATAAACCCCGGCCTCGGCAGAGTGAGGCATCAGGAGTGTTACAGAGGGATAAACCCCGGCCTGGGCAGAGTGAGGGATCAGCGGTGTTACTGAGGGAAAAACCCCGGCCTGGGCAGAGTGAGGGATCAGCGGTGTTACTGAGGGATAAACCCTGGCCTTGGCAGAGTGAGGCATCAGCGGTGTTACTGAGGGATAAACCCCGGCCTGGGCAGAGTGAGGGATCAGCGGTGTTACTGAGGGATAAACCCCGGCCTGGGCAGAGTGAGGGATCAGCGGTATTACTGAGGGATAAACCCAGGCCTGGGCAGAGTGAGGAATCAGCGGTGTTACAGAGGGATAAACCCAGGCCTGGGCAGAGTGAGGGATCAGCGGTGTTACTGAGGGAAAAACCCCGGCCTGGGCAGAGTGAGGGATCAGCGGTGTTACTGAGGGATAAACCCCGGCCTGGGCAGAGTGAGGGATCAGCGGTGTTACTGAGGGATAAACCCCAGCCTGGGCAGAGTGAGGCATCAGCGGTGTTACTGAGGTATAAACCCCGGACTCGGCAGAGTGAGGGATCAGCGGTGTTACTGAGGGATAAACACTGTCTTGGGCAGAGTGAGGGATCAGCGGTGTTACTGAGGTATAAACCCTGGCCTGGGCAGAGTGAGGGATCAGCGGAGTTACAGAGGGATAAACCCCGGCCTGGGCAGAGTGAGGCATCAGCGGAGTTACAGAGGGATAAACCCCGGCCTGGGCAGAGTGAGGCATCAGCGGTGTTACTGAGGGATAAACCCTGGCCTGGGCCGAGTGAGGGATCAGCGGTGTTACTGAGGGATAAACCCCGGCCTGGGCAGAGTGAAGGATCGGCGGTGTTACTGAGGGATAAACCCCGGCCTGGGCAGAGTGAGGCATCATCGGTGTAACCGAGGTATAAACCCCGGCCTGGGCAGAGTGAGGGATCAGCGGTGTTACCGAGGGATAAACCCCGGCCTGGGCAGAGTGAAGGATCGGCGGTGTTACTGAGGGATAAACCCCAGCCTGGGCAGAGTGAGGCATCATCGGTGTTACCGAGGGATAAACCCCGGCCTGGGCAGAGTGAGGGATCAGCGGTGTTACTGAGGGATAAACACCGGCCTGGGCAGAGTGAGGCATCAGTGGTGTTACTGAGGTATAAACCCCGGCCTCGGCAGAGTGAGGCATCAGCGGTGTTACTTAGGGATAAACCCCGGCCTGGGCAGAGTGAGGGATCAGCGGTGTTACTGAGGGATAAACCCCGGCCTGGGCAGAGTGAGGGATCAGCTGTGTTACTGAGGGATAAACCCCGGCCTCGGCAGAGTGAGGCATCAGCGGTGTTACAGAGGGATAAACCCCGGCCTGGGCAGAGTGAGGGATCAGCGGTGTTACTGAGGGATAAACCCCGGCCTGGGCAGAGTGAGGGATCAGCGGTGTTACTGAGGGATAAACCCCGGCCTGGGCAGAGTGAGGGATCAGCGGTGTTACAGAGGGATAAACCCCGGCCTGGGCAGAGTGAGGGATCAGCGGTGTTACTGAGGTATAAACCCCGGCCTGGGCAGAGTGAGGCATCAGCGGTGTTACAGAGGGATAAACCCCGGCCTGGGCAGAGTGAGGGATCAGCGGTGTTACTGAGGTATAAACCCCGGCCTGGGCAGAGTGAGGCATCAGCGGAGTTACTGAGGGATAAACCCCGGCCTCGGCAGAGTGAGGCATCAGCGGTGTTACTGAGGGATAAACCCCGGCCTGGGCAGAGTGAGGGATCAGCGGTGTTACTGAGGTATAAACCCCGGCCTGGGCAGAGTGAGGCATCAGCGGTGTTACAGAGGGATAAACCCCGGCCTGGGCAGAGTGAGGGATCAGCGGTGTTAATGAGGTATAAACCCCGGCCTGGGCAGAGTGAGGCATCAGCAGAGTTACTGAGGGATAAACCCCGGCCTCGGCAGAGTGAGGCATCAGCGGTGTTACTGAGGGATAAACCCCGGCCTGGGCAGAGTGAGGCATCAGCGGTGTTACTGAGGGATAAACCCCGGCCTGGGCAGAGTGAGGGATCAGCGGTGTTACTGAGGTATAAACCCCGGCCTGGGCAGAGTGAGGCATCAGCGGAGTTACTGAGGGATAAACCCCGGCCTCGGCAGAGTGAGGCATCAGCGGTGTTACTGAGGTATAAACCCCGGCCTGGGCAGAGTGAGGGATCAGCGGTGTTACTGAGGGATAAACCCTGGCCTCGGCAGAGTGAGGCATCAGGAGTGTTACAGAGGGATAAACCCCGGACTGGGCAGAGTGAGGGATCAGCGGAGTTACTGAGGGATAAACCCCGGCCTCGGCAGAGTGAGGCATCAGCGGTGTTACTGAGGTATAAACCCCGGCCTGGGCAGAGTGAGGCATCAGCGGTGTTACTGAGGTATAAACCCCGGCCTCGGCAGAGTGAGGCATCAGCGGTGTTACTGAGGTATAAACCCAGGCCTCGGCAGTGTGAGGGATCAGCGGTGTTACTGAGGGATAAACCCCGGCCTGGGCAGAGTGAGGCATCAGCGGTGTTACTGAGGTATAAACCCCAGACTGGGCAGAGTGAGGCATCAGCGGTGTTACAGAGGGATAAACCCAGGCCTGGGCAGAGTGAGGGATCAGCGGTGTTACTGAGGGAAAAACCCCGGCCTGGGCAGAGTGAGGGATCAGCGGTGTTACTGAGGGATAAACCCCGGCCTGGGCAGAGTGAGGGATCAGCAGTGTTACTGAGGGATAAACCTCAGCCTGGGCAGAGTGAGGCATCAGCGGTTTTACTGAGGGATAAACCCCGGCCTGGGCAGAGTGAGGCATCAGTGGTGTTACTGAAATATAAACCCCGGCCTGGGCAGAGTGAGGCATCAGCGGTGTTACTGATGTATAAACCCCGGCCTGGGCAGAGTGAGGCATCTGCGGTGTTACTGAGGTATAAACCCCGGCCTGGGCAGAGTGAGGCATCAGCGGTGTTACTGAGGGATAAACCCCGGCCTGAGCAGAGTGAGGGATCAGCGGTGTTACTGAGGGATAAACCCCGGCCTGGGCAGAGTGAGGGATCAGCGGTGTTACAGAGGGATAAACCCCGGCCTGGGCAGAGTGAGGCATCAGCGGTGTTACTGAGGGATAAACCCCGGCCTGGGCAGAGTGAGGCATCAGCGGTGTTACTGAGGGATAAACCCCGGCCTGGGCAGAGTGAAGTATCAGCGGTGTTACTGAGGGATAAACCCCGGCCTGGGCAGAGTGACGGATCAGTGGTGTTACTGAGGTATAAACCCCGGCATGGGCAGAGTGAGGCATCAGCGGTGTTACTGAGGTATAAACCCCGGCCTGGGCAGAGTGAGGGATCAGCGGTGTTACTGAGGGATAAACCCTGGCCTGGGCAGAGTGAGGGATCAGCGGTGTTACTGAGGTATAAACCCCGGCCTGGGCAGAGTGAGGCATCAGCGGTGTTACAGAGGGATAAACCCCGGCCTCGGCAGAGTGAGGCATCAGCGGTGTTACTGAGGGATAAACCCCGGCCTGGGCAGAGTGAGGCATCAGTGGTGTTACTGAGGTATAAACCCCGGCCTGGGCAGAGTGAGGGATCAGCGGTGTTACTGAGGGATAAACCCCGGCCTGGGCAGAGTGAGGGATCAGCGGTGTTACTGAGGTATAAACCCCGGCCTGGGCAGAGTGAGGCATCAGTGGTGTTACTGAGGTATAAACCCCGGACTGGGCAGAGTGAGGCATCAGTGGTGTTACTGAGGGATAAACCCCGGCCTCGGCAGAGTGCGGCATCAGCGGTGTTACTGATGTATAAACCCCGGACTGGGCAGAGTGAGGGATCAGCGGTGTTACTGAGGGATAAACCCCGGCCTGGGCAGAGTGAGGGATCAGCGGTGTTACTGAGGGATAAACACCGGCCTGGTGAGAGTGAGGGATCAGCAGTGTTACAGAGGGATAAACCACGGCCTGGGCAGAGTGAGGGATCAGCGGTGTTACTGAGGGATAAACCCTGGCCTCGGCAGAGTGAGGCATCAGGAGTGTTACAGAGGGATAAACCCCGGCCTGGGCAGAGTGAGGGATCAGCGGTGTTACTGAGGGATAAACCCCGGCCTCGGCAGAGTGAGGCATCAGGAGTGTTACAGAGGGATAAACCCCGGCCTGGGCAGAGTGAGGGATCAGCGGTGTTACTGAGGGAAAAACCCCGGCCTGGGCAGAGTGAGGGATCAGCGGTGTTACTGAGGGATAAACCCTGGCCTTGGCAGAGTGAGGCATCAGCGGTGTTACTGAGGGATAAACCCCGGCCTGGGCAGAGTGAGGGATCAGCGGTGTTACAGAGGGATAAACCCCGGCCTGGGCAGAGTGAGGGATCAGCGGTGTTACTGAGGGATAAACCCCGGCCTGGGCAGAGTGAGGGATCAGCGGTATTACTGACGGATAAACCCCGGCCTGGGCAGAGTGAGGCATCAGCGGTGTTACAGAGGGATAAACCCAGGCCTGGGCAGAGTGAGGGATCAGCGGTGTTACTGAGGGAAAAACCCCGGCCTGGGCAGAGTGAGGGATCAGCGGTGTTACTGAGGGATAAACCCCGGCCTGGGCAGAGTGAGGGATCAGCGGTGTTACTGAGGGATAAACCCCAGCCTGGGCAGAGTGAGGCATCAGCGGTGTTACTGAGGTATAAACCCCGGACTCGGCAGAGTGAGGGATCAGCGGTGTTACTGAGGGATAAACACTGTCTTGGGCAGAGTGAGGGATCAGCGGTGTTACTGAGGGATAAACCCCGGCCTGGGCAGAGTGAAGGATCGGCGGTGTTACTGAGGGATAAACCCCGGCCTGGGCAGAGTGAGGGATCAGCGGTGTTACTGAGGGATAAACCCCGGCCTGGGCAGAGTGAGGGATCAGCGGTATTACTGACGGATAAACCCCGGCCTGGGCAGAGTGAGGCATCAGCGGTGTTACAGAGGGATAAACCCAGGCCTGGGCAGAGTGAGGGATCAGCGGTGTTACTGAGGGAAAAACCCCGGCCTGGGCAGAGTGAGGGATCAGCGGTGTTACTGAGGGATAAACCCCGGCCTGGGCAGAGTGAGGGATCAGCGGTGTTACTGAGGGATAAACCCTGGCCTGGGCAGAGTGAGGCATCAGCGGTGTTACAGAGGGATAAACCCCGGCCTCGGCAGTGTGAGGCATCAGCGGTGTTACTGAGGGATAAACCCCGGCCTGGGCAGAGTGAGGCATCAGTGGTGTTACTGAGGTATAAACCCCGGCCTGGGCAGAGTGAGGGATCAGCGGTGTTACTGAGGGATAAACCCCGGCCTGGGCAGAGTGAGGGATCAGCGGTGTTACTGAGGTATAAACCCCGGCCTGGGCAGACTGAGGCATCAGTGGTGTTACTGAGGTATAAACCCCGGCCTGGGCAGAGTGAGGCATCAGTGGTGTTACTGAGGGATAAACCCCGGCCTCGGCAGAGTGAGGCATCAGCGGTGTTACTGATGTATAAACCCCGGACTGGGCAGAGTGAGGGATCAGCGGTGTTACTGAGGGATAAACCCCGGCCTGGGCAGAGTGAGGGATCAGCGGTGTTACTGAGGGATAAACCCCGGCCTGGGCAGAGTGAGGCTTCAGCGGTGTTGCTGAGGGATAAACTCCGGCCTGGGCAGAGTGAGGGATCAGCAGTGTTACAGAGGGATAAACCACGGCCTGGGCAGAGTGAGGGATCAGCGGTGTTACTGAGGGATAAACCCTGGCCTCGGCAGAGTGAGGCATCAGGAGTGTTACAGAGGGATAAACCCCGGCCTGGGCAGAGTGAGGGATCAGCGGTGTTACTGAGGGATAAACCCCGGCCTCGGCAGAGTGAGGCATCAGGAGTGTTACAGAGGGATAAACCCCGGCCTGGGCAGAGTGAGGGATCAGCGGTGTTACTGAGGGAAAAACCCCGGCCTGGGCAGAGTGAGGGATCAGCGGTGTTACTGAGGGATAAACCCTGGCCTTGGCAGAGTGAGGCATCAGCGGTGTTACTGAGGGATAAACCCCGGCCTGGGCAGAGTGAGGGATCAGCGGTGTTACTGAGGGATAAACCCCGGCCTGGGCAGAGTGAGGGATCAGCGGTATTACTGAGGGATAAACCCAGGCCT
The DNA here is from genome assembly GCF_048418815.1 of Hemitrygon akajei. Lineage (NCBI taxonomy): Eukaryota > Metazoa > Chordata > Chondrichthyes > Myliobatiformes > Dasyatidae > Hemitrygon > Hemitrygon akajei. The sequence goes on from NC_133130.1 coordinate 1,985,552, forward strand.
GGGCAGAGTGAGGAATCAGCGGTGTTACAGAGGGATAAACCCAGGCCTGGGCAGAGTGAGGGATCAGCGGTGTTACTGAGGGAAAAACCCCGGCCTGGGCAGAGTGAGGGATCAGCGGTGTTACTGAGGGATAAACCCCGGCCTGGGCAGAGTGAGGGATCAGCGGTGTTACTGAGGGATAAACCCCAGCCTGGGCAGAGTGAGGCATCAGCGGTGTTACTGAGGTATAAACCCCGGACTCGGCAGAGTGAGGGATCAGCGGTGTTACTGAGGGATAAACACTGTCTTGGGCAGAGTGAGGGATCAGCGGTGTTACTGAGGTATAAACCCTGGCCTGGGCAGAGTGAGGGATCAGCGGAGTTACAGAGGGATAAACCCCGGCCTGGGCAGAGTGAGGCATCAGCGGAGTTACAGAGGGATAAACCCCGGCCTGGGCAGAGTGAGGCATCAGCGGTGTTACTGAGGGATAAACCCTGGCCTGGGCCGAGTGAGGGATCAGCGGTGTTACTGAGGGATAAACCCCGGCCTGGGCAGAGTGAAGGATCGGCGGTGTTACTGAGGGATAAACCCCGGCCTGGGCAGAGTGAGGCATCATCGGTGTAACCGAGGTATAAACCCCGGCCTGGGCAGAGTGAGGGATCAGCGGTGTTACCGAGGGATAAACCCCGGCCTGGGCAGAGTGAAGGATCGGCGGTGTTACTGAGGGATAAACCCCAGCCTGGGCAGAGTGAGGCATCATCGGTGTTACCGAGGGATAAACCCCGGCCTGGGCAGAGTGAGGGATCAGCGGTGTTACTGAGGGATAAACACCGGCCTGGGCAGAGTGAGGCATCAGTGGTGTTACTGAGGTATAAACCCCGGCCTCGGCAGAGTGAGGCATCAGCGGTGTTACTTAGGGATAAACCCCGGCCTGGGCAGAGTGAGGGATCAGCGGTGTTACTGAGGGATAAACCCCGGCCTGGGCAGAGTGAGGGATCAGCTGTGTTACTGAGGGATAAACCCCGGCCTCGGCAGAGTGAGGCATCAGCGGTGTTACAGAGGGATAAACCCCGGCCTGGGCAGAGTGAGGGATCAGCGGTGTTACTGAGGGATAAACCCCGGCCTGGGCAGAGTGAGGGATCAGCGGTGTTACTGAGGGATAAACCCCGGCCTGGGCAGAGTGAGGGATCAGCGGTGTTACAGAGGGATAAACCCCGGCCTGGGCAGAGTGAGGGATCAGCGGTGTTACTGAGGTATAAACCCCGGCCTGGGCAGAGTGAGGCATCAGCGGTGTTACAGAGGGATAAACCCCGGCCTGGGCAGAGTGAGGGATCAGCGGTGTTACTGAGGTATAAACCCCGGCCTGGGCAGAGTGAGGCATCAGCGGAGTTACTGAGGGATAAACCCCGGCCTCGGCAGAGTGAGGCATCAGCGGTGTTACTGAGGGATAAACCCCGGCCTGGGCAGAGTGAGGGATCAGCGGTGTTACTGAGGTATAAACCCCGGCCTGGGCAGAGTGAGGCATCAGCGGTGTTACAGAGGGATAAACCCCGGCCTGGGCAGAGTGAGGGATCAGCGGTGTTAATGAGGTATAAACCCCGGCCTGGGCAGAGTGAGGCATCAGCAGAGTTACTGAGGGATAAACCCCGGCCTCGGCAGAGTGAGGCATCAGCGGTGTTACTGAGGGATAAACCCCGGCCTGGGCAGAGTGAGGCATCAGCGGTGTTACTGAGGGATAAACCCCGGCCTGGGCAGAGTGAGGGATCAGCGGTGTTACTGAGGTATAAACCCCGGCCTGGGCAGAGTGAGGCATCAGCGGAGTTACTGAGGGATAAACCCCGGCCTCGGCAGAGTGAGGCATCAGCGGTGTTACTGAGGTATAAACCCCGGCCTGGGCAGAGTGAGGGATCAGCGGTGTTACTGAGGGATAAACCCTGGCCTCGGCAGAGTGAGGCATCAGGAGTGTTACAGAGGGATAAACCCCGGACTGGGCAGAGTGAGGGATCAGCGGAGTTACTGAGGGATAAACCCCGGCCTCGGCAGAGTGAGGCATCAGCGGTGTTACTGAGGTATAAACCCCGGCCTGGGCAGAGTGAGGCATCAGCGGTGTTACTGAGGTATAAACCCCGGCCTCGGCAGAGTGAGGCATCAGCGGTGTTACTGAGGTATAAACCCAGGCCTCGGCAGTGTGAGGGATCAGCGGTGTTACTGAGGGATAAACCCCGGCCTGGGCAGAGTGAGGCATCAGCGGTGTTACTGAGGTATAAACCCCAGACTGGGCAGAGTGAGGCATCAGCGGTGTTACAGAGGGATAAACCCAGGCCTGGGCAGAGTGAGGGATCAGCGGTGTTACTGAGGGAAAAACCCCGGCCTGGGCAGAGTGAGGGATCAGCGGTGTTACTGAGGGATAAACCCCGGCCTGGGCAGAGTGAGGGATCAGCAGTGTTACTGAGGGATAAACCTCAGCCTGGGCAGAGTGAGGCATCAGCGGTTTTACTGAGGGATAAACCCCGGCCTGGGCAGAGTGAGGCATCAGTGGTGTTACTGAAATATAAACCCCGGCCTGGGCAGAGTGAGGCATCAGCGGTGTTACTGATGTATAAACCCCGGCCTGGGCAGAGTGAGGCATCTGCGGTGTTACTGAGGTATAAACCCCGGCCTGGGCAGAGTGAGGCATCAGCGGTGTTACTGAGGGATAAACCCCGGCCTGAGCAGAGTGAGGGATCAGCGGTGTTACTGAGGGATAAACCCCGGCCTGGGCAGAGTGAGGGATCAGCGGTGTTACAGAGGGATAAACCCCGGCCTGGGCAGAGTGAGGCATCAGCGGTGTTACTGAGGGATAAACCCCGGCCTGGGCAGAGTGAGGCATCAGCGGTGTTACTGAGGGATAAACCCCGGCCTGGGCAGAGTGAAGTATCAGCGGTGTTACTGAGGGATAAACCCCGGCCTGGGCAGAGTGACGGATCAGTGGTGTTACTGAGGTATAAACCCCGGCATGGGCAGAGTGAGGCATCAGCGGTGTTACTGAGGTATAAACCCCGGCCTGGGCAGAGTGAGGGATCAGCGGTGTTACTGAGGGATAAACCCTGGCCTGGGCAGAGTGAGGGATCAGCGGTGTTACTGAGGTATAAACCCCGGCCTGGGCAGAGTGAGGCATCAGCGGTGTTACAGAGGGATAAACCCCGGCCTCGGCAGAGTGAGGCATCAGCGGTGTTACTGAGGGATAAACCCCGGCCTGGGCAGAGTGAGGCATCAGTGGTGTTACTGAGGTATAAACCCCGGCCTGGGCAGAGTGAGGGATCAGCGGTGTTACTGAGGGATAAACCCCGGCCTGGGCAGAGTGAGGGATCAGCGGTGTTACTGAGGTATAAACCCCGGCCTGGGCAGAGTGAGGCATCAGTGGTGTTACTGAGGTATAAACCCCGGACTGGGCAGAGTGAGGCATCAGTGGTGTTACTGAGGGATAAACCCCGGCCTCGGCAGAGTGCGGCATCAGCGGTGTTACTGATGTATAAACCCCGGACTGGGCAGAGTGAGGGATCAGCGGTGTTACTGAGGGATAAACCCCGGCCTGGGCAGAGTGAGGGATCAGCGGTGTTACTGAGGGATAAACACCGGCCTGGTGAGAGTGAGGGATCAGCAGTGTTACAGAGGGATAAACCACGGCCTGGGCAGAGTGAGGGATCAGCGGTGTTACTGAGGGATAAACCCTGGCCTCGGCAGAGTGAGGCATCAGGAGTGTTACAGAGGGATAAACCCCGGCCTGGGCAGAGTGAGGGATCAGCGGTGTTACTGAGGGATAAACCCCGGCCTCGGCAGAGTGAGGCATCAGGAGTGTTACAGAGGGATAAACCCCGGCCTGGGCAGAGTGAGGGATCAGCGGTGTTACTGAGGGAAAAACCCCGGCCTGGGCAGAGTGAGGGATCAGCGGTGTTACTGAGGGATAAACCCTGGCCTTGGCAGAGTGAGGCATCAGCGGTGTTACTGAGGGATAAACCCCGGCCTGGGCAGAGTGAGGGATCAGCGGTGTTACAGAGGGATAAACCCCGGCCTGGGCAGAGTGAGGGATCAGCGGTGTTACTGAGGGATAAACCCCGGCCTGGGCAGAGTGAGGGATCAGCGGTATTACTGACGGATAAACCCCGGCCTGGGCAGAGTGAGGCATCAGCGGTGTTACAGAGGGATAAACCCAGGCCTGGGCAGAGTGAGGGATCAGCGGTGTTACTGAGGGAAAAACCCCGGCCTGGGCAGAGTGAGGGATCAGCGGTGTTACTGAGGGATAAACCCCGGCCTGGGCAGAGTGAGGGATCAGCGGTGTTACTGAGGGATAAACCCCAGCCTGGGCAGAGTGAGGCATCAGCGGTGTTACTGAGGTATAAACCCCGGACTCGGCAGAGTGAGGGATCAGCGGTGTTACTGAGGGATAAACACTGTCTTGGGCAGAGTGAGGGATCAGCGGTGTTACTGAGGGATAAACCCCGGCCTGGGCAGAGTGAAGGATCGGCGGTGTTACTGAGGGATAAACCCCGGCCTGGGCAGAGTGAGGGATCAGCGGTGTTACTGAGGGATAAACCCCGGCCTGGGCAGAGTGAGGGATCAGCGGTATTACTGACGGATAAACCCCGGCCTGGGCAGAGTGAGGCATCAGCGGTGTTACAGAGGGATAAACCCAGGCCTGGGCAGAGTGAGGGATCAGCGGTGTTACTGAGGGAAAAACCCCGGCCTGGGCAGAGTGAGGGATCAGCGGTGTTACTGAGGGATAAACCCCGGCCTGGGCAGAGTGAGGGATCAGCGGTGTTACTGAGGGATAAACCCTGGCCTGGGCAGAGTGAGGGATCAGCGGTGTTACTGAGGTATAAACCCCGGCCTGGGCAGAGTGAGGCATCAGCGGTGTTACAGAGGGATAAACCCCGGCCTCGGCAGAGTGAGGCATCAGCGGTGTTACTGAGGGATAAACCCCGGCCTGGGCAGAGTGAGGCATCAGTGGTGTTACTGAGGTATAAACCCCGGCCTGGGCAGAGTGAGGGATCAGCGGTGTTACTGAGGGATAAACCCCGGCCTGGGCAGAGTGAGGGATCAGCGGTGTTACTGAGGTATAAACCCCGGCCTGGGCAGAGTGAGGCATCAGTGGTGTTACTGAGGTATAAACCCCGGACTGGGCAGAGTGAGGCATCAGTGGTGTTACTGAGGGATAAACCCCGGCCTCGGCAGAGTGCGGCATCAGCGGTGTTACTGATGTATAAACCCCGGACTGGGCAGAGTGAGGGATCAGCGGTGTTACTGAGGGATAAACCCCGGCCTGGGCAGAGTGAGGGATCAGCGGTGTTACTGAGGGATAAACACCGGCCTGGTGAGAGTGAGGGATCAGCAGTGTTACAGAGGGATAAACCACGGCCTGGGCAGAGTGAGGGATCAGCGGTGTTACTGAGGGATAAACCCTGGCCTCGGCAGAGTGAGGCATCAGGAGTGTTACAGAGGGATAAACCCCGGCCTGGGCAGAGTGAGGGATCAGCGGTGTTACTGAGGGATAAACCCCGGCCTCGGCAGAGTGAGGCATCAGGAGTGTTACAGAGGGATAAACCCCGGCCTGGGCAGAGTGAGGGATCAGCGGTGTTACTGAGGGAAAAACCCCGGCCTGGGCAGAGTGAGGGATAGGCGGTGTTACTGAGGGATAAACCCTGGCCTTGGCAGAGTGAGGCATCAGCGGTGTTACTGAGGGATAAACCCCGGCCTGGGCAGAGTGAGGGATCAGCGGTGTTACAGAGGGATAAACCCCGGCCTGGGCAGAGTGAGGGATCAGCGGTGTTACTGAGGGATAAACCCCGGCCTGGGCAGAGTGAGGGATCAGCGGTATTACTGACGGATAAACCCCGGCCTGGGCAGAGTGAGGCATCAGCGGTGTTACAGAGGGATAAACCCAGGCCTGGGCAGAGTGAGGGATCAGCGGTGTTACTGAGGGAAAAACCCCGGCCTGGGCAGAGTGAGGGATCAGCGGTGTTACTGAGGGATAAACCCCGGCCTGGGCAGAGTGAGGGATCAGCGGTGTTACTGAGGGATAAACCCCAGCCTGGGCAGAGTGAGGCATCAGCGGTGTTACTGAGGTATAAACCCCGGACTCGGCAGAGTGAGGGATCAGCGGTGTTACTGAGGGATAAACACTGTCTTGGGCAGAGTGAGGGATCAGCGGTGTTACTGAGGTATAAACCCTGGCCTGGGCAGAGTGAGGGATCAGCGGAGTTACAGAGGGATAAACCCCGGCCTGGGCAGAGTGAGGCATCAGCGGAGTTACAGAGGGATAAACCCCGGCCTGGGCAGAGTGAGGCATCAGCGGTGTTACTGAGGGATAAACCCTGGCCTGGGCCGAGTGAGGGATCAGCGGTGTTACTGAGGGATAAACCCCGGCCTGGGCAGAGTGAAGGATCGGCGGTGTTACTGAGGGATAAACCCCGGCCTGGGCAGAGTGAGGCATCATCGGTGTTACCGATGTATAAACCCCGGCCTGGGCAGAGTGAGGGATCAGCGGTGTTACCGAGGGATAAACCCCGGCCTGGGCAGAGTGAGGGATCGGCGGTGTTACTGAGGGATAAACCCCAGCCTGGGCAGAGTGAGGCATCATCGGTGTTACCGAGGGATAAACCCCGGCCTGGGCAGAGTGAGGGATCAGCGGTGTTACTGAGGGATAAACACCGGCCTGGGCAGAGTGAGGCATCAGTGGTGTTACTGAGGTATAAACCCCGGCCTCGGCAGAGTGAGGCATCAGCGGTGTTACTGAGGGATAAACCCCGGCCTGGGCAGAGTGAGGGATCAGCGGTGTTACTGAGGGATAAACCCCGGCCTGGGCAGAGTGAGGGATCAGCTGTGTTACTGAGGGATAAACCCCGGCCTCGGCAGAGTGAGGCATCAGCGGTGTTACAGAGGGATAAACCCCGGCCTGGGCAGAGTGAGGGATCAGCGGTGTTACTGAGGGATAAACCCCGGCCTGGGCAGAGTGAGGGATCAGCGGTGTTACAGAGGGATAAACCCCGGCCTGGGCAGAGTGAGGGATCAGCGGTGTTACTGAGGTATAAACCCCGGCCTGGGCAGAGTGAGGCATCAGCGGTGTTACAGAGGGATAAACCCCGGCCTGGGCAGAGTGAGGGATCAGCGGTGTTACTGAGGTATAAACCCCGGCCTGGGCAGAGTGAGGCATCAGCGGAGTTACTGAGGGATAAACCCCGGCCTCGGCAGAGTGAGGCATCAGCGGTGTTACTGAGGGATAAACCCCGGCCTGGGCAGAGTGAGGGATCAGCGGTGTTACTGAGGTATAAACCCCGGCCTGGGCAGAGTGAGGCATCAGCGGTGTTACAGAGGGATAAACCCCGGCCTGGGCAGAGTGAGGGATCAGCGGTGTTACTGAGGTATAAACCCCGGCCTGGGCAGAGTGAGGCATCAGCGGTGTTACTGAGGGATAAACCCCGGCCTGGGCAGAGTGAGGGATCAGCGGTGTTACTGAGGTATAAACCCCGGCCTGGGCAGAGTGAGGCATCAGCGGAGTTACTGAGGGATAAACCCCGGCCTCGGCAGAGTGAGGCATCAGCGGTGTTACTGAGGTATAAACCCCGGCCTGGGCAGAGTGAGGGATCAGCGGTGTTACTGAGGTATAAACCCCGGCCTGGGCAGAGTGAGGCATCAGCGGTGTTACTGAGGTATAAACCCCGGCCTGGGCAGAGTGAGGCATCAGCGGTGTTACTGAGGGATAAACCCCGGCCTGAGCAGAGTGAGGGATCAGCGGTGTTACTGAGGGATAAACCCCGGCCTGGGCAGAGTGAGGGATCAGCGGTGTTACAGAGGGATAAACCCCGGCCTGGGCAGAGTGAGGCATCAGCGGTGTTACAGAGGGATAAACCCAGGCCTGGGCAGAGTGAGGGATCAGCGGTGTTACTGAGGGAAAAACCCCGGCCTGGGCAGAGTGAGGGATCAGCGGTGTTACTGAGGGATAAACCCCCGGCCTGGGCAGAGTGAGGGATCAGCAGTGTTACTGAGGGATAAACCTCAGCCTGGGCAGAGTGAGGCATCAGCGGTTTTACTGAGGGATAAACCCCGGCCTGGGCAGAGTGAGGCATCAGTGGTGTTACTGAGGTATAAACCCCGGCCTGGGCAGAGTGAGGCATCAGCGGTGTTACTGATGTATAAACCCCGGCCTGGGCAGAGTGAGGCATCTGCGGTGTTACTGAGGTATAAACCCCGGCCTGGGCAGAGTGAGGCATCAGCGGTGTTACTGAGGGATAAACCCCGGCCTGAGCAGAGTGAGGGATCAGCGGTGTTACTGAGGGATAAACCCCGGCCTGGGCAGAGTGAGGGATCAGCGGTGTTACAGAGGGATAAACCCCGGCCTGGGCAGAGTGAGGCATCAGCAGTGTTACTGAGGGATAAACCCCGGCCTGGGCAGAGTGAGGCATCAGCGGTGTTACTGAGGGATAAACCCCGGCCTGGGCAGAGTGAAGTATCAGCGGTGTTACTGAGGGATAAACCCCGGCCTGGGCAGAGTGACGGATCAGTGGTGTAACTGAGGTATAAACCCCGGCATGGGCAGAGTGAGGCATCAGCGGTGTTACTGAGGTATAAACCCCGGCCTGGGCAGAGTGAGGGATCAGCGGTGTTACTGAGGGATAAACCCTGGCCTGGGCAGAGTGAGGGATCAGCGGTGTTACTGAGGTATAAACCCCGGCCTGGGCAGAGTGAGGCATCAGCGGTGTTACAGAGGGATAAACCCCGGCCTCGGCAGAGTGAGGCATCAGCGGTGTTACTGAGGGATAAACCCCGGCCTGGGCAGAGTGAGGCATCAGTGGTGTTACTGAGGTATAAACCCCGGCCTGGGCAGAGTGAGGGATCAGCGGTGTTACTGAGGGATAAACCCCGGCCTGGGCAGAGTGAGGGATCAGCGGTGTTACTGAGGTATAAACCCCGGCCTGGGCAGAGTGAGGCATCAGTGGTGTTACTGAGGTATAAACCCCGGCCTGGGCAGAGTGAGGCATCAGTGGTGTTACTGAGGGATAAACCCCGGCCTCGGCAGAGTGAGGCATCAGCGGTGTTACTGATGTATAAACCCCGGACTGGGCAGAGTGAGGGATCAGCGGTGTTACTGAGGGATAAACCCCGGCCTGGGCAGAGTGAGGGATCAGCGGTGTTACTGAGGGATAAACCCCGGCCTGGGCAGAGTGAGGCTTCAGCGGTGTTGCTGAGGGATAAACACCGGCCTGGGCAGAGTGAGGGATCAGCAGTGTTACAGAGGGATAAACCACGGCCTGGGCAGAGTGAGGGATCAGCGGTGTTACTGAGGGATAAACCCTGGCCTCGGCAGAGTGAGGCATCAGGAGTGTTACAGAGGGATAAACCCCGGCCTGGGCAGAGTGAGGGATCAGCCGTGTTACTGAGGGATAAACCCCGGCCTCGGCAGAGTGAGGCATCAGGAGTGTTACAGAGGGATAAACCCCGGCCTGGGCAGAGTGAGGGATCAGCGGTGTTACTGAGGGAAAAACCCCGGCCTGGGCAGAGTGAGGGATCAGCGGTGTTACAGAGGGATAAACCCTGGCCTTGGCAGAGTGAGGCATCAGCGGTGTTACTGAGGGATAAACCTCAGCCTGGGCAGAGTGAGGCATCAGCGGTTTTACTGAGGGATAAACCCCGGCCTGGGCAGAGTGAGGCATCAGTGGTGTTACTGAGGTATAAACCCCGGCCTGGGCAGAGTGAGGCATCAGCGGTGTTACTGATGTATAAACCCCGGCCTGGGCAGAGTGAGGCATCTGCGGTGTTACTGAGGTATAAACCCCGGCCTGGGCAGAGTGAGGCATCAGCGGTGTTACTGAGGGATAAACCCCGGCCTGAGCAGAGTGAGGGATCAGCGGTGTTACTGAGGGATAAACCCCGGCCTGGGCAGAGTGAGGGATCAGCGGTGTTACAGAGGGATAAACCCCGGCCTGGGCAGAGTGAGGCATCAGCGGTGTTACTGAGGGATAAACCCCGGCCTGGGCAGAGTGAGGCATCAGCGGTGTTACTGAGGGATAAACCCCGGCCTGGGCAGAGTGAAGTATCAGCGGTGTTACTGAGGGATAAACCCCGGCCTGGGCAGAGTGACGGATCAGTGGTGTTACTGAGGTATAAACCCCGGCATGGGCAGAGTGAGGCATCAGCGGTGTTACTGAGGTATGAACCCCGGCCTGGGCAGAGTGAGGGATCAGCGGTGTTACTGAGGGATAAACCCTGGCCTGGGCAGAGTGAGGGATCAGCGGTGTTACTGAGGTATAAACCCCGGCCTGGGCAGAGTGAGGCATCAGCGGTGTTACAGAGGGATAAACCCCGGCCTCGGCAGAGTGAGGCATCAGCGGTGTTACTGAGGGATAAACCCCGGCCTGGGCAGAGTGAGGCATCAGTGGTGTTACTGAGGTATAAACCCCGGCCTGGGCAGAGTGAGGGATCAGCGGTGTTACTGAGGGATAAACCCCGGCCTGGGCAGAGTGAGGGATCAGCGGTGTTACTGAGGTATAAACCCCGGCCTGGGCAGAGTGAGGCATCAGTGGTGTTACTGAGGTATAAACCCCGGCCTGGGCAGAGTGAGGCATCAGTGGTGTTACTGAGGGATAAACCCCGGCCTCGGCAGAGTGAGGCATCAGCGGTGTTACTGATGTATAAACCCCGGACTGGGCAGAGTGAAGGATCAGCGGTGTTACTGAGTGATAAACCCCGGCCTGGGCAGAGTGAGGGATCAGCGGTGTTACTGAGGGATAAACCCCGGCCTGGGCAGAGTGAGGCTTCAGCGGTGTTGCTGAGGGATAAACACCGGCCTGGGCAGAGTGAGGGATCAGCAGTGTTACAGAGGGATAAACCACGGCCTGGGCAGAGTGAGGGATCAGCGGTGTTACTGAGGGATAAACCCTGGCCTCGGCAGAGTGAGGCATCAGGAGTGTTACAGAGGGATAAACCCCGGCCTGGGCAGAGTGAGGGATCAGCGGTGTTACTGAGGGATAAACCCCGGCCTCGGCAGAGTGAGGCATCAGGAGTGTTACAGAGGGATAAACCCCGGCCTGGGCAGAGTGAGGGATCAGCGGTGTTACTGAGGGAAAAACCCCGGCCTGGGCAGAGTGAGGGATCAGCGGTGTTACAGAGGGATAAACCCTGGCCTTGGCAGAGTGAGGCATCAGCGGTGTTACTGAGGGATAAACCCCGGCCTGGGCAGAGTGAGGGATCAGCGGTGTTACAGAGGGATAAACCCCGGCCTGGGCAGAGTGAGGGATCAGCGGTGTTACTGAGGGATAAACCCCGGCCTGGGCAGAGTGAGGGATCAGCGGTGTTACTGAGGGATAAACCCCGGCCTGGGCAGAGTGAGGCATCAGCGGTGTTACAGAGGGATAAACCCAGGCCTGGGCAGAGTGAGGGATCAGCGGTGTTACTGAGGGATAAACACCGGCCTGGGCAGAGTGAGGCATCAGCGGTGTTACAGAGGGATAAACCCATGCCTGGGCAGAGTGAGGGATCAGCGGTGTTACTGAGGGATAAACACCGGCCTGGGCAGAGTGAGGCATCAGCGGTGTTACAGAGGGATAAACCCATGCCTGGGCAGAGTGAGGGATCAGCGGTGTTACTGAGGGATAAACACCGGCCTGGGCAGAGTGAGGCATCAGCGGTGTTACAGAGGGATAAACCCATGCCTGGGCAGAGTGAGGGATCAGCGGTGTTACTGAGGGATAAACACCGGCCTGGGCAGAGTGAGGGATCAGCGGTGTTACTGAGGGATAAACACCGGCCTGGGCAGAGTGAGGCATCAGCGGTGTTACAGAGCGATAAACCCATGCCTGGGCAGAGTGAGGGATCAGCGGTGTTACTGAGGGAAAAACCACGGCCTGGGCAGAGTGAGGGATCAGCGGTGTTACTGAGGGATAAACCCCGGCCTGGGCAGAGTGAGGGATCAGTGTTGTTACTGAGGGATAAACCCCAGCCTGGGCAGAGTGAGGCATCAGCGGTGTTACTGAGGGAAAAACCCTGGCCTGGGCAGAGTGAGGGATCAGCGGTGTTACTGAGGGATAAACCCCGGCCTGGGCAGAGTGAGGGATCAGCGGTGTTACTGAGGGATAAACCCCGGCCTGGGCAGAGTGAGGGATCAGCGGTGTTACAGAGGGATAAACCCCGGCCTGGGCAGAGTGAGGGATCAGCGGTGTTACTGAGGGATAAACCCCGGCCTGGGCAGAGTGAGGCATCAGCGGTGTTACTGAGGGATAAACCCCGGCCTGGGCAGAGTGAGGCATCAGCGGTGTTACTGAGGGATAAACCCCGGCCTGGGCAGAGTGACGGATCAGCGGTGTTACTGAGGGAAAAACCCCGGCCTGGGCAGAGTGAGGGATCAGCGGTGTTACTGAGGGATAAACCCCGGCCTGGGCAGAGTGAGGGATCAGTGGTGTTACTGAGGGATAAACCCCAGCCTGGGCAGAGTGAGGCATCAGCGGTGTTACTGAGGTATAAACCCCGGACTTGGCAGAGTGAGGGATCAGCGGTGTTACTGAGGGATAAACACTGTCTTGGGCAGAGTGAGGGATCAGCGGTGTTACTGAGGTATAAACCCTGGCCTGGGCAGAGTGAGGGATCAGCGGAGTTACAGAGGGATAAACCCCGGCCTGGGCAGAGTGAGGCATCAGCGGAGTTACAGAGGGATAAACCCCTGCCTGGGCAGAGTGAGGCATCAGCGGTGTTACAGAGGGATAAACCCTGGCCTGGGCCGAGTGAGGGATCAGCGGTGTTACTGAGGGATAAACCCCGGCCTGGGCAGAGAGAAGGATCGGCGGTTGTTACTGAGGGATAAACCCCGGCCTGGGCAGAGTGAGGCATCATCGGTGTTACCGAGGGATAAACCCCGGCCTGGGCAGAGTGAGGGATCAGCGGTGTTACAGAGGGATAAACCCAGGCCTGGGCAGAGTGAGGGATCAGCGGTGTTACTGAGGGAAAAACCCCGGCCTGGGCAGAGTGAGGGATCAGCGGTGTTACTGAGGGATAAACCCCGGCCTGGGCAGAGTGAGGGATCAGCGGTGTTACTGAGGGATAAACACCGGCCTGGGCAGAGTGAGGGATCAGCAGTGTTACTGAGGGATAAACCTCAGCCTGGGCAGAGTGAGGCATCAGCGGTGTTACTGAGGGATAAACCCAGGCCTGGGCAGAGTGAGGGATCAGCGGTGTTACTGAGGGATAAACCCCGGCCTGGGCAGAGTGAGGGATCAGCGGTGTTACTGAGGGATAAACCCCGGCCTCGGCAGAGTGAGGCATCAGCGGTGTTACAGAGGGATAAACCCAGGCCTGGGCAGAGTGAGGGATCAGCGGGTGTTACTGAGGGAAAAACCCCGGCCTGGGCAGAGTGAGGGATCAGCGGTGTTACTGAGGGATAAAACCCGGCCTGGGCAGAGTGAGGGATCAGCGGTGTTACTGATGTATAAACCCCGGCCTGGGCAGAGTGAGGCATCAGCGGTGTTACTGAGGGATAAACACCGGCCTGGGCAGAGTGAGGGATCAACGGTGTTACTGAGGGATAAACCCCGGCCTGGGCAGAGTGAGGCATCAGTGGTGTTACTGAGGGATAAACCCCAGCCTGGGCAGAGTGAGGCATCAGCGGTGTTACTGAGGTAAAACCCCAGCCTGGGCAGAGTGAGGGATCAGCGGTGTTACTGAGGGATAAACCCTGGCCTCGGCAGAGTGAGGCATCAGCTGTGTTACTGAGGGATAAACCCAGGCCTGGGCAGAGTGAGGCATCAGCGGTGTTACAGAGGGATAAACCCTGGCCTGGGCGAGTGAGGGATCAGCGGTGTTACTGAGGGATAAACCCCGGCCTGGGCAGAGAGAAGGATCGGCGGGTGTTACTGAGGGATAAACCCCGGCCTGGGCAGAGTGAGGCATCATCGGTGTTACCGAGGGATAAACCCCGGCCTGGGCAGAGTGAGGGATCAGCGGTGTTACTGAGGGATAAACCCCGGCCTGGGCAGAGTGAGGGATCAGTGGTGTTACTGAGGGATAAACCCCGGCCTGGGCAGAGTGAGGGATCAGTGGTGTTACTGAGGGATAAACCCCGGCCTGGGCAGATGAGGCATCAGCGGTGTTACTGAGGGATAAACCCCGGCCTGGGCAGAGTGACGGATCAGCGGTGTTACTGAGGGAAAAACCCCGGCCTGGGCAGAGTGAGGGGATCAGCAGTGTTACTGAGGGATAAACCCCGGCCTGGGCAGAGTGAGGGATCAGTGGTGTTACTGAGGGATAAACCCCAGCCTGGGCAGAGTGAGGCATCAGCGGTGTTACTGAGGTATAAACCCCGGCCTGGGCAGAGTGAGCATCTGCGGTGTTACTGAGGGATAAACACTGTCTTGGGCAGAGTGAGGGATCAGCGGTGTTACTGAGGTATAAACCCCGGACTTGGCAGAGTGAGGGATCAGCGGGTGTTACTGAGGGATAAACACTGTCTTGGCAGAGTGAGGGATCAGCGGTGTTACTGAGGTATAAACCCTGGCCTGGGCAGAGTGAGGGATCAGCGGAGTTACAGAGGGATAAACCCCGGCCTGGGCAGAGTGAGGCATCAGCGGAGTTACAGAGGGATAAACCCCGGCCTGGGCAGAGTGAGGCATCAGCGGTGTTACAGAGGGATAAACCCTGGCCTGGGCCGAGTGAGGGATCAGCGGTGTTACTGAGGGATAAACCCCGGCCTGGGCAGAGAGAAGGATCGGCGGTGTTACTGATGGATAAACCCCGGCCTGGGCAGAGTGAGGCATCATCGGTGTTACCGAGGGATAAACCCCGGCCTGGGCAGAGTGAGGGATCAGCGCTGTTACCGAGGGATAAACCCCGGCTGGGCATAGTGAGGGATCAGCGGTGTTACTGAGGGATAACCCTGGCCTCGGCAGAGTGAGGCATCAGGAGTGTTACAGAGGGATAAAGCCCGGCCTGGGCAGAGTGAGGGATCAGCGGTGTTACTGAGGGATAAACCCCGGCCTCGGCAGAGTGAGGCATCAGGAGTGTTAAAGAGGGATAAACCCCGGCCTGGGCACAGTGAGGGATCAGCGGTGTTACTGAGGGAAAAACCCCGGCCTGGGCAGAGTGAGGGATCAGCGGTGTTACTGAGGGATAAACCCTGGCCTTGGCAGAGTGAGGCATCAGCGGTGTTACTGAGGGATAAGCCCCGGCCTCGGCAGAGTGAGGGATCAGCGGTGTTACAGAGGGATAAACCCAGGCCTGGGCAGAGTGAGGGATCAGCGGTGTTACTGAGGGATAAACCCAGGCCTGGGCAGAGTGAGGGATCAGCGGTGTTACTGAGGGATAAACCCCGGCCTGGGCAGAGTGAGGGATCAGCGGTGTTACTGAGGGATAAACCCCGGCCTCGGCAGAGTGAGGCATCAGCGGTGTTACAGAGGGATAAACCCAGGCCTGGGCAGAGTGAGGGATCAGCGGTGTTACTGAGGGAAAAACCCCGGCCTGGGCAGAGTGCGGGATCAGCGGTGTTACTGAGGGATAAACCCCGGCCTGGGCAGAGTGAGGGATCAGCGGTGTTACTGAGGGATAAACACCGGCCTGGGCAGAGTGAGGGATCAGCAGTGTTACTGAGGGATAAACCTCAGCCTGGGCAGAGTGAGGCATCAGCGGTGTTACTGAGGGATAAACCCAGGCCTGGGCAGAGTGAGGGATCAGCGGTGTTACTGAGGGATAAACCCCGGCCTGGGCAGAGTGAGGGATCAGCGGTGTTACTGAGGGATAAACCCCGGCCTCGGCAGAGTGAGGCATCAGCGGTGTTACAGAGGGATAAACCCAGGCCTGGGCAGAGTGAGGGATCAGCGGTGTTACTGAGGGAAAAACCCCGGCCTGGGCAGAGTGAGGGATCAGCGGTGTTACTGATTTATAAACCCCGGCCTGGGCAGAGTGAGGCATCAGCGGTGTTACTGAGGGATAAACACCGGCCTGGGCAGAGTGAGGGATCAACGGTGTTACTGAGGTATAAACCCCAGCCTGGGCAGAGTGAGGCATCAGCGGTGTTACTGAGGTATAAACCCCAGCCTGGGCAGAGTGAGGGATCAGCGGTGTTACTGAGGGATAAACCCTGGCCTCGGCAGAGTGAGGCATCAGCTGTGTTACTGAGGGATAAACCCAGGCCTGGGCAGAGTGAGGGATCAGCGGTGTTACTGAGGGAAAAACCCCGGCCTGGGCAGAGTGAGGGATCAGCGGTGTTACTGAGGGATAAACCCCGGCCTGGGCAGAGTGAGGGATCAGTGGTGTTACTGAGGGATAAACCCCGGCCTGGGCAGAGTGAGGCATCAGCGGTGTTACTGAGGGATAAACCCCAGCCTGGGCAGAGTGAGGGATCAGCGGTGTTACTGAGGGATAAACCCTGGCCTCGGCAGAGTGAGGCATCAGCTGTGTTACTGAGGGATAAACCCAGGCCTGGGCAGAGTGAGGGATCAGCGGTGTTACTGAGGGAAAAACCCCGGCCTGGGCAGAGTGAGGGATCAGCAGTGTTACTGAGGGATAAACCTCAGCCTGGGCAGAGTGAGGCATCAGCGGTGTTACTGAGGGATAAACCCCGGCCTGGGCAGAGTGAGGCATCAGTGGTGTTACTGAGGTATAAACCCCGGCCTGGGCAGAGTGAGGCATCAGCGGTGTTACTGATGTATAAACCCCGGCCTGGGCAGAGTGAGGCATCAGCGGTGTTACTGAGGTATAAACCCCGGCCTGGGCAGAGTGAGGCATCAGAGGTGTTACTGATGTATAAACCCCGGCCTGGGCAGAGACCCCGGCCTGGGCAGAGTGAGGGATCAGCGGTGTTACTGAGGGATAAACCCCGGCCTGGGCAGAGTGAGGGATCAGCGGTGTTACAGAGGGATAAACCCCGGCCTGGGCAGAGTGAGGCATCAGCGGTGTTACTGATGTATAAACCCCGGCCTGGGCAGAGTGAGGGATCAGCGGTGTTACAGAGGGATAAACCCCGGCCTGGGCAGAGTGAGGCATCAGCGGTGTTACTGAGGGATAAACCCCGGCCTGGGCAGAGTGAGGGATCAGCGGTGTTACAGAGGGATAAACCCCGGCCTGGGCAGAGTGAGGCATCAGCGGTGTTACTGAGGGATAAACCCCGGCCTGGGCAGAGTGAGGCATCAGCGGTGTTACTGAGGGATAAACCCCGGCCTGGGCAGAGTGAGGGATCAGCGGTGTTACAGAGGGATAAACCCCGGCCTGGGCAGAGTGAGGCATCAGCGGTGTTACTGAGGGATAAACCCCGGCCTCGGCAGAGTCAGGCATCAGCGGTGTTACTGAGGGATAAACCCCGGCCTGTGCAGAGTGAGGGATCAGCGGTGTTACTGACGGATAAACCCCGGCCTGGGCAGAGTGAGGCATCGGCGGTGTTACTGAGGTATAAACCCCGGCCTCGGCAGAGTGAGGGATCAGCGGTGTTACTGAGGGATAAACACTGGCTTGGGCAGAGTGAGGGATCCGCAGTGTTACTGAGGTATAAACCCTGGCCTGGGCAGAGTGAGGGATCAGCGGTGTTACCGAGGGATAAACCCCGGCCTGGGCAGAGTGAGGGATCAGCGGTGTTACTGAGGGATAAACACCGGCCTGGGCAGAGTGAGGCATCAGTGGTGTTACCGAGGGATAAACCCCGGCCTGGGGCAGTGTGAGGGATCAGCGGTGTTACTGAGGGATAAACCCCGGCCTGGGCAGAGTGAGGGATCAGCGGTTTTACTGAGGTATAAACCCCGGCCTGGGCAGAGTGAGGCATCAGCGGTGTTACTGAGGGATAAACCCCGGCCTGGGCAGAGTGAGGCATCAGCGGTGTTACTGAGGGATAAACCCCGGCCTGGGCAGAGTGAGGGATCATCGTTGTTACTGAGGGATAAACCCCGGCCTGGGCAGAGTGAGGGATCAGCGGTGTTACTGAGGGATAAACCCCGGCCTGGGCAGAGTGAGGGATCATCGTTGTTACTGAGGGATTAACCCCGGCCTGGGCAGAGTGAGGGATCAGCGGTGTTACTGAGGGATAAACCCCGGCCTGGGCAGAGTGAGGGATCAGCGGTGTTACTGAGGGATAAACCCCGGCCTGGGCAGAGTGAGGGATCAGCGGTGTTACTGAGGGATAAACCCCGGCCTGGGCAGAGTGAGGGATCATCGTTGTTACTGAGGGATAAACCCCGGCCTGGGCAGAGTGAGGGATCAGCGGTGTTACTGAGGGATAAACACCGGCCTGGGCAGAGTGAGGCATCAGCGGTGTTACTGAGGGATAAACCCCGGCCTGGGCAGAGTGAGGGATCAGCGGTGTTACTGAGGTATAAACCCCGGCCTGGGCAGAGTGAGGCATCAGTGGTGTTACTGAGGGATAAACCCGGGCCTGGGCAGAGTGAGGGATCAGCGGTGTTACTGAGGGATAAACCCTGGCCTTGGCAGAGTGAGGCATCAGCGGTGTTACTGAGGGATAAACCCCGGCCTGGGCAGAGTGAGGGATCAGCGGAGTTACTGAGGGATAAACCGCGGCCTGGGCAGAGTGAGGGATCAGCGGAGTTACTGAGGGATAAACACCGGCCTGGGCAGAGTGAGGGATCAGCGGTGTTACTGAGGGATAAACCCCGGCCTGGGCAGAGTGAGGGATCAGCGGTGTTACTGAGGGATAAACCCCGGCCTGGGCAGAGTGAGAGATCAGCGGTGTTACCGAGGGATAAACCCCGGCCTGGGCAGAGTGAGGGTGCAGATAGTGAATGGGGGTGTGTGTGTGGGGCTGGGGGATGCTGGGGTTGGTAGGGGAGGGTTCACGTGTTGGACTGTGAGTGTGTGTGAGGGTGCAGATAGTGTATGGGTGTGTGTGTGGGGTTGGGGGGGTTCTGATATTGGTAGGGGAGGGTTCACGTGTTGGACAGTGAGGGTATGTGAGGGTGCAGATAGTGTATGCGGGTATGTGTGGGGGTTGGGGGGTTCTGGGCTTGGTAGGGGAGTGTTCACGTGTTGGACTGTGGGGGTGTGTGAGGGTGCAGATAGTGTATGGGGGTATGTGTGGGGGTGGGGGGGTTGCTGGGCTTGGTAGGGGAGGGTTCACGTGTTGGACTGTGAGGGTGTGTGAGGGTGCAGATAGTGTATGGGTGTGTGTGGGGGGGTGGGGGGGTTCTGGTGTTGGTAGGGAGGGTTCACGTGTTCGATTGTGAGTGTGTGTGAGGGTGCAGATAGTGTATGGGTGTATGTGTGGGGATGGGGGGTTCTGGGCTTGGTAGGGGTGGGTTCACGTGTTGGACTGTGAGGGTGTGTGAGGGTGCAGATAGTGTATGGGGGTATGTGTGGGCATGGGGGGGATGCTGGGGTTGGTAGGGGAGGGTTCACGTGTTGGACTGTGAGGGTGTGTGAGGGTGCAGATAGTGTATGGGTGTGTGTGGGGGGGTGGGGGGGTTCTGGTGTTGGTAGGGAGGGTTCACGTGTTCGATTGTGAGTGTGTGTGAGGGTGCAGATTGTGTATGGGTGTATGTGTGGGGGTGGGGGGGTTGCTGGGCTTGGTAGAGGAGGGTTCACGTGTTGGACTGTGAGGGTGTGTGAGGGTGCAGATAGTGTATGGGGGTATGTGTGGGGGGGTGGGGGGGTTCTGGGGTTGGTAGGGGAGGGTTCACGTGTTCGATTGTGAGTGTGTGTGAGGGTGCAGATAGTGTATGGGGGTATGTGTGGGGATGGGGGGTTCTGGGCTTGGTAGGGGTGGGTTCACGTGTTGGACTGTGAGGGTGTGTGAGGGTGCAGATAGTGTATGGGTGTATGTGTGGGCATGGGGGGGATGCTGGGGTTGGTAGGGGAGGGTTCACGTGTTGGACTGTGAGGGTGTGTGAGGGTGCAGATAGTGTATGGGTGTATGTGTGGGCATGGGGGGGATGCTGGGGTTGGTAGGGGAGGGTTCACGTGTTGGACTGTGAGGGTGTGTGAGGGTGCAGATAGTGTATGGGTGTATGTGTGGGGCTGGGGGGATGCTGGGGTTGGTAGGGGAGGGTTCACGTGTTGGACTGTGAGGGTGTGTGAGGGTGCAGATAGTGTATGGGGGTATGTGTGTGGGGGTGGGGGGGTTCTGGGGTTGGTAGGGGAGTGTTCACGTGTTGGACTGTGAGTGGATGTGAGGG
The DNA here is from genome assembly GCF_048418815.1 of Hemitrygon akajei. Classification (NCBI taxonomy): domain Eukaryota; kingdom Metazoa; phylum Chordata; class Chondrichthyes; order Myliobatiformes; family Dasyatidae; genus Hemitrygon; species Hemitrygon akajei. Next base: position 2,005,657 of record NC_133130.1, read on the forward strand.
TGCAGATAGTGTATGGGGGTATGTGTGGGCGTGGGGGGATGCTGGGGTTGGTAGGGGTGGGTTCACGTGTTGGACTGTGAGTGTGTGTGAGGGTGCAGATAGTGTATGGGGGTATGTGTGGGGGTGGGGGATGCTGGGGTTGGTAGGGGTGGGTTCACGTGTTGGACTGTGAGGGTGTGTGAGGGTGCAGATAGTGTATGGGGGTATGTGTGGGCGTGGGGGTGATGCTGGGGTTGGTAGGGGAGTGTTCACGTGTTGGACTGTGAGTGGATGTGAGGGTGCAGATAGTGTATGGGGGTATGTGTGGGGGTGGGGGGGTTCTGGTGTTGGTAGGGGAGGGTTCACGTGTTGGACTGTGAGGGTGTGTGAGGGTGCAGATAGTGTATGGGGGTATGTGTGGGCGTGGGGGGATGCTGGGGTTGGTAGGGGTGGGTTCACGTGTTGGACTGTGAGGGTGTGTGAGGGTGCAGATAGTGTAAGGGGGTATGTGTGGGCGTGGGGGGGTTCTGATGTTGGTAGGGGAGGGTTCACGTGTTGGACTGTGAGGGTGTGTGAGGGTGCAGATAGTGTATGGGGTGTGTGTGGGGGTGGGGGGTTCTGGTGTTGGTAGGGAAGGGTTCACGTGTTGGACTGTGAGTGTGTGTGAGGGTGCAGATAGTGTATGGGGTGTGTGTGGGGGTGGGGGGTTCTGGTGTTGGTAGGGGAGGGTTCACGTGTTGGACTGTGAGGGTGTGTGAGGGTGCAGATAGTGTATGGGGGTATGTGTGGGGGGGTGGGGGGGTGCTGGACTTGGTAGGGGTGGGGGGTTGCTGGGCTTAGTAGGGGTGGGTTCACGTGTTGGACTGTGAGGGTGTGTGAGGGTGCAGATAGTGTATGGGGGTATGTGTGGGGGTGGGGGGGATGCTGGGGTTGGTAGGGGAGGGTTCACGTGTTGGACTGTGAGGGTGTGTGAGGGTGCAGATAGTGTATGGGTGTATGTGTGGGGGTGGGGGGGATGCTGGGGTTGGTAGGGGAGGGTTCACGTGTTGGACTGTGAGGGTGTGTGAGGGTGCAGATAGTGTATGGGGGTATGTGTGGGGCTGGGGGGATGCTGGTGTTGGTAGGGGTGGGTTCACGTGTTGGACTGTGAGGGTGTGTGAGGGTGCAGATAGTGTATGGGGGTGTTTGTTGGGGTGGGGGGGTGCTGGGGTTGTTAGGGGAGGGTTCACGTGTTGGACTGTGAGGGTGTGTGAGGGTGCAGATAGTGTATGGGGGTGTTTGTTGGGGTGGGGGGGTGCTGGGGTTGTTAGGGGAGGGTTCACGTGTTGGACTGTGAGGGTGTGTGAGGGTGCAGATAGTGTATGGGGGTGTTTGTTGGGGTGGGGGGGGTGCTGGGGTTGTTAGGGGAGAGTTCACGTGTTGGACTGTGAGGGTGTGTGAGGGTGCAGATAGTGTATGGGGGTATGTGTGGGGGTGGGGGGGTGCTGGGCTTGGTAGGGGTGGGGGGTTGCTGGGCTTGGTAGGGGTGGGTTCACGTGTTGGACTGTGAGGGTTTGTGAGGGTGCAGATAGTGTATGGGGGTATGTGTGTGGGGGTGGGGGGGTTCTGGGGTTGGTAGGGGAGGGTTCACGTGTTGGACTGTGAGTGTGTGTGAGGGTGCAGATAGTGTATGGGGTGTGTGTGGGGGTGGGGGGGTTCTGGGCTTGGTAGGGGAGGGTTCACGTGTTGGACTGTGAGGGTGTGTGAGGGTGCAGATAGTGTATGGGGGTATGTGTGGGGGTGGGGGGGTTCTGGTGTTGGTAGGGGAGGGTTCACGTGTTGGACTGTGAGGGTGTGTGAGGGTGCAGATAGTGTATGGGGGTATGTGTGGGGGTGGGGGGGTTCTGGTGTTGGTAGGGGAGGGTTCACGTGTTGGACTGTGAGGGTGTGTGAGGGTGCAGATATTGTATGGGGGTGTTTGTGTGTGGTCGTGGGGGGGGATGCTGGTGTTGGTAGGGACATTCTTCTGCCTGGAACAGTTTGATTCCAGTAACTTATGAGGAGCTCATCACCAGCTTCATTCGGAGTTTGAGGAGACTTGGTTCTGTGTCACCAAAGACTAACAAATTTCTGCAGATGTACCGTGGAGAGCATTCGAACTGGCTGCCTCACCGTCTGGAACGGGGGCTTGGGCGGGGTGATAATGGCGGTGGGCCTCTGCACAGGACAGAAAGTTGTAAACTCAGCCTGCTCCATCCTGGGCCTGGATTCTCTGGCATCCAGGACACCCTCAAGGAGCGATGCCTCAGAAAGGCGACATCCACCATTGAGGGCCCCACCACCCAGGACATGCCCTCTCCTCATTGCCACCATCAGGGAGGAGGTACAGGAGCCTGAAGGCACACACTCAGTGATTCAGAAACAGCTTCTTTCCAATTTCTGAATGGTCACTGAACCCATGAACACTGCCTCACCACTTTTTTCTTTAATTTTCTCTCTTTTTGCACAACTTATTTAATTAATACACTCACTTTTTACAGTAATTTATAGTTTTGCAGTATTGTATTGCTGCAGCTAAACAGCAGATTTCATGACATATGCCAGTGATATTAAATCTGATTCTGACAGGAAATGATAAAGTAGTGGTGGTGGGATGGGTTAGTGGGTTGCTATTGCGATGAGCGATGATGGTTGGTGGAGGGGTCCTCTCTCCGACCCCTCAGCCCTCCATCTGTTTCACAGGGAGTTGGAGACCAGCGATGGGCCCGTTGTAATTACTCCCCCTCACCACCGCTCTCAGTGACAGAGAGACCTCCAGACAGCCCGCACCGCCCGCTCCGAGTGATAACATCAGTGTGCTTAGTCACTGCCGCTCGATGGTGGAAACATATTCATTCTGTCCCTGAGTGGGTGCCTTGATGTCAGCAGTGAGTTTTGGCACAGGGCTGGTTGTAAGTGGGTCACCTCTGACCTGACACACTTTTCTACCACCACTTCTCTTCTGAGGCTCTCTTCCCTTCATTCTTGTTTTCCTGAGCGCGACCATTTCCCGTACAACGAGTGGGTCATGAGTCCTCGTCTCCAAAGCGTCACCCAGACGGTGTCATCTCGAGACAGTGAGTCAGCAAGGAAGTCTATCAAAATCACAGCGGGATCTGGATCTGATGGTAAAGCAGACAGAAACATAGCAGATGGAATTCAATGAAGGCAAGTGTGAGGTGCTTGGGAGGACCAATCAGGGCAGGTCTTATAATGAGAGTGCATTAGGACAGTAGAACAGTTCCTTAAAAATGGTGTCACAGGTAGGTAGAGTCATAAAGAGAGCTTTTGGCACATAGGCTTTCATTAATCAAAGTATTAAAAGCAAGAATTGGGATAGAATTGGGATTTCATTTTGAAGTTGTATAAGATATCGGTGTGGCCTAATTTGAAGTATTGTGTGTAGTTTTGGCTACCTACCTACAGGAAAGATATCCATACATTTGAAAGAGTGCAGAGAAAATTTACAAAGATGTTGCTGGGAGGTGAGGACCTGAGTATTGGGAAAGTTTGAATAGGTTAGGATTTTATTCCCTGGAGCGTAGGAGAACGAGATGAGATTTGGTGGAGGCTTTTCCCACTGAGCTTGGGTGAGACTAACACTAGAGGTCATGGGTGAAGGGTGAAAAGTGAAATATTTAAGGGGAACTTCTTCCCTCAGAGGGTGAGAGTGTGGAACGAGCTGGCAGCACAAGTGGTGGGTGCGGGTTTGAGTCCAACATTAAGAGAAGTTTGGGTAGGTACATGGATGGGAGGAGGGTGGAGGGCTGTGGTTCGGATGGGATCCAGGCAGAATAACATTTTCGAACGGACTAGATGGTCTGATTTATGTTGTAGTGCTCTACGACTCTATGTCAATGGCAAAGTATAGCTTCCTTCACCAATGTGCTGGCCAGCTCGCCACTCCCAGCCCACCATGTTACAGGATGACCTCACGCCCCACCTTACCTCCATTCCAAACGTGGAGCAATTGACTGCCCCTGACATCAGCGCAGAATTTAAGTGACTGTGACATTGGGAAAACTGGGAAATCTAATGAAATCTGACACGTCCTCATTCACTCTCACCAATCCGTACCGACGCACCATAGAAAGTGTCTACCCAGATGCTTGACAGCTTGGTACGGCAACCCCTTGACACAGCACATACAGAAACCAGCCTCCCCACCACAGACATCGCACTGCCTCAGTAAAGCAGCTGGCATAATCAAAGACCCCACCCTGACAGTCTCTCTTCCCCCTTCTCCCACCGGGCAGAAGATTCAACAGCCTGAAGGGACGTACCACCAAGTTCAAAGACAGCTTCTACCCTGCGGTTATGAGAACAGAACAATACGATGGGCTCTTGATCTCACAGTTGACCCGTTATGGACTTGTACCCTTTTGTCAGTCTGTAGCTGCTACACTTTATTCTGCATTCTGTTATTAGTTATCCTTGTTCCACCCCAGAGCACTGTACAATGATTCGATCTGTAGGAACAGTGTGCAAGAAAAGCTCTTCACAGTATCAATATTAAATTAATTTACTGAGGTCAGTGGCCATAGTCAGAGCACACTGGCATTGGAGACGGTCCAGAGGAAGATCTACGAGAATGATTCTGGAAATGTAAGGGTTATTATATGAGGAGGGTTTGATATCTCTGGGCTTTCACCCTCTGGAATTTAGAAGAATGAGGAGGATCTCAATGAAACCTATCAACTATTGAAAGGACTCGATAGAGTAGATGTGGAGAGGATGTTTCCTATAGAGGGAGAGTCTAGGACCAGAGGACACAGATAGAGTGGATGAGGAGAGGATGTTTCCCATAGTGGGGGAGTCTAGGACCAGAGGACACAGATAGAGTGGATGAGGAGAGGATGTTTCCCATAGTGGGGGAGTCTAGGACCAGAGGACACAGATAGAGTGGATGCAGAGAGGATGTTTCCTACAGTGGGGGAGTCTAGAACCAGAGGACACAGACAAAGTGGATGTGGGGAGGATGTTTCCTACAGTGGGGGAGTCTAGGACCCAGAGGGCACAGATAGAGTGGATGTGGAGAGGATGTTTCCAAGAGTGGGGGAGTCTAGGAACAGAGGATATGGATAGAGTGGATGTGGAGAGGATGTTTCCTATAGCGGTGGAGTCTAGGAACAGAGGACACAGATAGAATGGATGTGGAGAGCATGTTTCCTATAGTGGGGAAGTCTAGGACCAGAGGACACAGATAGAGTGGAAGTGGAGAAGATGCTTCCTATAGTGGGGGATTCTAGGACCAGAGGATACAGAAAGAGTGGATGTGGAGTGGATAATTTCTATAGTGGGGGAGTCGAGAACCCAGAGGATACAGATAGAGTGGATGAGGAGAGGATGATTCCTATAGTGGGGGAGTCTATGACCAGAGGACACAGATAGAGTGGATGTGGAGAGGATGTTTCCCATAGTGGGATAGGCTAGGACCAGAGGACACAGATAGAGTGGATGTGGAGAGGATGTTTCCTACAATGGGGGAGTCTAGGACCCAGAGGGCACAGATAGAGTGGATGTGGAGAGGATGTTTCCTATAGTGGGGGAGCCTAGGACCAGAGAATATGGATAGAGTGGAGGTGGAGAGAATGTTTCCTATAGTGGGGGAGTCTAGGACCAGAGGATACAGATAGAGTGGATGTGGAGAGGAAGTTTCCTATAGTGGTGGAGTCTAGGACCAGACGACACAGATAGAGTGAATGTGGAGAGGATGTTTCCTATAGTGGGAGAGACTAGGACCCAGAGGGCACAGATAGAGTGGATGTGGAGAGGATGTTTCCTATAGTGGGGGAGTCTAGGACCCAGTGGGCACAGATAGACTGGATGTGGAGAGGATGTTTCCTATAGTGGTGCAGTCTAGGACCAGAGGACACAGATAGAATGGATGTGGAGAGCATGTTTCCTATAGTGGGGAAGTCTAGGACCAGAGGACACAGATAGAGTGGAAGTGGAGAGCATGTTTCCTACAGTGGGGGAGTCTAGGACCCAGAGGGCACAGATAGACTGGATGTGGAGAGGATGTTTCCTATAGTGGGGGAGTCTAGGACCAGAGGATACAGATAGAGTGGATGTGGAGAGGATTTTTCCTATAGTGGGGGATTCTAGGACCAGAGGATACAGAAAGAGTGGATGTGGAGAGGATGATTCCTATAGTGGGGGAGTCGAGAACCCAGAGAATACAGATAGAGTGGATGAGGAGAGGATGATTCCTATAGTGGGGGAGTCTAGGACCAGAGGACACAGATAGAGTGGATGTGGAGAGGATGTTTCCTATACTGGGGGAGTCTAGGACCAGAGGACACAGATAGAGTGGATGTGGAGAGGAAGTTTCCTATAGTGGGGGAGTCTAGGACCAGAGAACACAGATAGTGTGGATGTGGAGAGGATGTTTCCTATAGTGGGTGAGTCTAGGACCAGAGGACACAGATAGAGTGGAGGTGGAGAGGAAGTTTCCTATAGTAGGGGAGTCTAGGACCAGAGGACACAGATAGAGGGGCTGTGGAGAGGCTGTTTGCTATAGGGGGAGTGTCTAGCACCAGAGGACACAGATAGAGTAGATATGTACAGGATGTTTCCTATAGTGGGGGAGTCTAGGACCAGAGGGCATGGATAGAGTGGATGTGGAGAGGATGTTTCCTATAGTGGGGGAGTCTAGGACCAGAGGACACAGATAGAGTGGATGTGGAGAGGATGTTTCCTATAGTGGGGGAGTCTAGGACCAGAGGACACAGATAGAGTGGATGTGGAGAGGATGTTTCCTATAGTGGGGGAGTCTGGGACCAGAGGACACAGATAGAGTAGATGTGGAGAGGATGTTTCCTATAGTGCGGGAGTCTAGGACCAGAGGACACAGATAGAGTAGATATGTAGAGGATGTTTCCTATAGTGGGGGAGTCTAGGACCAGAGGACACAGAGAGAGTGGATGTGGAGAGGATGTTTCCTATAGTGGGGGAGTTTAGGACCAGAGGACACAGATAGAGTGGATGTGGAGAGGATGTTTCCTATAGTGGGGGAGTCTAGGACCAGAGGACACAGAGAGAGTGGATGTGGAGAGGATGTTTCCTATAGTGGGGGAGTTTAGGACCAGAGAACACAGATAGAGTGGATGTGGAGAGGATGTTTCCTATAGTGGGTGAGTCTAGGACCAGAGGACACAGATAGAGTGGATGTGGAGATGATGTTTCCTATATTGGGGGAGACTGGGACCAGAGGACACAGATAGAGTAGATGTGGAGAGGATGTTTCCTATAGTGGGGGAGTCTAGGACCAGAGGTCACAGATAGAGTAGATATGTAGAGGATGTTTCCTATAGTGGGGGAGTCTAGGACCAGAGGACACCGATAGAGTGGAGGTGGAGAGGATGTTTCCTATCGTGGGGGAGTCTAGGACCAGAGGACACAGATAGAGTGGATGTGGAGAGGATGTTTCCTATACTGGGGGAGTCTAGGACCAGAGGACACAGATAGAGTGGATGTGGAGAGGAAGTTTCCTATAGTGGGGGAGTCTAGGACCAGAGAACACAGATAGTGTGGATGTGGAGAGGATGTTTCCTATAGTGGGTGAGTCTAGGACCAGAGGACACAGATAGAGTGGAGGTGGAGAGGAAGTTTCCTATAGTGGGGGAGTCTAGGACCAGAGGACACAGATAGAGGGGATGTGGAGAGGCTGTTTGCTATAGGGGGAGTGTCTAGCACCAGAGGACACAGATAGAGTAGATATGTACAGGATGTTTCCTATAGTGGGGGAGTCTAGGACCAGAGGGCATGGATAGAGTGGATGTGGAGAGGATGTTTCCTATAGTGGGGGAGTCTAGGACCAGAGGACACAGATAGAGTGGATGTGGAGAGGATGTTTCCTATAGTGGGGGAGTCTGGGACCAGAGGACACAGATAGAGTAGATGTGGAGAGGATGTTTCCTAAAGTGGGGGAGTCTAGGACCAGAGGACACAGATAGAGTGGATGTGGAGAGTATGGTTCCTACAGTGGGGGAGTCTAGGACCCAGAGGGCACAGATAGAGTGGATGTGGAGAGGATGTTTCCTATAATGGGGGAGTCTAGGACCAGAGAATACGGATAGAGCGGAAGTGGAGAGGATGTTTCCTATAGAGGGGGAGTCTAGGATCAGAGGATACAGATAGAATGGATGTGGAGAGGACGTTTCCTGTAGTGGTGGAGTCTAGGACCAGACGACACAGATAGAGTGAATGTGGAGAGGATGTTTGCTACAGTGGGGGAGAGTAGGACCCAGAGGGCACAGATAGAGTGGATGTGGAGAGGATGTTTCCTACAGTGGGGGAGTCTAGGACCCAGTGGGCACAGATAGAGTGGATGTGGAGAGAATGTTTCCTATAGAGGGGGATTCTAGGACCAGAGGATACCGATAGAGTGGATGTGGAGAGGATGTTTCCTATACTGGGGGAGTCTAGGACCAGAGGACACAGATAGAGTGGATGTGGAGAGGAAGTTTCCTATAGTGGGGGAGTCTAGGACCAGAGAACACAGATAGTGTGGATGTGGAGAGGATGTTTCCTATAGTGGGTGAGTCTAGGACCAGAGGACACAGATAGAGTGGAGGTGGAGAGGAAGTTTCCTATAGTGGGGGAGTCTAGGACCAGAGGACACAGATAGAGGGGATGTGGAGAGGCTGTTTGCTATAGGGGGAGTGTCTAGCACCAGAGGACACAGATAGAGTAGATATGTACAGGATGTTTCCTATAGTGGGGGAGTCTAGGACCAGAGGGCATGGATAGAGTGGATGTGGAGAGGATGTTTCCTATAGTGGGGGAGTCTAGGACCAGAGGACACAGATAGAGTGGATGTGGAGAGGATGTTTCCTATAGTGGGGGAGTCTGGGACCAGAGGACACAGATAGAGTAGATGTGGAGAGGATGTTTCCTAAAGTGGGGGAGTCTAGGACCAGAGGACACAGATAGAGTGGATGTGGAGAGTATGGTTCCTACAGTGGGGGAGTCTAGGACCCAGAGGGCACAGATAGAGTGGATGTGGAGAGGATGTTTCCTATAATGGGGGAGTCTAGGACCAGAGAATACGGATAGAGCGGAAGTGGAGAGGATGTTTCCTATAGAGGGGGAGTCTAGGACCAGAGGATACAGATAGAATGGATGTGGAGAGGACGTTTCCTGTAGTGGTGGAGTCTAGGACCAGACGACACAGATAGAGTGAATGTGGAGAGGATGTTTGCTACAGTGGGGGAGAGTAGGACCCAGAGGGCACAGATAGAGTGGATGTGGAGAGGATGTTTCCTACAGTGGGGGAGTCTAGGACCCAGTGGGCACAGATAGAGTGGATGTGGAGAGAATGTTTCCTATAGTGGGGGATTCTAGGACCAGAGGATACAGATAGAGTGGATGTGGAGAGGATGTTTCCTGTAGGGGTGGGATTCTAGGAGCAGAGGGCACAGATAGAGTGGATGTGGAGAGGATGTTTCCTATAGTGGGGGAGTCTAGGACCCAGTGGGCACAGATAGACTGGATGTGGAGAGGATGTTTCCTATAGTGGGGGTGTCTAGGACCAGAGGGCACAGATAGAGTGGATGTGGAGAGGGTGTTTGCTATAGGGGGAGTGTGTAGCACCAGAGGACACAGATAGAGTAGATATGTACAGGATGTTTCCTATAGTGGGGGAGTCTTGGACCAGAGGACACAGATAGAGTGGATGTGGAGAGGATGTTTCCTATAGTGGGGGAGTCTAGGACCAGAGGACACAGATAGAGTAGATGTGGAGAGGATATTTCCTATAGTGGGGGAGTCTAGGACCAGAGGACACAGATAGAGTGGATGTGGAGAGGATGTTTCCTATAGTGGGGGAGTCTAGGACCAGAGAACACAGATAGAGTAGATATGTAGAGGATGTTTCCTATAGTGGGGGAGTCTAGGACCAGAGGACACAGATAGAGTGGATGTGGAGAGGATGTTTCCTATAGTGGGGGAGTCTAGGACCAGAGGACACAGATAGAGTGGATGTGGAGAGGAAGTTTCCTATAGTGGGGGAGTCTAGGACCAGAGAACACAGATAGTGTGGATGTGGAGAGGATGTTTCCTATAGTGGGTGAGTCTAGGACCAGAGGACACAGATAGAGTGGATGTGGAGAGGATATTTCCTATAGTGGGGGAGTCTAGGACCAGAGGACACAGATAGAGTGGATGTGGAGAGGAGGTTTCCTATAGTACTGGAGTCTAGGACAGAGGACACAGATAGAGTGGATTTGTACAGGATGTTTCCTATAGTGGGGGGGTTCTAGGACCAGAGGACACAGATAGAGTGGATGTGGAGAGGATGTTTCATATACTGGGGGAGTCAAGGGCCAGAGGACACAGATAGAGTGGATGTGGAGAAGATGCTTCCTAAAGTGGGGTATTCTAGGCCCAGAGGACACAGATAGAGTGAATGTGGAGAGGATGTTTCCTACAGTAGGGGAGTCTAGGATCCAGGGGGCACAGATAGAGTGGATGTGGAGAGGATGTTTCCTATAGTGGGGGAGTCTAGGACCAGAGGACACAGATAGAGTGGATGTGGAGAGGATGTTTCCTGTAGTGGGGGAGTCTAGGACCAGAGGACACAGATAGAGTGGATGTGGAGAGGATGTTTCCTGTAGTGGGGGAGTCTAGGACAAGAGGACACAGATAGAGTGGATGTGGAGAGGATGTTTCCTGTAGCGGGTGAGTCTCGGAACAGAGGACACAGATAGAGTGGATGTGGAGATGATGTTTCCTATATTGGGGGAGACTGGGACCAGAGGACACAGATAGAGTGGAGGTGGAGAGGAAGTTTCCTATAGTGGGGGAGTCTAGGACCAGAGGACACAGATAGAGGGGATGTGGAGAGGCTGTTTGCTATAGGGGGAGTGTCTAGCACCAGAGGACACAGATAGAGTAGATATGTACAGGATGTTTCCTATAGTGGGGGAGGCTAGGACCAGAGGGCATGGATAGAGTGGATGTGGAGAGGATGTTTCCTATAGTGGGGGAGTCTAGGACCAGAGGACACAGATAGAGTGGATGTGGAGAGGATGTTTCCTATAGTGGGGGAGTCTAGGACCAGAGGACACAGATAGAGTGGATGTGGAGAGGATGTTTCCTAAAGTGGGGGAGTCTGGGACCAGAGGACACAGATAGAGTGGATGTGGAGATGATGTTTCCTATATTGGGGGAGACTGGGACCAGCGGACACAGATAGAATGGATGTGGAGAGGATGTTTCCTATAGTGGGGGAGTCTAGGACCAGAGGACACAGATAGAGTAGATATGTAGAGGATGTTTCCTATAGTGGGGGAGTCTAGGACCAGAGGACACCGATAGAGTGGATGTGGAGAGAATGTTTCCTATCGTGGGGGAGTCTAGGACCAGAGGACACAGATAGAGTGGATGTGGAGAGGATGTTTCCTATAGTGGGGGAGTCTAGGACCAGAGAACACAGAGAGAGTGGATGTGGAGAGGATGTTTCTTATAGTGGGTGAGTCTAGGACCAGAGCTCACAGATAGAGTGGACGTGGAGAGGATGTTTCCTATAGTGGGGGTGTCTAGGACCAGAGGGCACAGATAGAGTGGATGTGGAGAGGGTGTTTGCTATAGGGGGAGTGTGTACCACCAGAGGACACAGATAGAGTAGATATGTACAGGATGTTTCCTATAGTGGGGGAGTCTAGGACCAGAGGACACAGATAGAGTGGATGTGGAGAGGATGTTTCCTAGAGTGGGGGAGTCTAGGACCAGAGGACACAGATAGAGTAGATGTGGAGAGGATGTTGCCTATATTGGGGGAGTCTAGGACCAGAGGACACAGATAGAGTGGATGTGGAGAGGATGTTTCCTATAGTGGGGGAGTCTAGGACCAGAGAACACAGATAGAGTAGATATGTAGAGGATGTTTCCTATAGTGGGGGAGTCTAGGACCAGAGGACACAGATAGAGTGGATGTGGAGAGGATGTTTCCTATAGTGGGGGAGTCTAGGACCAGAGGACACTGATAGAGTGGATGTGGAGAGGAAGTTTCCTATACTGGGGGAGTCTAGGACCAGAGAACACAGATAGTGTGGATGTGGAGAGGATGTTTCCTATAGTGGGTGAGTCTAGGACCAGAGGACACAGATAGAGTGGATGTGGAGAGGATGTTTCCTATAGTGGGAGAGTCCGGGACCCAGAGGACACAGATAGAGTGGATGTGGACAGGATGTTTCCTATAGTGGGGGGGTTCTAGGACCAGAGGACACAGATAGAGTGGATGTGGAGCGGATGTTTCATATAGTGGGGGAGTCAAGGGCCAGAGGACACAGATAGAGTGGATGTGGAGAAGATGCTTCCTAAAGTGGGGTATTCTAGGACCAGAGGACACAGATAGAGTGAATGTGGAGAGGATGTTTCCTATAGTGGGGGAGTCTAGGACCCAGTGGGCACAGATAGAGTGGATGTGGAGAGGATGTTTCCTATAGTGGGGGAGTCTAGGACCAGAGGACACAGATAGGGTGGATGTGGAGAGGATGTTTCCTATAGTGGTTGAGTCTAGGACCAGAGGACACAGATAGAGTGGATGTGGAGAGGATGTTTCCTATAGTGGGGGAGTCTGGGACCAGAGGACACAGATAGAGTAGATGTGGAAAGGATGTTTCCTATAGTGGGGGTGTCTAGTACAAGAGGACACAGATAGAGTGGATGTGGAGAGGATGTTTCCTATAGTGGGGGAGTCTAGGACAAGAGAACACAGATAGAGTGGATGTGGAGAGGATCTTTCCTATAGTGGGTGAGTCTAGGACCAGAGAACACAGATAGAGTGGATGTGGAGAGGATGTTTCCTATAGTGGGTGAGACTAGGACCCAGAGGACACAGATAGAGTGGATGTGGAGAGGATGTTTCCTATAGTGGGGGTGTCTAGGACCAGAGGGCACAGATAGAGTAGATATGTAGAGGATGTTTGCTATAGGGGGAGTGTCTAGCACCAGAGGACACAGATAGAGTAGATATGTAGAGGATGTTTCCTATAGTGGGGGAGTCTAGGACCAAAGGACCCAGATAGAGTGGATGTGGAGAGGTTGTTTCCTATACTCGGGGAGTATAGGACCAGAGAACACAGATAGAGTGGATGTGGAGAGGATGTTTCCTATAGTGGGTGAGTCTAGGACCAGAGGACACAGATAGAGTGGATGTGGAGATGATGTTTCCTATATTGGGGGAGACTGGGACCAGCGGACACAGATAGAATGGATGTGGAGAGGATGTTTCCTATAGTGGGGGAGTCTAGGACCAGAGGACACAGATAGAGTAGATATGTAGAGGATGTTTCCTATAGTGGGGGAGTCTAGGACCAGAGGACACCGATAGAGTGGATGTGGAGAGAATGTTTCCTATCGTGGGGGAGTCTAGGACCACAGGACACAGATAGAGTGGATGTGGAGAGGATGTTTCCTATAGTGGGGGAGTCTAGGACCAGAGGACACAGATAGAGTGGATGTGGAGAGGATGTTTCCTGTAGTGGGGGAGTCTAGGACCAGAGGACACAGATAGAGTGGATGTGGAGAGGATGTTTCCTGTAGTGGGGGAGTCTAGGACAAGAGGACACAGATAGAGTGGATGTGGAGAGGATGTTTCCTGTAGTGGGTGAGTCTCGGAACAGAGGACACAGATAGAGTGGATGTGGAGATGATGTTTCCTATATTGGGGGAGACTGGGACCAGAGGACACAGATAGAGTGGAGGTGGAGAGGAAGTTTCCTATAGTGGGGGAGTCTAGGACCAGAGGACACAGATAGAGGGGATGTGGAGAGGCTGTTTGCTATAGGGGGAGTGTCTAGCACCAGAGGACACAGATAGAGTAGATATGTACAGGATGTTTCCTATAGTGGGGGAGGCTAGGACCAGAGGGCATGGATAGAGTGGATGTGGAGAGGATGTTTCCTATAGTGGGGGAGTCTAGGACCAGAGGACACAGATAGAGTGGATGTGGAGAGGATGTTTCCTATAGTGGGGGAGTCTAGGACCAGAGGACACAGATAGAGTGGATGTGGAGAGGATGTTTCCTAAAGTGGGGGAGTCTGGGACCAGAGGACACAGATAGAGTGGATGTGGAGATGATGTTTCCTATATTGGGGGAGACTGGGACCAGCGGACACAGATAGAATGGATGTGGAGAGGATGTTTCCTATAGTGGGGGAGTCTAGGACCAGAGGACACAGATAGAGTAGATATGTAGAGGATGTTTCCTATAGTGGGGGAGTCTAGGACCAGAGGACACCGATAGAGTGGATGTGGAGAGAATGTTTCCTATCGTGGGGGAGTCTAGGACCAGAGGACACAGATAGAGTGGATGTGGAGAGGATGTTTCCTATAGTGGGGGAGTCTAGGACCAGAGAACACAGAGAGAGTGGATGTGGAGAGGATGTTTCTTATAGTGGGTGAGTCTAGGACCAGAGCTCACAGATAGAGTGGACGTGGAGAGGATGTTTCCTATAGTGGGGGTGTCTAGGACCAGAGGGCACAGATAGAGTGGATGTGGAGAGGGTGTTTGCTATAGGGGGAGTGTGTACCACCAGAGGACACAGATAGAGTAGATATGTACAGGATGTTTCCTATAGTGGGGGGGTTCTAGGACCAGAGAACACAGATAGTGTGGATGTGGAGAGGATGTTTCCTATAGTGGGTGAGTCTAGGACCAGAGGACACAGATAGAGTGGATGTGGACAGGATGTTTCCTATAGTGGGGGGGTTCTAGGACCAGAGGACACAGATAGAGTGGATGTGGAGCGGATGTTTCATATAGTGGGGGAGTCAAGGGCCAGAGGACACAGATAGAGTGGATGTGGAGAAGATGCTTCCTAAAGTGGGGTATTCTAGGACCAGAGGACACAGATAGAGTGAATGTGGAGAGGATGTTTCCTATAGTGGGGGAGTCTAGGACCCAGTGGGCACAGATAGAGTGGATGTGGAGAGGATGTTTCCTATAGTGGGGGAGTCTAGGACCAGAGGACACAGATAGGGTGGATGTGGAGAGGATGTTTCCTATAGTGGTTGAGTCTAGGACCAGAGGACACAGATAGAGTGGATGTGGAGAGGATGTTTCCTATAGTGGGGGAGTCTGGGACCAGAGGACACAGATAGAGTAGATGTGGAAAGGATGTTTCCTATAGTGGGGGTGTCTAGTACAAGAGGACACAGATAGAGTGGATGTGGAGAGGATGTTTCCTATAGTGGGGGAGTCTAGGACAAGAGAACACAGATAGAGTGGATGTGGAGAGGATCTTTCCTATAGTGGGTGAGTCTAGGACCAGAGAACACAGATAGAGTGGATGTGGAGAGGATGTTTCCTATAGTGGGTGAGACTAGGACCCAGAGGACACAGATAGAGTGGATGTGGAGAGGATGTTTCCTATAGTGGGGGTGTCTAGGACCAGAGGGCACAGATAGAGTAGATATGTAGAGGATGTTTGCTATAGGGGGAGTGTCTAGCACCAGAGGACACAGATAGAGTAGATATGTAGAGGATGTTTCCTATAGTGGGGGAGTCTAGGACCAAAGGACCCAGATAGAGTGGATGTGGAGAGGTTGTTTCCTATACTCGGGGAGTATAGGACCAGAGAACACAGATAGAGTGGATGTGGAGAGGGTGTTTGCTATAGGGGGAGTGTGTAGCACCAGAGGACACAGATAGAGTAGATATGTAGAGGATGTTTCCTATAGTGGGGGAGTCTAGGACCAGAGGACACAGATAGAGTGGATGTGGAGAGGATGTTTCCTATAGTGGGGGAGTCTAGGACCAGAGGACACAGATAGAGTGGATGTGGAGAGGAAGTTTCCTATAGTGGGGGAGTCTAGGACCAGAGAACACAGATAGTGTGGATGTGGAGAGGATGTTTCCTATAGTGGGTGAGTCTAGGACCAGAGGACACAGATAGAGTGGATGTGGAGAGGATGTTTCCTATAGTGGGAGAGTCCGGGACCCAGAGGACACAGAGAGAGTGGATGTGGAGAGGAGGTTTCCTATAGTACTGGAGTCTAGGACCAGAGGACACAGATAGAGTGGATGTGTACAGGATGTTTCCTATAGTGGGGGGGTTCTAGGACCAGAGGACACAGATAGAGTGGATGTGGAGAGGATGTTTCATATACTGGGGGAGTCAAGGGCCAGAGGACACAGATAGAGTGGATGTGGAGAAGATGCTTCCTAAAGTGGGGTATTCTAGGCCCAGAGGACACAGATAGAGTGAATGTGGAGAGGATGTTTCCTACAGTAGGGGAGTCTAGGATCCAGGGGGCACAGATAGAGTGGATGTGGAGAGGATGTTTCCTATAGTGGGGGAGTCTAGGACCAGAGGACACAGATAGAGTGGATGTGGAGAGGATGTTTCCTGTAGTGGGGGAGTCTAGGACCAGAGGACACAGATAGAGTGGATGTGGAGAGGATGTTTCCTGTAGTGGGGGAGTCTAGGACAAGAGGACACAGATAGAGTGGATGTGGAGAGGATGTTTCCTGTAGTGGGTGAGTCTCGGAACAGAGGACACAGATAGAGTGGATGTGGAGATGATGTTTCCTATATTGGGGGAGACTGGGACCAGAGGACACAGATAGAGTGGAGGTGGAGAGGAAGTTTCCTATAGTGGGGGAGTCTAGGACCAGAGGACACAGATAGAGGGGATGTGGAGAGGCTGTTTGCTATAGGGGGAGTGTCTAGCACCAGAGGACACAGATAGAGTAGATATGTACAGGATGTTTCCTATAGTGGGGGAGGCTAGGACCAGAGGGCATGGATAGAGTGGATGTGGAGAGGATGTTTCCTATAGTGGGGGAGTCTAGGACCAGAGGACACAGATAGAGTGGATGTGGAGAGGATGTTTCCTATAGTGGGGGAGTCTAGGACCAGAGGACACAGATAGAGTGGATGTGGAGAGGATGTTTCCTAAAGTGGGGGAGTCTGGGACCAGAGGACACAGATAGAGTGGATGTGGAGATGATGTTTCCTATATTGGGGGAGACTGGGACCAGCGGACACAGATAGAATGGATGTGGAGAGGATGTTTCCTATAGTGGGGGAGTCTAGGACCAGAGGACACAGATAGAGTAGATATGTAGAGGATGTTTCCTATAGTGGGGGAGTCTAGGACCAGAGGACACCGATAGAGTGGATGTGGAGAGAATGTTTCCTATCGTGGGGGAGTCTAGGACCAGAGGACACAGATAGAGTGGATGTGGAGAGGATGTTTCCTATAGTGGGGGAGTCTAGGACCAGAGAACACAGAGAGAGTGGATGTGGAGAGGATGTTTCTTATAGTGGGTGAGTCTAGGACCAGAGCTCACAGATAGAGTGGACGTGGAGAGGATGTTTCCTATAGTGGGGGTGTCTAGGACCAGAGGGCACAGATAGAGTGGATGTGGAGAGGGTGTTTGCTATAGGGGGAGTGTGTACCACCAGAGGACACAGATAGAGTAGATATGTACAGGATGTTTCCTATAGTGGGGGAGTCTAGGACCAGAGGACACAGATAGAGTGGATGTGGAGAGGATGTTTCCTAGAGTGGGGGAGTCTAGGACCAGAGGACACAGATAGAGTAGATGTGGAGAGGATGTTGCCTATATTGGGGGAGTCTAGGACCAGAGGACACAGATAGAGTGGATGTGGAGAGGATGTTTCCTATAGTGGGGGAGTCTAGGACCAGAGAACACAGATAGAGTAGATATGTAGAGGATGTTTCCTATAGTGGGGGAGTCTAGGACCAGAGGACACAGATAGAGTGGATGTGGAGAGGATGTTTCCTATAGTGGGGGAGTCTAGGACCAGAGGACACTGATAGAGTGGATGTGGAGAGGAAGTTTCCTATACTGGGGGAGTCTAGGACCAGAGAACACAGATAGTGTGGATGTGGAGAGGATGTTTCCTATAGTGGGTGAGTCTAGGACCAGAGGACACAGATAGAGTGGATGTGGACAGGATGTTTCCTATAGTGGGGGGGTTCTAGGACCAGAGGACACAGATAGAGTGGATGTGGAGCGGATGTTTCATATAGTGGGGGAGTCAAGGGCCAGAGGACACAGATAGAGTGGATGTGGAGAAGATGCTTCCTAAAGTGGGGTATTCTAGGACCAGAGGACACAGATAGAGTGAATGTGGAGAGGATGTTTCCTATAGTGGGGGAGTCTAGGACCCAGTGGGCACAGATAGAGTGGATGTGGAGAGGATGTTTCCTATAGTGGGGGAGTCTAGGACCAGAGGACACAGATAGGGTGGATGTGGAGAGGATGTTTCCTATAGTGGTTGAGTCTAGGACCAGAGGACACAGATAGAGTGGATGTGGAGAGGATGTTTCCTATAGTGGGGGAGTCTGGGACCAGAGGACACAGATAGAGTAGATGTGGAAAGGATGTTTCCTATAGTGGGGGTGTCTAGTACAAGAGGACACAGATAGAGTGGATGTGGAGAGGATGTTTCCTATAGTGGGGGTGTCTAGTACAAGAGGACACAGATAGAGTGGATGTGGAGAGGGTGTTTGCTATAGGGGGAGTGTGTAGCACCAGAGGACACAGATAGAGTAGATATGTAGAGGATGTTTCCTATAGTGGGGGAGTCTAGGACCAGAGGACACAGATAGAGTGGATGTGGAGAGGATGTTTCCTATAGTGGGGGAGTCTAGGACCAGAGGACACAGATAGAGTGGATGTGGAGAGGAAGTTTCCTATAGTGGGGGAGTCTAGGACCAGAGAACACAGATAGTGTGGATGTGGAGAGGATGTTTCCTATAGTGGGTGAGTCTAGGACCAGAGGACACAGATAGAGTGGATGTGGAGAGGATGTTTCCTATAGTGGGAGAGTCCGGGACCCAGAGGACACAGAGAGAGTGGATGTGGAGAGGAGGTTTCCTATAGTACTGGAGTCTAGGACCAGAGGACACAGATAGAGTGGATGTGTACAGGATGTTTCCTATAGTGGGGGGGTTCTAGGACCAGAGGACACAGATAGAGTGGATGTGGAGAGGATGTTTCATATACTGGGGGAGTCAAGGGCCAGAGGACACAGATAGAGTGGATGTGGAGAAGATGCTTCCTAAAGTGGGGTATTCTAGGCCCAGAGGACACAGATAGAGTGAATGTGGAGAGGATGTTTCCTACAGTAGGGGAGTCTAGGATCCAGGGGGCACAGATAGAGTGGATGTGGAGAGGATGTTTCCTATAGTGGGGGAGTCTAGGACCAGAGGACACAGATAGAGTGGATGTGGAGAGGATGTTTCCTGTAGTGGGGGAGTCTAGGACCAGAGGACACAGATAGAGTGGATGTGGAGAGGATGTTTCCTGTAGTGGGGGAGTCTAGGACAAGAGGACACAGATAGAGTGGATGTGGAGAGGATGTTTCCTGTAGTGGGTGAGTCTCGGAACAGAGGACACAGATAGAGTGGATGTGGAGATGATGTTTCCTATATTGGGGGAGACTGGGACCAGAGGACACAGATAGAGTGGAGGTGGAGAGGAAGTTTCCTATAGTGGGGGAGTCTAGGACCAGAGGACACAGATAGAGGGGATGTGGAGAGGCTGTTTGCTATAGGGGGAGTGTCTAGCACCAGAGGACACAGATAGAGTAGATATGTACAGGATGTTTCCTATAGTGGGGGAGGCTAGGACCAGAGGGCATGGATAGAGTGGATGTGGAGAGGATGTTTCCTATAGTGGGGGAGTCTAGGACCAGAGGACACAGATAGAGTGGATGTGGAGAGGATGTTTCCTATAGTGGGGGAGTCTAGGACCAGAGGACACAGATAGAGTGGATGTGGAGAGGATGTTTCCTAAAGTGGGGGAGTCTGGGACCAGAGGACACAGATAGAGTGGATGTGGAGATGATGTTTCCTATATTGGGGGAGACTGGGACCAGCGGACACAGATAGAATGGATGTGGAGAGGATGTTTCCTATAGTGGGGGAGTCTAGGACCAGAGGACACAGATAGAGTAGATATGTAGAGGATGTTTCCTATAGTGGGGGAGTCTAGGACCAGAGGACACCGATAGAGTGGATGTGGAGAGAATGTTTCCTATCGTGGGGGAGTCTAGGACCAGAGGACACAGATAGAGTGGATGTGGAGAGGATGTTTCCTATAGTGGGGGAGTCTAGGACCAGAGAACACAGAGAGAGTGGATGTGGAGAGGATGTTTCTTATAGTGGGTGAGTCTAGGACCAGAGCTCACAGATAGAGTGGACGTGGAGAGGATGTTTCCTATAGTGGGGGTGTCTAGGACCAGAGGGCACAGATAGAGTGGATGTGGAGAGGGTGTTTGCTATAGGGGGAGTGTGTACCACCAGAGGACACAGATAGAGTAGATATGTACAGGATGTTTCCTATAGTGGGGGAGTCTAGGACCAGAGGACACAGATAGAGTGGATGTGGAGAGGATGTTTCCTAGAGTGGGGGAGTCTAGGACCAGAGGACACAGATAGAGTAGATGTGGAGAGGATGTTGCCTATATTGGGGGAGTCTAGGACCAGAGGACACAGATAGAGTGGATGTGGAGAGGATGTTTCCTATAGTGGGGGAGTCTAGGACCAGAGAACACAGATAGAGTAGATATGTAGAGGATGTTTCCTATAGTGGGGGAGTCTAGGACCAGAGGACACAGATAGAGTGGATGTGGAGAGGATGTTTCCTATAGTGGGGGAGTCTAGGACCAGAGGACACTGATAGAGTGGATGTGGAGAGGAAGTTTCCTATACTGGGGGAGTCTAGGACCAGAGAACACAGATAGTGTGGATGTGGAGAGGATGTTTCCTATAGTGGGTGAGTCTAGGACCAGAGGACACAGATAGAGTGGATGTGGACAGGATGTTTCCTATAGTGGGGGGGTTCTAGGACCAGAGGACACAGATAGAGTGGATGTGGAGCGGATGTTTCATATAGTGGGGGAGTCAAGGGCCAGAGGACACAGATAGAGTGGATGTGGAGAAGATGCTTCCTAAAGTGGGGTATTCTAGGACCAGAGGACACAGATAGAGTGAATGTGGAGAGGATGTTTCCTATAGTGGGGGAGTCTAGGACCCAGTGGGCACAGATAGAGTGGATGTGGAGAGGATGTTTCCTATAGTGGGGGAGTCTAGGACCAGAGGACACAGATAGGGTGGATGTGGAGAGGATGTTTCCTATAGTGGTTGAGTCTAGGACCAGAGGACACAGATAGAGTGGATGTGGAGAGGATGTTTCCTATAGTGGGGGAGTCTGGGACCAGAGGACACAGATAGAGTAGATGTGGAAAGGATGTTTCCTATAGTGGGGGTGTCTAGTACAAGAGGACACAGATAGAGTGGATGTGGAGAGGATGTTTCCTATAGTGGGGGAGTCTAGGACAAGAGAACACAGATAGAGTGGATGTGGAGAGGATCTTTCCTATAGTGGGTGAGTCTAGGACCAGAGAACACAGATAGAGTGGATGTGGAGAGGATGTTTCCTATAGTGGGTGAGACTAGGACCCAGAGGACACAGATAGAGTGGATGTGGAGAGGATGTTTCCTATAGTGGGGGTGTCTAGGACCAGAGGGCACAGATAGAGTAGATATGTAGAGGATGTTTGCTATAGGGGGAGTGTCTAGCACCAGAGGACACAGATAGAGTAGATATGTAGAGGATGTTTCCTATAGTGGGGGAGTCTAGGACCAAAGGACCCAGATAGAGTGGATGTGGAGAGGTTGTTTCCTATACTCGGGGAGTATAGGACCAGAGAACACAGATAGAGTGGATGTGGAGAGGATGTTTCCTATAGTGGGTGAGTCTAGGACCAGAGGACACAGATAGAGTGGATGTGGAGATGATGTTTCCTATATTGGGGTGACTGGGACCAGCGGACACAGATAGAATGGATGTGGAGAGGATGTTTCCTATAGTGGGGGAGTCTAGGACCAGAGGACACAGATAGAGTAGATATGTAGAGGATGTTTCCTATAGTGGGGGAGTCTAGGACCAGAGGACACCGATAGAGTGGATGTGGAGAGAATGTTTCCTATCGTGGGGGAGTCTAGGACCACAGGACACAGATAGAGTGGATGTGGAGAGGATGTTTCCTATAGTGGGGGAGTCTAGGACCAGAGAACACAGATAGAGTGGATGTGGAGAGGATGTTTCCTATAGTGGGTGAGTCTAGGACCAGAGCTCACAGATAGAGTGGACGTGGAGAGGATGTTTCCTATAGTGGGTGAGTCTAGGACCAGAGGACACAGATAGAGTGGATGTGGAGAGGATGTTTCCTATAGTGGGGGTGTCTAGGAGCAGAGGGCACAGATAGAGTGGATGTGGAGAGGCTGTTTGCTATAGGGGGAGTGTCTAGCACCAGAGGACACAGATAGAGGGGATGTGGAGAGGCTGTTTGCTATAGGGGGAGTGTCTAGCACCAGAGGACACAGATAGAGTAGATATGTACAGGATGTTTCCTATAGTGGGGGAGTCTAGGACCAGAGGACACAGATAGAGTGGATGTGGAGAGGATGTTTCCTATAGTGGGGGAGTCTAGGACCAGAGAACACAGATAGAGTGGATGTGGAGAGGATGTTTCCTATAGTGGGAGAGACTAGGACCCAGAGGACACAGATAGAGTGGATGTGGAGAGGATGTTTCCTATAGTGGGGGTGTCTAGGACCAGAGGGCACAGATAGAGTAGATATGTAGAGGATGTTTGCTATAGGGGGAGTGTCTAGCACCAGAGGACACAGATAGAGTAGATACGTAGAGGATGTTTCCTATAGTGGGGGAGTCTAGGACCAGAGGACCCAGATAGAGTGGATGTGGAGAGGATGTTTCCTATGGTGGGGGAGTCTAGGACCAGAGGACACAGATAGAGTGGATGTGGAGAGGATGTTTCCTATAGTGGGGGAGTCTAGGACCAGAGAACACAGATAGAGTAGATATGTAGAGGATGTTTCCTATAGTGGGGGAGTCTAGGACCAGAGGACACAGATAGAGTGGATGTGGAGAGGATGTTTCCTATAGTGGGGGAGTCTAGGACCAGAGGACACAGATAGAGTGGATGTGGAGAGGATGTTTCCTATAGTGGGGGAGTCTAGGACCAGAGGACACAGATAGAGTGGATGTGGAGAGGATGTTTCCTATAGTGGGGGAGTCTGGGACCAGAGGACACAGATAGAGTAGATGTGGAGAGGATGTTTCCTATAGTTGGGGAGACTAGGACCAGAGGATACAGAGAGAGTGGATGTGGAGAGGATGTTTCCTATAGTGGGGGAGTATAGGACCAGAGAACACGGATAGAGTGGATGTGGACAGGATGTTTCCTATAGTGGGTGAGTCTAGGACCAGAGGACACAGATAGAGTGGATGTGGAGATGATGTTTCCTATATTGGGGGAGACTGGGACCAGCGGACACAGATAGAATGGATGTGGAGAGGATGTTTCCTATAGTGGGGGAGTCTAGGACCAGAGGACACAGATAGAGTAGATATGTAGAGGATGTTTCCTATAGTGGGGGAGTCTAGGACCAGAGGACACCGATAGAGTGGATGTGGAGAGAATGTTTCCTATCGTGGGGGAGTCTAGGACCACAGGACACAGATAGAGTGGATGTGGAGAGGATGTTTCCTATAGTGGGGGAGTCTAGGACCAGAGAACACAGATAGAGTGGATGTGGAGAGGATGTTTCCTATAGTGGGTGAGTCTAGGACCAGAGCTCACAGATAGAGTGGACGTGGAGAGGATGTTTCCTATAGTGGGTGAGTCTAGGACCAGAGGACACAGATAGAGTGGATGTGGAGAGGATGTTTCCTATAGTGGGGGTGTCTAGGAGCAGAGGGCACAGATAGAGTGGATGTGGAGAGGCTGTTTGCTATAGGGGGAGTGTCTAGCACCAGAGGACACAGATAGAGTAGATATGTAGAGGATGTTTCCTATAGTGGGGGAGTCTAGGACCAGAGGACACAGATAGAGTGGATGTGGAGAGGATGTTTCCTATAGTGGGGGAGTCTGGAACCAGAGGACACAGATAGAGTGGATGTGGAGAGGATGTTTCCTATAGTGGGGGCGTCTAGGACCAGAGGGCACAGATAGAGGGGATGTGGAGAGGCTGTTTGCTATAGGGGGAGTGTCTAGCACCAGAGGACACAGATAGAGTGGATGTGGAGAGGATGTTTCCTATAGTGGGGGAGTCTAGGACCAGAGGACACAGATAGAGTGGATGTGGAGAGGATGTTTCCTATAGTGGGGGAGTCTAGGACCAGAGGACACAGATAGAGTGGATGTGGAGAGGATGTTTCCTATAGTGGGGGAGTCTGGGACCAGAGGACACAGATAGAGTAGATGTGGAGAGGATGTTTCCTATAGTGGGGGAGACTAGGACCAGAGGATACAGAGAGAGTGGATGTGGAGAGGATGTTTCCTATAGTGGGGGAGTATAGGACCAGAGAACACGGATAGAGTGGATGTGGACAGGATGTTTCCTATAGTGGGTGAGTCTAGGACCAGAGGACACAGATAGAGTGGATGTGGAGATGATGTTTCCTATATTGGGGGAGACTGGGACCAGCGGACACAGATAGAATGGATGTGGAGACGATGTTTCCTATAGTGGGGGAGTCTAGGACCAGAGGACACAGATAGAGTAGATATGTAGAGGATGTTTCCTATAGTGGGGGAGTCTAGGACCAGAGGACACCGATAGAGTGGATGTGGAGAGAATGTTTCCTATCGTGGGGGAGTCTAGGACCACAGGACACAGATAGAGTGGATGTGGAGAGGATGTTTCCTATAGTGGGGGAGTCTAGGACCAGAGAACACAGATAGAGTAGATATGTAGAGGATGTTTCCTATAGTGGGGGAGTCTAGGACCAGAGGACACAGATAGAGTGGATGTGGAGAGGATGTTTCCTATAGTGGGGGAGTCTAGGACCAGAGGACACAGATAGAGTGGATGTGGAGAGGATGTTTCCTATAGTGGGGGAGTCTAGGACCAGAGGACACAGATAGAGTGGATGTGGAGAGGATGTTTCCTATAGTGGGGGAGTCTGGGACCAGAGGACACAGATAGAGTAGATGTGGAGAGGATGTTTCCTATAGTGGGGGAGACTAGGACCAGAGGATACAGAGAGAGTGGATGTGGAGAGGATGTTTCCTATAGTGGGGGAGTATAGGACCAGAGAACACGGATAGAGTGGATGTGGACAGGATGTTTCCTATAGTGGGTGAGTCTAGGACCAGAGGACACAGATAGAGTGGATGTGGAGATGATGTTTCCTATATTGGGGGAGACTGGGACCAGCGGACACAGATAGAATGGATGTGGAGAGGATGTTTCCTATAGTGGGGGAGTCTAGGACCAGAGGACACAGATAGAGTAGATATGTAGAGGATGTTTCCTATAGTGGGGGAGTCTAGGACCAGAGGACACCGATAGAGTGGATGTGGAGAGAATGTTTCCTATCGTGGGGGAGTCTAGGACCACAGGACACAGATAGAGTGGATGTGGAGAGGATGTTTCCTATAGTGGGGGAGTCTAGGACCAGAGAACACAGATAGAGTGGATGTGGAGAGGATGTTTCCTATAGTGGGTGAGTCTAGGACCAGAGCTCACAGATAGAGTGGACGTGGAGAGGATGTTTCCTATAGTGGGTGAGTCTAGGACCAGAGGACACAGATAGAGTGGATGTGGAGAGGATGTTTCCTATAGTGGGGGTGTCTAGGAGCAGAGGGCACAGATAGAGTGGATGTGGAGAGGCTGTTTGCTATAGGGGGAGTGTCTAGCACCAGAGGACACAGATAGAGTAGATATGTAGAGGATGTTTCCTATAGTGGGGGAGTCTAGGACCAGAGGACACAGATAGAGTGGATGTGGAGAGGATGTTTCCTATAGTGGGGGAGTCTGGAACCAGAGGACACAGATAGAGTGGATGTGGAGAGGATGTTTCCTATAGTGGGGGCGTCTAGGACCAGAGGGCACAGATAGAGGGGATGTGGAGAGGCTGTTTGCTATAGGGGGAGTGTCTAGCACCAGAGGACACAGATAGAGTAGATATGTACAGGATGTTTCCTATAGTGGGGGAGTCTAGGACCAGAGGACACAGATAGAGTGGATGTGGAGAGGATGTTTCCTATAGTGGGGGAGTCTAGGACCAGAGAACACAGATAGAGTGGATGTGGAGAGGATGTTTCCTATAGTGGGAGAGACTAGGACCCAGAGGACACAGATAGAGTGGATGTGGAGAGGATGTTTCCTATAGTGGGGGTGTCTAGGACCAGAGGGCACAGATAGAGTAGATATGTAGAGGATGTTTGCTATAGGGGGAGTGTCTAGCACCAGAGGACACAGATAGAGTAGATACGTAGAGGATGTTTCCTATAGTGGGGGAGTCTAGGACCAGAGGACCCAGATAGAGTGGATGTGGAGAGGATGTTTCCTATGGTGGGGGAGTCTAGGACCAGAGGACACAGATAGAGTGGATGTGGAGAGGATGTTTCCTATAGTGGGGGAGTCTAGGACCAGAGAACACAGATAGAGTAGATATGTAGAGGGTGTTTCCTATAGTGGGGGAGTCTAGGACCAGAGGACACAGATAGAGTGGATGTGGAGAGGATGTTTCCTATAGTGGGGGAGTCTAGGACCAGAGGACACAGATAGAGTGGATGTGGAGAGGATGTTTCCTATAGTGGGGGAGTCTAGGACCAGAGGACACAGATAGAGTGGATGTGGAGAGGATGTTTCCTATAGTGGGGGAGTCTGGGACCAGAGGACACAGATAGAGTAGATGTGGAGAGGATGTTTCCTATAGTGGGGGAGACTAGGACCAGAGGATACAGAGAGAGTGGATGTGGAGAGGATGTTTCCTATAGTGGGTGAGTCTAGGACCAGAGGACACAGATAGAGTGGATGTGGAGATGATGTTTCCTATATTGGGGGAGACTGGGACCAGCGGACACAGATAGAATGGATGTGGAGACGATGTTTCCTATAGTGGGGGAGTCTAGGACCAGAGGACACAGATAGAGTAGATATGTAGAGGATGTTTCCTATAGTGGGGGAGTCTAGGACCAGAGGACACCGATAGAGTGGATGTGGAGAGAATGTTTCCTATCGTGGGGGAGTCTAGGACCACAGGACACAGATAGAGTGGATGTGGAGAGGATGTTTCCTATAGTGGGGGAGTCTAGGACCAGAGAACACAGATAGAGTGGATGTGGAGAGGATGTTTCCTATAGTGGGTGAGTCTAGGACCAGAGCTCACAGATAGAGTGGACGTGGAGAGGATGTTTCCTATAGTGGGGGTGTCTAGGACCAGAGGGCACAGATAGAGTGGATGTGGAGAGGGTGTTTGCTATAGGGGGAGTGTGTAGCACCAGAGGACACAGATAGAGTAGATATGTACAGGATGTTTCCTATAGTGGGGGAGTCTAGGACCAGAGGACACAGATAGAGTGGATGTGGAGAGGATGTTTCCTATAGTGGGGGAGTCTAGGACCAGAGGACACAGATAGAGTAGATGTGGAGAGGATGTTGCCTATATTGGGGGAGTCTAGGACCAGAGGACACAGATAGAGTGGATGTGGAGAGGATGTTTCCTATAGTGGGGGAGTCTAGGACCAGAGAACACAGATAGAGTAGATATGTAGAGGATGTTTCCTATAGTGGGGGAGTCTAGGACCAGAGGACACAGATAGAGTGGATGTGGAGAGGATGTTTCCTATAGTGGGGGAGTCTAGGACCAGAGGACACAGATAGAGTCGATGTGGAGAGGAAGTTTCCTATAGTGCGGGAGTCTAGGACCAGAGAACACAGATAGTGTGGATGTGGAGAGGATGTTTCCTATAGTGGGTGAGTCTAGGACCAGAGGACACAGATAGAGTGGATGTGGAGAGGATGTTTCCTATAGTGGGAGAGTCAGGGACCCAGAGGACACAGAGAGAGTGGATGTGGAGAGGAGGTTTCCTATAGTACTGGAGTCTAGGACCAGAGGACACAGATAGAGTGGATGTGGACAGGATGTTTCCTATAGTGGGGGGGTTCTAGGACCAGAGGACACAGATAGAGTGGATGTGGAGAGGATGTTTCATATAGTGGGGGAGTCAAGGGCCAGAGGACACAGATAGAGTGGATGTGGAGAAGATGCTTCCTAAAGTGGGGTATTCTAGGACCAGAGGACACAGATAGAGTGAATGTGGAGAGGATGTTTCCTACAGTAGGGGAGTCTAGGATCCAGTGGGCACAGATAGAGTGGATGTGGAAAGGATGTCTCCTATAGTCGGGGAGTCTAGGACCAGAGGACACAGATAGAGTGGATGTAGAGAGGATGTTTCCTATAGTGGTTGAGTCTAGGACCAGAGGACACAGATAGAGTGGATGTGGAGAGGATGTTTCCTATAGTGGGGGAGTCTGGGACCAGAGGACACAGATAGAGTAGATGTGGAAAGGTTGTTTCCTGTAGTGGGGGTGTCTAGTACAAGAGGACACAGATAGAGTGGATGTGGAGAGGATGTTTCCTATAGTGGGGGAGTATAGGACAAGAGAACACAGATAGAGTGGATGTGGAGAGGATCTTTCCTATAGTGGGTGAGTCTAGGACCAGAGGACACAGATAGAGTGGATGTCGAGAGGATGTTTCCTATAGTGGGGGAGTCTAGGACCAGAGAACACAGATAGAGTGGATGTGGAGAGGATGTTTCCTATAGTGGGAGAGACTAGGACCCAGAGGACACAGATAGAGTGGATGTGGAGAGGATGTTTGCTATAGGGGGAGTGTCTAGCACCGGAGGACACAGATAGAGTAGATATGTAGAGGATGTTTCCTATAGTGGGGGAGTCTAGGACCAGAGGACCCAGATAGAGTGGATGTGGAGAGGATGTTTCCTATAGTGGGGGAGTCTAGGACCAGAGGACACAGATAGAGTGGATGTGGAGAGGATGTTTCCTATACTCGGGGAGTCTAGGACCAGAGGACACAGATAGAGTGGATGTGGAGCGGATGTTTCCTATAGTGGGGGTGTCTGGGTCCAGAGGACACAGATAGAGTAGATGTGGAGAGGATGTTTCCTATAGTGGGGTAGTCTAGGACAGAGGACACAGATAGAGTAGATATGTAGAGGATGTTTCCTATAGTGGGGGAGTCTAGGACCAGAGGACACCGATAGAGTGGATGTGGAGAGAATGTTTCTTATCGTGGGGGAGTCTAGGACCACAGGACACAGATAGAGTGGATGTGGAGAGGATGTTTCCTATAGTGGGGGAGTCTAGGACCAGAGAACACAGATAGAGTGGATGTGGAGAGGATGTTTCCTATAGTGGGTGAGTCTAGGACCAGAGCTCACAGATAGAGTGGACGTGGAGAGGATGTTTCCTATAGTGGGTGAGTCTAGGACCAGAGGACACAGATAGAGTGGATGTGGAGAGGATGTTTCCTATAGTGGGGGTGTCTAGGAGCAGAGGGCACAGATAGAGTGGATGTGGAGAGGCTGTTTGCTATAGGGGGAGTGTCTAGCACCAGAGGACACAGATAGAGTAGATATGTAGAGGATGTTTCCTATAGTGGGGGAGTCTAGGACCAGAGGACACAGATAGAGTGGATGTGGAGAGGATGTTTCCTATAGTGGGGGAGTCTGGAACCAGAGGACACAGATAGAGTGGATGTGGAGAGGATGTTTCTTATAGTGGGGGCGTCTAGGACCAGAGGGCACAGATAGAGGGGATGTGGAGAGGCTGTTTGCTATAGGGGGAGTGTCTAGCACCAGAGGACACAGATAGAGTAGATATGTACAGGATGTTTCCTATAGTGGGGGAGTCTAGGACCAGAGGACACAGATAGAGTGGATGTGGAGAGGATGTTTCCTATAGTGGGGGAGTCTAGGACCAGAGAACACAGATAGAGTGGATGTGGAGAGGATGTTTCCTATAGTGGGAGAGACTAGGACCCAGAGGACACAGATAGAGTGGATGTGGAGAGGATGTTTCCTATAGTGGGGGTGTCTAGGACCAGAGGGCACAGATAGAGTAGATATGTAGAGGATGTTTGCTATAGGGGGAGTGTCTAGCACCAGAGGACACAGATAGAGTAGATACGTAGAGGATGTTTCCTATAGTGGGGGAGTCTAGGACCAGTGGACCCAGATAGAGTGGATGTGGAGAGGATGTTTCCTATGGTGGGGGAGTCTAGGACCAGAGGACACAGATAGAGTGGATGTGGAGAGGATGTTTCCTATAGTGGGGGAGTCTAGGACCAGAGGACACAGATAGAGTGGATGTGGAGCGGATGTTTCCTATAGTGGGTGAGTCTAGGACCAGAGCTCACAGATAGAGTGGACGTGGAGAGGATGTTTCCTATAGTGGGTGAGTCTAGGACCAGAGGACACAGATAGAGTGGATGTGGAGAGGATGTTTCCTATAGTGGGGGTGTCTAGGAGCAGAGGGCACAGATAGAGTGGATGTGGAGAGGCTGTTTGCTATAGGGGGAGTGTCTAGCACCAGAGGACACAGATAGAGTAGATATGTAGAGGATGTTTCCTATAGTGGGGGAGTCTAGGACCAGAGGACACAGATAGAGTGGATGTGGAGAGGATGTTTCCTATAGTGGGGGAGTCTGGAACCAGAGGACACAGATAGAGTGGATGTGGAGAGGATGTTTCCTATAGTGGGGGAGTCTGGGACCAGAGGACACAGATAGAGTAGATGTGGAAAGGTTGTTTCCTGTAGTGGGGGTGTCTAGTACAAGAGGACACAGATAGAGTGGATGTGGAGAGGATGTTTCCTATAGTGGGGGAGTATAGGACAAGAGAACACAGATAGAGTGGATGTGGAGAGGATCTTTCCTATAGTGGGTGAGTCTAGGACCAGAGGACACAGATAGAGTGGATGTCGAGAGGATGTTTCCTATAGTGGGGGAGTCTAGGACCAGAGAACACAGATAGAGTGGATGTGGAGAGGATGTTTCCTATAGTGGGAGAGACTAGGACCCAGAGGACACAGATAGAGTGGATGTGGAGAGGATGTTTGCTATAGGGGGAGTGTCTAGCACCGGAGGACACAGATAGAGTAGATATGTAGAGGATGTTTCCTATAGTGGGGGAGTCTAGGACCAGAGGACCCAGATAGAGTGGATGTGGAGAGGATGTTTCCTATAGTGGGGGAGTCTAGGACCAGAGGACACAGATAGAGTGGATGTGGAGAGGATGTTTCCTATACTCGGGGAGTCTAGGACCAGAGGACACAGATAGAGTGGATGTGGAGCGGATGTTTCCTATAGTGGGGGTGTCTGGGTCCAGAGGACACAGATAGAGTAGATGTGGAGAGGATGTTTCCTATAGTGGGGTAGTCTAGGACAGAGGACACAGATAGAGTAGATATGTAGAGGATGTTTCCTATAGTGGGGGAGTCTAGGACCAGAGGACACCGATAGAGTGGATGTGGAGAGAATGTTTCTTATCGTGGGGGAGTCTAGGACCACAGGACACAGATAGAGTGGATGTGGAGAGGATGTTTCCTATAGTGGGGGAGTCTAGGACCAGAGAACACAGATAGAGTGGATGTGGAGAGGATGTTTCCTATAGTGGGTGAGTCTAGGACCAGAGCTCACAGATAGAGTGGACGTGGAGAGGATGTTTCCTATAGTGGGTGAGTCTAGGACCAGAGGACACAGATAGAGTGGATGTGGAGAGGATGTTTCCTATAGTGGGGGTGTCTAGGAGCAGAGGGCACAGATAGAGTGGATGTGGAGAGGCTGTTTGCTATAGGGGGAGTGTCTAGCACCAGAGGACACAGATAGAGTAGATATGTAGAGGATGTTTCCTATAGTGGGGGAGTCTAGGACCAGAGGACACAGATAGAGTGGATGTGGAGAGGATGTTTCCTATAGTGGGGGAGTCTGGAACCAGAGGACACAGATAGAGTGGATGTGGAGAGGATGTTTCTTATAGTGGGGGCGTCTAGGACCAGAGGGCACAGATAGAGGGGATGTGGAGAGGCTGTTTGCTATAGGGGGAGTGTCTAGCACCAGAGGACACAGATAGAGTAGATATGTACAGGATGTTTCCTATAGTGGGGGAGTCTAGGACCAGAGGACACAGATAGAGTGGATGTGGAGAGGATGTTTCCTATAGTGGGGGAGTCTAGGACCAGAGAACACAGATAGAGTGGATGTGGAGAGGATGTTTCCTATAGTGGGAGAGACTAGGACCCAGAGGACACAGATAGAGTGGATGTGGAGAGGATGTTTCCTATAGTGGGGGTGTCTAGGACCAGAGGGCACAGATAGAGTAGATATGTAGAGGATGTTTGCTATAGGGGGAGTGTCTAGCACCAGAGGACACAGATAGAGTAGATACGTAGAGGATGTTTCCTATAGTGGGGGAGTCTAGGACCAGTGGACCCAGATAGAGTGGATGTGGAGAGGATGTTTCCTATGGTGGGGGAGTCTAGGACCAGAGGACACAGATAGAGTGGATGTGGAGAGGATGTTTCCTATAGTGGGGGAGTCTAGGACCAGAGAACACAGATAGAGTAGATATGTAGAGGATGTTTCCTATAGTGGGGGAGTCTAGGACCAGAGGACACAGATAGAGTGGATGTGGAGAGGATGTTTCCTATAGTGGGGGAGTCTAGGACCAGAGGACACAGATAGAGTGGATGTGGAGAGGATGTTTCCTATAGTGGGGGAGTCTAGGACCAGAGGACACAGATAGAGTGGATGTGGAGAGGATGTTTCCTATAGTGGGGGAGTCTGGGACCAGAGGACACAGATAGAGTAGATGTGGAGAGGATGTTTCCTATAGTGGGGGAGACTAGGACCACAGGATACAGAGACAGTGGATGTGGAGAGGATGTTTCCTATAGTGGGGGAGTATAGGACCAGAGAACACGGATAGAGTGGATGTGGACAGGATGTTTCCTATAGTGGGTGAGTCTAGGACCAGAGGACACAGATAGAGTGGATGTGGAGATGATGTTTCCTATATTGGGGGAGACTGGGACCAGCGGACACAGATAGAATGGATGTGGAGACGATGTTTCCTATAGTGGGGGAGTCTAGGACCAGAGGACACAGATAGAGTAGATATGTAGAGGATGTTTCCTATAGTGGGGGAGTCTAGGACCAGAGGACACCGATAGAGTGGATGTGGAGAGAATGTTTCCTATCGTGGGGGAGTCTAGGACCACAGGACACAGATAGAGTGGATGTGGAGAGGATGTTTCCTATAGTGGGGGAGTCTAGGACCAGAGAACACAGATAGAGTGGATGTGGAGAGGATGTTTCCTATAGTGGGTGAGTCTAGGACCAGAGCTCACAGATAGAGTGGACGTGGAGAGGATGTTTCCTATAGTGGGGGTGTCTAGGACCAGAGGGCACAGATAGAGTGGATGTGGAGAGGGTGTTTGCTATAGGGGGAGTGTGTAGCACCAGAGGACACAGATAGAGTAGATATGTACAGGATGTTTCCTATAGTGGGGGAGTCTAGGACCAGAGGACACAGATAGAGTGGATGTGGAGAGGATGTTTCCTATAGTGGGGGAGTCTAGGACCAGAGGACACAGATAGAGTAGATGTGGAGAGGATGTTGCCTATATTGGGGGAGTCTAGGACCAGAGGACACAGATAGAGTGGATGTGGAGAGGATGTTTCCTATAGTGGGGGAGTCTAGGACCAGAGAACACAGATAGAGTAGATATGTAGAGGATGTTTCCTATAGTGGGGGAGTCTAGGACCAGAGGACACAGATAGAGTGGATGTGGAGAGGATGTTTCCTATAGTGGGGGAGTCTAGGACCAGAGGACACAGATAGAGTCGATGTGGAGAGGAAGTTTCCTATAGTGCGGGAGTCTAGGACCAGAGAACACAGATAGTGTGGATGTGGAGAGGATGTTTCCTATAGTGGGTGAGTCTAGGACCAGAGGACACAGATAGAGTGGATGTGGAGAGGATGTTTCCTATAGTGGGAGAGTCAGGGACCCAGAGGACACAGAGAGAGTGGATGTGGAGAGGAGGTTTCCTATAGTACTGGAGTCTAGGACCAGAGGACACAGATAGAGTGGATGTGGACAGGATGTTTCCTATAGTGGGGGGGTTCTAGGACCAGAGGACACAGATAGAGTGGATGTGGAGAGGAT
Source organism: Hemitrygon akajei (assembly GCF_048418815.1). NCBI lineage: Eukaryota > Metazoa > Chordata > Chondrichthyes > Myliobatiformes > Dasyatidae > Hemitrygon > Hemitrygon akajei. The sequence goes on from NC_133130.1 coordinate 2,039,713, forward strand.
GTTTCATATAGTGGGGGAGTCAAGGGCCAGAGGACACAGATAGAGTGGATGTGGAGAAGATGCTTCCTAAAGTGGGATATTCTAGGACCAGAGGACACAGATAGAGTGAATGTGGAGAGGATGTTTCCTACAGTAGGGGAGTCTAGGATCCAGAGGGCACAGATAGAGTGGATGTGGAGAGGATGTTTCCTATAGTGGGGGAGTCTAGGACCCAGTGGGCACAGATAGAGTGGATGTGGAAAGGATGTTTCCTATAGTCGGGGAGTCTAGGACCAGAGGACACAGATAGAGTGGATGTAGAGAGGATGTTTCCTATAGTGGTTGAGTCTAGGACCAGAGGACACAGATAGAGTGGATGTGGAGAGGATGTTTCCTATAGTGGGGGAGTCTGGGACCAGAGGACACAGATAGAGTAGATGTGGAAAGGATGTTTCCTGTAGTGGGGGTGTCTAGTACAAGAGGACACAGATAGAGTGGATGTGGAGAGGATGTTTCCTATAGTGGGGGAGTCTAGGACAAGAGAACACAGATAGAGTGGATGTGGAGAGGATCTTTCCTATAGTGGGTGAGTCTAGGACCAGAGGACACAGATAGAGTGGATGTGGAGAGGATGTTTCCTATAGTGGGGGAGTCTAGGACCAGAGAACACAGATAGAGTGGATGTGGAGAGGATGTTTCCTATAGTGGGAGAGACTAGGACCCAGAGGACACAGATAGAGTGGATGTGGAGAGGATGTTTGCTATAGGGGGAGTGTCTAGCACCAGAGGACACAGATAGAGTAGATATGTAGAGGATGTTTCCTATAGTGGGGGAGTCTAGGACCAGAGGACCCAGATAGAGTGGATGTGGAGAGGATGTTTCCTATAGTGGGGGAGTCTAGGACCAGAGGACACAGATAGAGTGGATGTGGAGAGGATGTTTCCTATACTCGGGGAGTCTAGGACCAGAGGACACAGATAGAGTGGATGTGGAGCGGATGTTTCCTATAGTGGGGGTGTCTCAGTCCAGAGGACACAGATAGAGTAGATGTGGAGAGGATGTTTCCTATAGTGGGGGAGTCTAGGACAGAGGACACAGATAGAGTAGATATGTAGAGGATGTTTCCTATAGTGGGGGAGTCAAGGACCAGAGGACACTGATAGAGTGGATGTGGAGAGGATGTTTCCTATAGTGGGGGAGTCTAGGACCAGAGAACACAGATAGAGTGGATGTGGAGAGGATGTTTCCTATAGTGGGTGAGTCTAGGACCAGAGGACACAGATAGAGTGGATGTGGAGAGGATGTTTCCTATAGTGGGGGTGTCTAGGAGCAGAGGGCACAGATAGAGTGGATGTGGAGAGGCTGTTTGCTATAGGGGGAGTGTCTAGCACCAGAGGACACAGATAGAGTAGATATGTAGAGGATGTTTCCTATAGTGGGGGAGTCTAGGACCAGAGGACACATATAGAGTGGATGTGGAGAGGATGTTTCCTATAATGGGGGAGTCTGGAACCAGAGGACACAGATAGAGTGGATGTGGAGAGGATGTTTCCTATAGTGGGGGCGTCTAGGACCAGAGGGCACAGATAGAGGGGATGTGGAGAGGCTGTTTGCTATAAGGGGAGTGTCTAGCACCAGAGGACACAGATAGAGTAGATATGTACAGGATGTTTCCTATAGTGGGGGAGTCTAGGACCAGAGGACACAGATAGAGTGGATGTGGAGAGGATGTTTCCTATAGTGGGGGAGTCTAGGACCAGAGGACACAGATAGAGTGGATGTGGAGAGGATGTTTCCTATAGTGGGGGTGTCTAGGACCAGAGGGCACAGATAGAGGGGATGTGGAGAGGCTCTTTGCTATAGGGGGGGTGTCTAGCACCAGTGGACACAGATAGAGTAGATATGTAGAGGATGTTTCCTATCGTGGGGGAGTCTAGGACCACAGGACACAGATAGAGTGGATGTGGAGAGGATGTTTCCTATAGTGGGGGAGTCTAGGACCAGAGAACACAGATAGAGTGGATGTGGAGAGGATGTTTCCTATAGTGGGTGAGTCTAGGACCAGAGGACACAGATAGAGTGGATGTGGAGAGGATGTTTCCTATAGTGGGAGAGTCAGGGACCCAGAGGACACAGATAGACTGGATGTGGAGAGGATGTTTCCTATAGTGGGTGAGTCTAGGACCCAGAGGAGACAGATAGAGTGGATGTGGAGAGGATGTTTCCTATAGTGGGGGAGTCTAGGACCAGAGGACACAGATAGAGTGGATGTGGAGAGGATGTTTCCTATAGTGGGGGTGTCTAGGACCAGAGGGCACAGATAGAGGGGATGTGGAGAGGCTCTTTGCTATAGGGGGGGTGTCTAGCACCAGAGGACACAGATAGAGTAGATATGTAGAGGATGTTTCCTATCGTGGGGGAGTCTAGGACCACAGGACACAGATAGAGTGGATGTGGAGAGGATGTTTCCTATAGTGGGGGAGTCTAGGACCAGAGAACACAGATAGAGTGGATGTGGAGAGGATGTTTCCTATAGTGGGTGAGTCTAGGACCAGAGGACACAGATAGAGTGGATGTGGAGAGGATGTTTCCTATAGTGGGAGAGTCAGGGACCCAGAGGACACAGATAGACTGGATGTGGAGAGGATGTTTCCTATAGTGGGAGACTCTAGGACCAGAGGACACAGATAGAGAGGATGTGGAGAGGATGTTTCCTATAGTGGGGGAGTCTAGGACCAGAGAACACAGATAGAGTGGATGTGGAGAGGATGTTTCCTATAGTGGGAGAGACTAGGACCCAGAGGACACAGATAGAGTGGATGTGGAGAGGATGTTTCCTATAGTGGGGTAGTCTAGGACCAGAGGGCACAGATAGAGTAGATATGTAGAGGATGTTTGCTATAGGGGGAGTGTCTAGCACCAGAGGACACAGATAGAGTAGATATGTAGAGGATGTTTCCTATAGTGGGGGAGTCTAGGACCAGAGGACTCAGATAGAGTGGATGTGGAGAGGATGTTTCCTATAGTGGGGGAGTCTAGGACCAGAGGATACAGATAGAGTGGATGTGGAGAGGATGTTTCCTATTGTCGGGGAGTCTAGGACCAGAGGACACAGATAGAGTGGATGTGGAGCGGATGTTTCCTATAGTGGGGGTGTCTGGGTCCAGAGGACACAGATAGAGTAGATGTGGAGAGGATGTTTCCTATAGTGGGGGATTCTAGGACAGAGGACACAGATAGAGTAGATATGTAGAGGATGTTTCCTTTAGTGGGGGAGTCAAGGACCAGAGGACACAGATAGAGTGGATGTGGAGAGGATGTTTACTATAGTGGGGGAGTCTAGGACCAGAGAACACAGATAGAGTGGATGTGGAGAGGATGTTTCCTATAGTGGGTGAGTCTAGGACCAGAGGACACAGATAGAGTGGATGTGGAGAGGATGTTTCCTATAGTGGGGGTGTCTAGGACCAGAGGGCACAGATAGAGTGGATGTGGAGAGGCTGTTTGCTATAGGGGGAGTGTCTAGCACCAGAGGACACAGATAGAGTAGATATGTAGAGGATGTTTCCTATAGTGGGGGAGTCTAGGACCAGAGGACACAGATAGAGTGGATGTGGAGAGGATGTTTCCTATAGTGGGGGAGTCTGGAACCAGAGGACACAGATAGAGTGGATGTGGAGAGGATGTTTCCTATAGTGGGAGAGACTAGGACCCAGAGGACACAGATAGAGTGGATGTGGAGAGGATGTTTCCTATAGTGGGGGTGTCTAGGACCAGAGGGCACAGATAGAGTAGATATGTAGAGGATGTTTGCTATAGGGGGAGTGTCTAGCACCAGAGGACACAGATAGAGTAGATATGTAGAGGATGTTTCCTATAGTGGGCGAGTCTAGGACCAGAGGACACAGATAGAGTGGATGTGGAGAGGATGTTTCCTATAGTGGGGGAGTCTAGGACCAGAGGACACAGATAGAGTGGATGTGGAGAGGATGTTTCCTATAGTGGGGGTGTCTAGGACCAGAGGGCACAGATAGAGGGGATGTGGAGAGGCTCTTTGCTATAGGGGGGGTGTCTAGCACCAGAGGACACAGATAGAGTAGATATGTAGAGGATGTTTCCTATAGTGGGGGTGTCTAGTACCAGAGGACACAGATAGAGTGGATGTGGAGAGGATGTTTCCTATAGTGGCGGAGTCTAGGACAAGAGAACACAGATAGAGTGGATGTGGAGAGGATCTTTCCTATAGTGGGTGAGTCTAGGACCAGAGGACACAGATAGAGTGGATGTGGAGAGGATGTTTCCTATAGTGGGAGAGTCAGGGACCCAGAGGACACAGATAGACTGGATGTGGAGAGGATGTTTCCTATAGTGGGAGACTCTAGGACCAGAGGACACAGATAGAGAGGATGTGGAGAGGATGTTTCCTATAGTGGGGGAGTCTAGGACCAGAGAACACAGATAGAGTGGATGTGGAGAGGATGTTTCCTATAGTGGGAGAGACTAGGACCCAGAGGACACAGATAGAGTGGATGTGGAGAGGATGTTTCCTATAGTGGGGTAGTCTAGGACCAGAGGGCACAGATAGAGTAGATATGTAGAGGATGTTTGCTATAGGGGGAGTGTCTAGCACCAGAGGACACAGATAGAGTAGATATGTAGAGGATGTTTCCTATAGTGGGGGAGTCTAGGACCAGAGGACCCAGATAGAGTGGATGTGGAGAGGATGTTTCCTATAGTGGGGGAGTCTAGGACCAGAGGATACAGATAGAGTGGATGTGGAGAGGATGTTTCCTATAGTCGGGGAGTCTAGGACCAGAGGACACAGATAGAGTGGATGTGGAGCGGATGTTTCCTATAGTGGGGGTGTCTGGGTCCAGAGGACACAGATAGAGTAGATGTGGAGAGGATGTTTCCTATAGTGGGGGATTCTAGGACAGAGGACACAGATAGAGTAGATATGTAGAGGATGTTTCCTTTAGTGGGGGAGTCAAGGACCAGAGGACACAGATAGAGTGGATGTGGAGAGGATGTTTCCTATAGTGGGGGAGTCTAGGACCAGAGAACACAGATAGAGTGGATGTGGAGAGGATGTTTCCTATAGTGGGTGAGTCTAGGACCAGAGGACACAGATAGAGTGGATGTGGAGAGGATGTTTCCTATAGTGGGGGTGTCTAGGACCAGAGGGCACAGATAGAGTGGATGTGGAGAGGCTGTTTGCTATAGGGGGAGTGTCTAGCACCAGAGGACACAGATAGAGTAGATATGTAGAGGATGTTTCCTATAGTGGGGGAGTCTAGGACCAGAGGACACAGATAGAGTGGATGTGGAGAGGATGTTTCCTATAGTGGGGGAGTCTGGAACCAGAGGACACAGATAGAGTGGATGTGGAGAGGATGTTTCCTATAGTGGGAGAGACTAGGACCCAGAGGACACAGATAGAGTGGATGTGGAGAGGATGTTTCCTATAGTGGGGGTGTCTAGGACCAGAGGGCACAGATAGAGTAGATATGTAGAGGATGTTTGCTATAGGGGGAGTGTCTAGCACCAGAGGACACAGATAGAGTAGATATGTAGAGGATGTTTCCTATAGTGGGCGAGTCTAGGACCAGAGGACACAGATAGAGTGGATGTGGAGAGGATGTTTCCTATAGTGGGGGAGTCTAGGACCAGCGGACACAGATAGAGTGGATGTGGAGAGGATGTTTCCTATAGTGGGGGTGTCTAGGACCAGAGGGCACAGATAGAGGGGATGTGGAGAGGCTCTTTGCTATAGGGGGGGTGTCTAGCACCAGAGGACACAGATAGAGTAGATATGTAGAGGATGTTTCCTATCGTGGGGGAGTCTAGGACCACAGGACACAGATAGAGTGGATGTGGAGAGGATGTTTCCTATAGTGGGGGAGTCTAGGACCAGAGAACACAGATAGAGTGGATGTGGAGAGGATGTTTCCTATAGTGGGTGAGTCTAGGACCAGAGCTCACAGATAGAGTGGATGTGGAGAGGATGTTTCCTATAGTGGGTGAGTCTAGGACCAGAGGACACAGATAGAGTGGATGTGGAGAGGATGTTTCCTATAGTGGGGGTGTCTAGGAGCAGAGGGCACAGATAGAGTAGATACTTAGAGGATGTTTCCTATAGTGGGGGAGTCTAGGACCAGAGGACACAGATAGAGTGGATGTGGAGAGGATGTTTCCTATAGTGGGGGAGTCTGGAACCAGAGGACACAGATAGAGTGGATGTGGAGAGGATGTTTCCTATAGTGGGGGCGTCTAGGACCAGAGGGCACAGATAGAGGGGATGTGGAGAGGCTGTTTGCTATAGGGGGAGTGTCTAGCACCAGAGGACACAGATAGAGTAGATATGTACAGGATGTTTCCTATAGTGGGGGAGTCTAGGACCAGAGGACCCAGATAGAGTGGATGTGGAGAGGATGTTTCCTATAGTGGGGGAGTCTAGGACCAGAGGACACAGATAGAGTGGATGTGGAGAGGATGTTTCCTATAGTGGGTGAGTCTAGGACCAGAGGACACAGATAGAGTGGATGTGGAGATGATGTTTCCTATATTGGGGGAGACTGGGACCAGCGGACACAGATAGAATGGATGTGGAGAGGATGTTTCCTATAGTGGGGGAGTCTAGGACCAGAGGACACAGATAGAGTAGATATGTAGAGGATGTTTCCTATAGTGGGGGAGTCTAGGACCAGAGGACACCGATAGAGTGGATGTGGAGAGATTGTTTCCTATCGTGGGGGAGTCTAGGACCACAGGACACAGATAGAGTGGATGTGGAGAGGATGTTTCCTATAGTGGGGGAGTCTAGGACCAGAGAACACAGATAGAGTGGATGTGGAGAGGATGTTTCCTATAGTGGGTGAGTCTAGGACCAGAGCTCACAGATAGAGTGGACGTGGAGAGGATGTTTCCTATAGTGGGGGTGTCTAGGACCAGAGGGCACAGATAGAGTGGATGTGGAGAGGGTGTTTGCTATAGGGGGAGTGTGTAGCACCAGAGGACACAGATAGAGTAGATATGTACAGGATGTTTCCTATAGTGGGGGAGTCTAGGACCAGAGGACACAGATAGAGTGGATGTGGAGAGGATGTTTCCTATAGTGGGGGAGTCTAGGACCAGAGGACACAGATAGAGTAGATGTGGAGAGGATGTTGCCTATATTGGGGGAGTCTAGGACCAGAGGACACAGATAGAGTGGATGTGGAGAGGATGTTTCCTATAGTGGGGGAGTCTAGGACCAGAGAACACAGATAGAGTAGATATGTAGAGGATGTTTCCTATAGTGGGGGAGTCTAGGACCAGAGGACACAGATAGAGTGGATGTGGAGAGGATGTTTCCTATAGTGGGGGAGTCTAGGACCAGAGGACACAGATAGAGTGGATGTGGAGAGGAAGTTTCCTATAGTGGGGGAGTCTAGGACCAGAGAACACAGATAGTGTGGATGTGGAGAGGATGTTTCCTATAGTGGGTGAGTCTAGGACCAGAGGACACAGATAGAGTGGATGTGGAGAGGATGTTTCCTATAGTGGGAGAGTCCAGGATCCAGAGGGCACAGATAGAGTGGATGTGGAGAGGATGTTTCCTATAGTGGGGGTGTCTAGGACCAGAGGGCACAGATAGAGGGGATGTGGAGAGGCTCTTTGCTATAGGGGGGGTGTCTAGCACCAGAGGAAACAGATAGAGTAGATATGTAGAGGATGTTTCCTATCGTGGGGGAGTCTAGGACCACAGGACACAGATAGAGTAGATATGTAGAGGATGTTTCCTATAGTGGGGGAGTCTAGGACCAGAGGACACAGATAGAGTGGATGTGGAGAGGATGTTTCCTATAGTGGGGGAGTCTGGAACCAGAGGACACAGATAGAGTGGATGTGGAGAGGATGTTTCCTATAGTGGGGGCGTCTAGGACCAGAGGGCACAGATAGAGGGCATGTGGAGAGGCTGTTTGCTATAAGGGGAGTGTCTAGCACCAGAGGACACAGATAGAGTAGATATGTACAGGATGTTTCCTATAGTGGGGGAGTCTAGGACCAGAGGACACAGATAGAGTGGATGTGGAGAGGATGTTTCCTATAGTGGGGGAGTCTAGGACCAGAGGACACAGATAGAGTGGATGTGGAGAGGATGTTTCCTATAGTGGGGGTGTCTAGGACCAGAGGGCACAGATAGAGGGGATGTGGAGAGGCTCTTTGCTATAGGGGGGGTGTCTAGCACCAGAGGACACAGATAGAGTAGATATGTAGAGGATGTTTCCTATCGTGGGGGAGTCTAGGACCACAGGACACAGATAGAGTGGATGTGGAGAGGATGTTTCCTATAGTGGGGGAGTCTAGGACCAGAGAACACAGATAGAGTGGATGTGGAGAGGATGTTTCCTATAGTGGGTGAGTCTAGGACCAGAGGACACAGATAGAGTGGATGTGGAGAGGATGTTTCCTATAGTGGGAGAGTCAGGGACCCAGAGGACACAGATAGACTGGATGTGGAGAGGATGTTTCCTATAGTGGGTGAGTCTAGGACCCAGAGGACACAGATAGAGTGGATGTGGAGAGGATGTTTCCTATAGTGGGGGAGTCTAGGACCAGAGGACACAGATAGAGTGGATGTGGAGAGGATGTTTCCTATAGTGGGGGTGTCTAGGACCAGAGGGCACAGATAGAGGGGATGTGGAGAGGCTCTTTGCTATAGGGGGGGTGTCTAGCACCAGAGGACACAGATAGAGTAGATATGTAGAGGATGTTTCCTATCGTGGGGGAGTCTAGGACCACAGGACACAGATAGAGTGGATGTGGAGAGGATGTTTCCTATAGTGGGGGAGTCTAGGACCAGAGAACACAGATAGAGTGGATGTGGAGAGGATGTTTCCTATAGTGGGTGAGTCTAGGACCAGAGGACACAGATAGAGTGGATGTGGAGAGGATGTTTCCTATAGTGGGAGAGTCAGGGACCCAGAGGACACAGATAGACTGGATGTGGAGAGGATGTTTCCTATAGTGGGAGACTCTAGGACCAGAGGACACAGATAGAGAGGATGTGGAGAGGATGTTTCCTATAGTGGGGGAGTCTAGGACCAGAGAACACAGATAGAGTGGATGTGGAGAGGATGTTTCCTATAGTGGGAGAGACTAGGACCCAGAGGACACAGATAGAGTGGATGTGGAGAGGATGTTTCCTATAGTGGGGTAGTCTAGGACCAGAGGGCACAGATAGAGTAGATATGTAGAGGATGTTTGCTATAGGGGGAGTGTCTAGCACCAGAGGACACAGATAGAGTAGATATGTAGAGGATGTTTCCTATAGTGGGGGAGTCTAGGACCAGAGGACTCAGATAGAGTGGATGTGGAGAGGATGTTTCCTATAGTGGGGGAGTCTAGGACCAGAGGATACAGATAGAGTGGATGTGGAGAGGATGTTTCCTATAGTCGGGGAGTCTAGGACCAGAGGACACAGATAGAGTGGATGTGGAGCGGATGTTTCCTATAGTGGGGGTGTCTGGGTCCAGAGGACACAGATAGAGTAGATGTGGAGAGGATGTTTCCTATAGTGGGGGATTCTAGGACAGAGGACACAGATAGAGTAGATATGTAGAGGATGTTTCCTTTAGTGGGGGAGTCAAGGACCAGAGGACACAGATAGAGTGGATGTGGAGAGGATGTTTCCTATAGTGGGGGAGTCTAGGACCAGAGAACACAGATAGAGTGGATGTGGAGAGGATGTTTCCTATAGTGGGTGGGTCTAGGACCAGAGGACACAGATAGAGTGGATGTGGAGAGGATGTTTCCTATAGTGGGGGTGTCTAGGACCAGAGGGCACAGATAGAGTGGATGTGGAGAGGCTGTTTGCTATAGGGGGAGTGTCTAGCACCAGAGGACACAGATAGAGTAGATATGTAGAGGATGTTTCCTATAGTGGGGGAGTCTAGGACCAGAGGACACAGATAGAGTGGATGTGGAGAGGATGTTTCCTATAGTGGGGGAGTCTGGAACCAGAGGACACAGATAGAGTGGATGTGGAGAGGATGTTTCCTATAGTGGGAGAGACTAGGACCCAGAGGACACAGATAGAGTGGATGTGGAGAGGATGTTTCCTATAGTGGGGGTGTCTAGGACCAGAGGGCACAGATAGAGTAGATATGTAGAGGATGTTTGCTATAGGGGGAGTGTCTAGCACCAGAGGACACAGATAGAGTAGATATGTAGAGGATGTTTCCTATAGTGGGCGAGTCTAGGACCAGAGGACACAGATAGAGTGGATGTGGAGAGGATGTTTCCTATAGTGGGGGAGTCTAGGACCAGAGGACACAGATAGAGTGGATGTGGAGAGGATGTTTCCTATAGTGGGGGTGTCTAGGACCAGAGGGCACAGATAGAGGGGATGTGGAGAGGCTCTTTGCTATAGGGGGGGTGTCTAGCACCAGAGGACACAGATAGAGTAGATATGTAGAGGATGTTTCCTATAGTGGGGGTGTCTAGTACCAGAGGACACAGATAGAGTGGATGTGGAGAGGATGTTTCCTATAGTGGCGGAGTCTAGGACAAGAGAACACAGATAGAGTGGATGTGGAGAGGATCTTTCCTATAGTGGGTGAGTCTAGGACCAGAGGACACAGATAGAGTGGATGTGGAGAGGATGTTTCCTATAGTGGGAGAGTCAGGGACCCAGAGGACACAGATAGACTGGATGTGGAGAGGATGTTTCCTATAGTGGGAGACTCTAGGACCAGAGGACACAGATAGAGAGGATGTGGAGAGGATGTTTCCTATAGTGGGGGAGTCTAGGACCAGAGAACACAGATAGAGTGGATGTGGAGAGGATGTTTCCTATAGTGGGAGAGACTAGGACCCAGAGGACACAGATAGAGTGGATGTGGAGAGGATGTTTCCTATAGTGGGGTAGTCTAGGACCAGAGGGCACAGGTAGAGTAGATATGTAGAGGCTCTTTGCTATAGGGGGGGTGTCTAGCACCAGAGGACACAGATAGAGTAGATATGTAGAGGATGTTTCCTATCGTGGGGGAGTCTAGGACCACAGGACACAGATAGAGTGGATGTGGAGAGGATGTTTCCTATAGTGGGGGAGTCTAGGACCAGAGAACACAGATAGAGTGGATGTGGAGAGGATGTTTCCTATAGTGGGTGAGTCTAGGACCAGAGCTCACAGATAGAGTGGATGTGGAGAGGATGTTTCCTATAGTGGGTGAGTCTAGGACCAGAGGACACAGATAGAGTGGATGTGGAGAGGATGTTTCCTATAGTGGGGGTGTCTAGGAGCAGAGGGCACAGATAGAGTAGATACTTAGAGGATGTTTCCTATAGTGGGGGAGTCTAGGACCAGAGGACACAGATAGAGTGGATGTGGAGAGGATGTTTCCTATAGTGGGGGAGTCTGGAACCAGAGGACACAGATAGAGTGGATGTGGAGAGGATGTTTCCTATAGTGGGGGCGTCTAGGACCAGAGGGCACAGATAGAGGTGATGTGGAGAGGCTGTTTGCTATAGGGGGAGTGTCTAGCACCAGAGGACACAGATAGAGTAGATATGTACAGGATGTTTCCTATAGTGGGGGAGTCTAGGACCAGAGGACCCAGATAGAGTGGATGTGGAGAGGATGTTTCCTATAGTGGGGGAGTCTAGGACCAGAGGACACAGATAGAGTGGATGTGGAGAGGATGTTTCCTATAGTGGGTGAGTCTAGGACCAGAGGACACAGATAGAGTGGATGTGGAGATGATGTTTCCTATATTGGGGGAGACTGGGACCAGCGGACACAGATAGAATGGATGTGGAGAGGATGTTTCCTATAGTGGGGGAGTCTAGGACCAGAGGACACAGATAGAGTAGATATGTAGAGGATGTTTCCTATAGTGGGGGAGTCTAGGACCAGAGGACACCGATAGAGTGGATGTGGAGAGATTGTTTCCTATCGTGGGGGAGTCTAGGACCACAGGACACAGATAGAGTGGATGTGGAGAGGATGTTTCCTATAGTGGGGGAGTCTAGGACCAGAGAACACAGATAGAGTGGATGTGGAGAGGATGTTTCCTATAGTGGGTGAGTCTAGGACCAGAGCTCACAGATAGAGTGGACGTGGAGAGGATGTTTCCTATAGTGGGGGTGTCTAGGACCAGAGGGCACAGATAGAGTGGATGTGGAGAGGGTGTTTGCTATAGGGGGAGTGTGTAGCACCAGAGGACACAGATAGAGTAGATATGTACAGGATGTTTCCTATAGTGGGGGAGTCTAGGACCAGAGGACACAGATAGAGTGGATGTGGAGAGGATGTTTCCTATAGTGGGGGAGTCTAGGACCAGAGGACACAGATAGAGTAGATGTGGAGAGGATGTTGCCTATATTGGGGGAGTCTAGGACCAGAGGACACAGATAGAGTGGATGTGGAGAGGATGTTTCCTATAGTGGGGGAGTCTAGGACCAGAGAACACAGATAGAGTAGATATGTAGAGGATGTTTCCTATAGTGGGGGAGTCTAGGACCAGAGGACACAGATAGAGTGGATGTGGAGAGGATGTTTCCTATAGTGGGGGAGTCTAGGACCAGAGGACACAGATAGAGTGGATGTGGAGAGGAAGTTTCCTATAGTGGGGGAGTCTAGGACCAGAGAACACAGATAGTGTGGCTGTGGAGAGGATGTTTCCTATAGTGGGTGAGTCTAGGACCAGAGGACACAGATAGAGTGGATGTGGAGAGGATGTTTCCTATAGTGGGAGAGTCCAGGATCCAGAGGGCACAGATAGAGTGGATGTGGAGAGGATGTTTCCTATAGTGGGGGTGTCTAGGACCAGAGGGCACAGATAGAGGGGATGTGGAGAGGCTCTTTGCTATAGGGGGGGTGTCTAGCACCAGAGGAAACAGATAGAGTAGATATGTAGAGGATGTTTCCTATCGTGGGGGAGTCTAGGACCACAGGACACAGATAGAGTAGATATGTAGAGGATGTTTCCTATAGTGGGGGAGTCTAGGACCAGAGGACACAGATAGAGTGGATGTGGAGAGGATGTTTCCTATAGTGGGGGAGTCTGGAACCAGAGGACACAGATAGAGTGGATGTGGAGAGGATGTTTCCTATAGTGGGGGCGTCTAGGACCAGAGGGCACAGATAGAGGGGATGTGGAGAGGCTGTTTGCTATAAGGGGAGTGTCTAGCACCAGAGGACACAGATAGAGTAGATATGTACAGGATGTTTCCTATAGTGGGGGAGTCTAGGACCAGAGGACACAGATAGAGTGGATGTGGAGAGGATGTTTCCTATAGTGGGGGAGTCTAGGACCAGAGGACACAGATAGAGTGGATGTGGAGAGGATGTTTCCTATAGTGGGGGTGTCTAGGACCAGAGGGCACAGATAGAGGGGATGTGGAGAGGCTCTTTGCTATAGGGGGGGTGTCTAGCACCAGAGGACACAGATAGAGTAGATATGTAGAGGATGTTTCCTATCGTGGGGGAGTCTAGGACCACAGGACACAGATAGAGTGGATGTGGAGAGGATGTTTCCTATAGTGGGGGAGTCTAGGACCAGAGAACACAGATAGAGTGGATGTGGAGAGGATGTTTCCTATAGTGGGTGAGTCTAGGACCAGAGGACACAGATAGAGTGGATGTGGAGAGGATGTTTCCTATAGTGGGAGAGTCAGGGACCCAGAGGACACAGATAGACTGGATGTGGAGAGGATGTTTCCTATAGTGGGTGAGTCTAGGACCCAGAGGACACAGATAGAGTGGATGTGGAGAGGATGTTTCCTATAGTGGGGGAGTCTAGGACCAGAGGACACAGATAGAGTGGATGTGGAGAGGATGTTTCCTATAGTGGGGGTGTCTAGGACCAGAGGGCACAGATAGAGGGGATGTGGAGAGGCTCTTTGCTATAGGGGGGGTGTCTAGCACCAGAGGACACAGATAGAGTAGATATGTAGAGGATGTTTCCTATCGTGGGGGAGTCTAGGACCACAGGACACAGATAGAGTGGATGTGGAGAGGATGTTTCCTATAGTGGGGGAGTCTAGGACCAGAGAACACAGATAGAGTGGATGTGGAGAGGATGTTTCCTATAGTGGGTGAGTCTAGGACCAGAGGACACAGATAGAGTGGATGTGGAGAGGATGTTTCCTATAGTGGGAGAGTCAGGGACCCAGAGGACACAGATAGACTGGATGTGGAGAGGATGTTTCCTATAGTGGGAGACTCTAGGACCAGAGGACACAGATAGAGAGGATGTGGAGAGGATGTTTCCTATAGTGGGGGAGTCTAGGACCAGAGAACACAGATAGAGTGGATGTGGAGAGGATGTTTCCTATAGTGGGAGAGACTAGGACCCAGAGGACACAGATAGAGTGGATGTGGAGAGGATGTTTCCTATAGTGGGGTAGTCTAGGACCAGAGGGCACAGATAGAGTAGATATGTAGAGGATGTTTGCTATAGGGGGAGTGTCTAGCACCAGAGGACACAGATAGAGTAGATATGTAGAGGATGTTTCCTATAGTGGGGGAGTCTAGGACCAGAGGACTCAGATAGAGTGGATGTGGAGAGGATGTTTCCTATAGTGGGGGAGTCTAGGACCAGAGGATACAGATAGAGTGGATGTGGAGAGGATGTTTCCTATAGTCGGGGAGTCTAGGACCAGAGGACACAGATAGAGTGGATGTGGAGCGGATGTTTCCTATAGTGGGGGTGTCTGGGTCCAGAGGACACAGATAGAGTAGATGTGGAGAGGATGTTTCCTATAGTGGGGGATTCTAGGACAGAGGACACAGATAGAGTAGATATGTAGAGGATGTTTCCTTTAGTGGGGGAGTCAAGGACCAGAGGACACAGATAGAGTGGATGTGGAGAGGATGTTTCCTATAGTGGGGGAGTCTAGGACCAGAGAACACAGATAGAGTGGATGTGGAGAGGATGTTTCCTATAGTGGGTGAGTCTAGGACCAGAGGACACAGATAGAGTGGATGTGGAGAGGATGTTTCCTATAGTGGGGGTGTCTAGGACCAGAGGGCACAGATAGAGTGGATGTGGAGAGGCTGTTTGCTATAGGGGGAGTGTCTAGCACCAGAGGACACAGATAGAGTAGATATGTAGAGGATGTTTCCTATAGTGGGCGAGTCTAGGACCAGAGGACACAGATAGAGTGGATGTGGAGAGGATGTTTCCTATAGTGGGGGAGTCTAGGACCAGAGGACACAGATAGAGTGGATGTGGAGAGGATGTTTCCTATAGTGGGGGTGTCTAGGACCAGAGGGCACAGATAGAGGGGATGTGGAGAGGCTCTTTGCTATAGGGGGGGTGTCTAGCACCAGAGGACACAGATAGAGTAGATATGTAGAGGATGTTTCCTATAGTGGGGGTGTCTAGTACCAGAGGACACAGATAGAGTGGATGTGGAGAGGATGTTTCCTATAGTGGCGGAGTCTAGGACCAGAGAACACAGATAGAGTGGATGTGGAGAGGATCTTTCCTATAGTGGGTGAGTCTAGGACCAGAGGACACAGATAGAGTGGATGTGGAGAGGATGTTTCCTATAGTGGGAGAGTCAGGGACCCAGAGGACACAGATAGACTGGATGTGGAGAGGATGTTTCCTATAGTGGGAGACTCTAGGACCAGAGGACACAGATAGAGAGGATGTGGAGAGGATGTTTCCTATAGTGGGGGAGTCTAGGACCAGAGAACACAGATAGAGTGGATGTGGAGAGGATGTTTCCTATAGTGGGAGAGACTAGGACCCAGAGGACACAGATAGAGTGGATGTGGAGAGGATGTTTCCTATAGTGGGGTAGTCTAGGACCAGAGGGCACAGGTAGAGTAGATATGTAGAGGCTCTTTGCTATAGGGGGGGTGTCTAGCACCAGAGGACACAGATAGAGTAGATATGTAGAGGATGTTTCCTATCGTGGGGGAGTCTAGGACCACAGGACACAGATAGAGTGGATGTGGAGAGGATGTTTCCTATAGTGGGGGAGTCTAGGACCAGAGAACACAGATAGAGTGGATGTGGAGAGGATGTTTCCTATAGTGGGTGAGTCTAGGACCAGAGCTCACAGATAGAGTGGATGTGGAGAGGATGTTTCCTATAGTGGGTGAGTCTAGGACCAGAGGACACAGATAGAGTGGATGTGGAGAGGATGTTTCCTATAGTGGGGGTGTCTAGGAGCAGAGGGCACAGATAGAATAGATACTTAGAGGATGTTTCCTATAGTGGGGGAGTCTAGGACCAGAGGACACAGATAGAGTGGATGTGGAGAGGATGTTTCCTATAGTGGGGGAGTCTGGAACCAGAGGACACAGATAGAGTGGATGTGGAGAGGATGTTTCCTATAGTGGGGGCGTCTAGGACCAGAGGGCACAGATAGAGGGGATGTGGAGAGGCTGTTTGCTATAGGGGGAGTGTCTAGCACCAGAGGACACAGATAGAGTAGATATGTACAGGATGTTTCCTATAGTGGGGGAGTCTAGGACCAGAGGACCCAGATAGAGTGGATGTGGAGAGGATGTTTCCTATAGTGGGGGAGTCTAGGACCAGAGGACACAGATAGAGTGGATGTGGAGAGGATGTTTCCTATAGTGGGTGAGTCTAGGACCAGAGGACACAGATAGAGTGGATGTGGAGATGATGTTTCCTATATTGGGGGAGACTGGGACCAGCGGACACAGATAGAATGGATGTGGAGAGGATGTTTCCTATAGTGGGGGAGTCTAGGACCAGAGGACACAGATAGAGTAGATATGTAGAGGATGTTTCCTATAGTGGGGGAGTCTAGGACCAGAGGACACCGATAGAGTGGATGTGGAGAGATTGTTTCCTATCGTGGGGGAGTCTAGGACCACAGGACACAGATAGAGTGGATGTGGAGAGGATGTTTCCTATAGTGGGGGAGTCTAGGACCAGAGAACACAGATAGAGTGGATGTGGAGAGGATGTTTCCTATAGTGGGTGAGTCTAGGACCAGAGCTCACAGATAGAGTGGACGTGGAGAGGATGTTTCCTATAGTGGGGGTGTCTAGGACCAGAGGGCACAGATAGAGTGGATGTGGAGAGGGTGTTTGCTATAGGGGGAGTGTGTAGCACCAGAGGACACAGATAGAGTAGATATGTACAGGATGTTTCCTATAGTGGGGGAGTCTAGGACCAGAGGACACAGATAGAGTGGATGTGGAGAGGATGTTTCCTATAGTGGGGGAGTCTAGGACCAGAGGACACAGATAGAGTAGATGTGGAGAGGATGTTGCCTATATTGGGGGAGTCTAGGACCAGAGGACACAGATAGAGTGGATGTGGAGAGGATGTTTCCTATAGTGGGGGAGTCTAGGACCAGAGAACACAGATAGAGTAGATATGTAGAGGATGTTTCCTATAGTGGGGGAGTCTAGGACCAGAGGACACAGATAGAGTGGATGTGGAGAGGATGTTTCCTATAGTGGGGGAGTCTAGGACCAGAGGACACAGATAGAGTGGATGTGGAGAGGAAGTTTCCTATAGTGGGGGAGTCTAGGACCAGAGAACACAGATAGTGTGGCTGTGGAGAGGATGTTTCCTATAGTGGGTGAGTCTAGGACCAGAGGACACAGATAGAGTGGATGTGGAGAGGATGTTTCCTATAGTGGGAGAGTCCAGGATCCAGAGGGCACAGATAGAGTGGATGTGGAGAGGATGTTTCCTATAGTGGGGGTGTCTAGGACCAGAGGGCACAGATAGAGGGGATGTGGAGAGGCTCTTTGCTATAGGGGGGGTGTCTAGCACCAGAGGAAACAGATAGAGTAGATATGTAGAGGATGTTTCCTATCGTGGGGGAGTCTAGGACCACAGGACACAGATAGAGTAGATATGTAGAGGATGTTTCCTATAGTGGGGGAGTCTAGGACCAGAGGACACAGATAGAGTGGATGTGGAGAGGATGTTTCCTATAGTGGGGGAGTCTGGAACCAGAGGACACAGATAGAGTGGATGTGGAGAGGATGTTTCCTATAGTGGGGGCGTCTAGGACCAGAGGGCACAGATAGAGGGGATGTGGAGAGGCTGTTTGCTATAAGGGGAGTGTCTAGCACCAGAGGACACAGATAGAGTAGATATGTACAGGATGTTTCCTATAGTGGGGGAGTCTAGGACCAGAGGACACAGATAGAGTGGATGTGGAGAGGATGTTTCCTATAGTGGGGGAGTCTAGGACCAGAGGACACAGATAGAGTGGATGTGGAGAGGATGTTTCCTATAGTGGGGGTGTCTAGGACCAGAGGGCACAGATAGAGGGGATGTGGAGAGGCTCTTTGCTATAGGGGGGGTGTCTAGCACCAGAGGACACAGATAGAGTAGATATGTAGAGGATGTTTCCTATCGTGGGGGAGTCTAGGACCACAGGACACAGATAGAGTGGATGTGGAGAGGATGTTTCCTATAGTGGGGGAGTCTAGGACCAGAGAACACAGATAGAGTGGATGTGGAGAGGATGTTTCCTATAGTGGGTGAGTCTAGGACCAGAGGACACAGATAGAGTGGATGTGGAGAGGATGTTTCCTATAGTGGGAGAGTCAGGGACCCAGAGGACACAGATAGACTGGATGTGGAGAGGATGTTTCCTATAGTGGGTGAGTCTAGGACCCAGAGGACACAGATAGAGTGGATGTGGAGAGGATGTTTCCTATAGTGGGGGAGTCTAGGACCAGAGGACACAGATAGAGTGGATGTGGAGAGGATGTTTCCTATAGTGGGGGTGTCTAGGACCAGAGGGCACAGATAGAGGGGATGTGGAGAGGCTCTTTGCTATAGGGGGGGTGTCTAGCACCAGAGGACACAGATAGAGTAGATATGTAGAGGATGTTTCCTATCGTGGGGGAGTCTAGGACCACAGGACACAGATAGAGTGGATGTGGAGAGGATGTTTCCTATAGTGGGGGAGTCTAGGACCAGAGAACACAGATAGAGTGGATGTGGAGAGGATGTTTCCTATAGTGGGTGAGTCTAGGACCAGAGGACACAGATAGAGTGGATGTGGAGACGATGTTTCCTATAGTGGGAGAGTCAGGGACCCAGAGGACACAGATAGACTGGATGTGGAGAGGATGTTTCCTATAGTGGGAGACTCTAGGACCAGAGGACACAGATAGAGAGGATGTGGAGAGGATGTTTCCTATAGTGGGGGAGTCTAGGACCAGAGAACACAGATAGAGTGGATGTGGAGAGGATGTTTCCTATAGTGGGAGAGACTAGGACCCAGAGGACACAGATAGAGTGGATGTGGAGAGGATGTTTCCTATAGTGGGGTAGTCTAGGACCAGAGGGCACAGATAGAGTAGATATGTAGAGGATGTTTGCTATAGGGGGAGTGTCTAGCACCAGAGGACACAGATAGAGTAGATATGTAGAGGATGTTTCCTATAGTGGGGGAGTCTAGGACCAGAGGACTCAGATAGAGTGGATGTGGAGAGGATGTTTCCTATAGTGGGGGAGTCTAGGACCAGAGGATACAGATAGAGTGGATGTGGAGAGGATGTTTCCTATAGTCGGGGAGTCTAGGACCAGAGGACACAGATAGAGTGGATGTGGAGCGGATGTTTCCTATAGTGGGGGTGTCTGGGTCCAGAGGACACAGATAGAGTAGATGTGGAGAGGATGTTTCCTATAGTGGGGGATTCTAGGACAGAGGACACAGATAGAGTAGATATGTAGAGGATGTTTCCTTTAGTGGGGGAGTCAAGGACCAGAGGACACAGATAGAGTGGATGTGGAGAGGATGTTTCCTATAGTGGGGGAGTCTAGGACCAGAGAACACAGATAGAGTGGATGTGGAGAGGATGTTTCCTATAGTGGGTGAGTCTAGGACCAGAGGACACAGATAGAGTGGATGTGGAGAGGATGTTTCCTATAGTGGGGGTGTCTAGGACCAGAGGGCACAGATAGAGTGGATGTGGAGAGGCTGTTTGCTATAGGGGGAGTGTCTAGCACCAGAGGACACAGATAGAGTAGATATGTAGAGGATGTTTCCTATAGTGGGCGAGTCTAGGACCAGAGGACACAGATAGAGTGGATGTGGAGAGGATGTTTCCTATAGTGGGGGAGTCTAGGACCAGAGGACACAGATAGAGTGGATGTGGAGAGGATGTTTCCTATAGTGGGGGTGTCTAGGACCAGAGGGCACAGATAGAGGGGATGTGGAGAGGCTCTTTGCTATAGGGGGGGTGTCTAGCACCAGAGGACACAGATAGAGTAGATATGTAGAGGATGTTTCCTATAGTGGGGGTGTCTAGTACCAGAGGACACAGATAGAGTGGATGTGGAGAGGATGTTTCCTATAGTGGCGGAGTCTAGGACAAGAGAACACAGATAGAGTGGATGTGGAGAGGATCTTTCCTATAGTGGGTGAGTCTAGGACCAGAGGACACAGATAGAGTGGATGTGGAGAGGATGTTTCCTATAGTGGGAGAGTCAGGGACCCAGAGGACACAGATAGACTGGATGTGGAGAGGATGTTTCCTATAGTGGGAGACTCTAGGACCAGAGGACACAGATAGAGAGGATGTGGAGAGGATGTTTCCTATAGTGGGGGAGTCTAGGACCAGAGAACACAAATAGAGTGGATGTGGAGAGGATGTTTCCTATAGTGGGAGAGACTAGGACCCAGAGGACACAGATAGAGTGGATGTGGAGAGGATGTTTCCTATAGTGGGGTAGTCTAGGACCAGAGGGCACAGGTAGAGTAGATATGTAGAGGCTCTTTGCTATAGGGGGGGTGTCTAGCACCAGAGGACACAGATAGAGTAGATATGTAGAGGATGTTTCCTATCGTGGGGGAGTCTAGGACCACAGGACACAGATAGAGTGGATGTGGAGAGGATGTTTCCTATAGTGGGGGAGTCTAGGACCAGAGAACACAGATAGAGTGGATGTGGAGAGGATGTTTCCTATAGTGGGTGAGTCTAGGACCAGAGCTCACAGATAGAGTGGATGTGGAGAGGATGTTTCCTATAGTGGGTGAGTCTAGGACCAGAGGACACAGATAGAGTGGATGTGGAGAGGATGTTTCCTATAGTGGGGGTGTCTAGGAGCAGAGGGCACAGATAGAATAGATACTTAGAGGATGTTTCCTATAGTGGGGGAGTCTAGGACCAGAGGACACAGATAGAGTGGATGTGGAGAGGATGTTTCCTATAGTGGGGGAGTCTGGAACCAGAGGACACAGATAGAGTGGATGTGGAGAGGATGTTTCCTATAGTGGGGGCGTCTAGGACCAGAGGGCACAGATAGAGGGGATGTGGAGAGGCTGTTTGCTATAGGGGGAGTGTCTAGCACCAGAGGACACAGATAGAGTAGATATGTACAGGATGTTTCCTATAGTGGGGGAGTCTAGGACCAGAGGACCCAGATAGAGTGGATGTGGAGAGGATGTTTCCTATAGTGGGGGAGTCTAGGACCAGAGGACACAGATAGAGTGGATGTGGAGAGGATGTTTCCTATAGTGGGTGAGTCTAGGACCAGAGGACACAGATAGAGTGGATGTGGAGATGATGTTTCCTATATTGGGGGAGACTGGGACCAGCGGACACAGATAGAATGGATGTGGAGAGGATGTTTCCTATAGTGGGGGAGTCTAGGACCAGAGGACACAGATAGAGTAGATATGTAGAGGATGTTTCCTATAGTGGGGGAGTCTAGGACCAGAGGACACCGATAGAGTGGATGTGGAGAGATTGTTTCCTATCGTGGGGGAGTCTAGGACCACAGGACACAGATAGAGTGGATGTGGAGAGGATGTTTCCTATAGTGGGGGAGTCTAGGACCAGAGAACACAGATAGAGTGGATGTGGAGAGGATGTTTCCTATAGTGGGTGAGTCTAGGACCAGAGCTCACAGATAGAGTGGACGTGGAGAGGATGTTTCCTATAGTGGGGGTGTCTAGGACCAGAGGGCACAGATAGAGTGGATGTGGAGAGGGTGTTTGCTATAGGGGGAGTGTGTAGCACCAGAGGACACAGATAGAGTAGATATGTACAGGATGTTTCCTATAGTGGGGGAGTCTAGGACCAGAGGACACAGATAGAGTGGATGTGGAGAGGATGTTTCCTATAGTGGGGGAGTCTAGGACCAGAGGACACAGATAGAGTAGATGTGGAGAGGATGTTGCCTATATTGGGGGAGTCTAGGACCAGAGGACACAGATAGAGTGGATGTGGAGAGGATGTTTCCTATAGTGGGGGAGTCTAGGACCAGAGAACACAGATAGAGTAGATATGTAGAGGATGTTTCCTATAGTGGGGGAGTCTAGGACCAGAGGACACAGATAGAGTGGATGTGGAGAGGATGTTTCCTATAGTGGGGGAGTCTAGGACCAGAGGACACAGATAGAGTGGATGTGGAGAGGAAGTTTCCTATAGTGGGGGAGTCTAGGACCAGAGAACACAGATAGTGTGGCTGTGGAGAGGATGTTTCCTATAGTGGGTGAGTCTAGGACCAGAGGACACAGATAGAGTGGATGTGGAGAGGATGTTTCCTATAGTGGGAGAGTCCAGGATCCAGAGGGCACAGATAGAGTGGATGTGGAGAGGATGTTTCCTATAGTGGGGGTGTCTAGGACCAGAGGGCACAGATAGAGGGGATGTGGAGAGGCTCTTTGCTATAGGGGGGGTGTCTAGCACCAGAGGAAACAGATAGAGTAGATATGTAGAGGATGTTTCCTATCGTGGGGGAGTCTAGGACCACAGGACACAGATAGAGTAGATATGTAGAGGATGTTTCCTATAGTGGGGGAGTCTAGGACCAGAGGACACAGATAGAGTGGATGTGGAGAGGATGTTTCCTATAGTGGGGGAGTCTGGAACCAGAGGACACAGATAGAGTGGATGTGGAGAGGATGTTTCCTATAGTGGGGGCGTCTAGGACCAGAGGGCACAGATAGAGGGGATGTGGAGAGGCTGTTTGCTATAAGGGGAGTGTCTAGCACCAGAGGACACAGATAGAGTAGATATGTACAGGATGTTTCCTATAGTGGGGGAGTCTAGGACCAGAGGACACAGATAGAGTGGATGTGGAGAGGATGTTTCCTATAGTGGGGGAGTCTAGGACCAGAGGACACAGATAGAGTGGATGTGGAGAGGATGTTTCCTATAGTGGGGGTGTCTAGGACCAGAGGGCACAGATAGAGGGGATGTGGAGAGGCTCTTTGCTATAGGGGGGGTGTCTAGCACCAGAGGACACAGATAGAGTAGATATGTAGAGGATGTTTCCTATCGTGGGGGAGTCTAGGACCACAGGACACAGATAGAGTGGATGTGGAGAGGATGTTTCCTATAGTGGGGGAGTCTAGGACCAGAGAACACAGATAGAGTGGATTTGGAGAGGATGTTTCCTATAGTGGGTGAGTCTAGGACCAGAGGACACAGATAGAGTGGATGTGGAGAGGATGTTTCCTATAGTGGGAGAGTCAGGGACCCAGAGGACACAGATAGACTGGATGTGGAGAGGATGTTTCCTATAGTGGGTGAGTCTAGGACCCAGAGGACACAGATAGAGTGGATGTGGAGAGGATGTTTCCTATAGTGGGGGAGTCTAGGACCAGAGGACACAGATAGAGTGGATGTGGAGAGGATGTTTCCTATAGTGGGGGTGTCTAGGACCAGAGGGCACAGATAGAGGGGATGTGGAGAGGCTCTTTGCTATAGGGGGGGTGTCTAGCACCAGAGGACACAGATAGAGTAGATATGTAGAGGATGTTTCCTATCGTGGGGGAGTCTAGGACCACAGGACACAGATAGAGTGGATGTGGAGAGGATGTTTCCTATAGTGGGGGAGTCTAGGACCAGAGAACACAGATAGAGTGGATGTGGAGAGGATGTTTCCTATAGTGGGTGAGTCTAGGACCAGAGGACACAGATAGAGTGGATGTGGAGACGATGTTTCCTATAGTGGGAGAGTCAGGGACCCAGAGGACACAGATAGACTGGATGTGGAGAGGATGTTTCCTATAGTGGGAGACTCTAGGACCAGAGGACACAGATAGAGAGGATGTGGAGAGGATGTTTCCTATAGTGGGGGAGTCTAGGACCAGAGAACACAGATAGAGTGGATGTGGAGAGGATGTTTCCTATAGTGGGAGAGACTAGGACCCAGAGGACACAGATAGAGTGGATGTGGAGAGGATGTTTCCTATAGTGGGGTAGTCTAGGACCAGAGGGCACAGATAGAGTAGATATGTAGAGGATGTTTGCTATAGGGGGAGTGTCTAGCACCAGAGGACACAGATAGAGTAGATATGTAGAGGATGTTTCCTATAGTGGGGGAGTCTAGGACCAGAGGACTCAGATAGAGTGGATGTGGAGAGGATGTTTCCTATAGTGGGGGAGTCTAGGACCAGAGGATACAGATAGAGTGGATGTGGAGAGGATGTTTCCTATAGTCGGGGAGTCTAGGACCAGAGGACACAGATAGAGTGGATGTGGAGCGGATGTTTCCTATAGTGGGGGTGTCTGGGTCCAGAGGACACAGATAGAGTAGATGTGGAGAGGATGTTTCCTATAGTGGGGGATTCTAGGACAGAGGACACAGATAGAGTAGATATGTAGAGGATGTTTCCTTTAGTGGGGGAGTCAAGGACCAGAGGACACAGATAGAGTGGATGTGGAGAGGATGTTTCCTATAGTGGGGGAGTCTAGGACCAGAGAACACAGATAGAGTGGATGTGGAGAGGATGTTTCCTATAGTGGGTGAGTCTAGGACCAGAGGACACAGATAGAGTGGATGTGGAGAGGATGTTTCCTATAGTGGGGGTGTCTAGGACCAGAGGGCACAGATAGAGTGGATGTGGAGAGGCTGTTTGCTATAGGGGGAGTGTCTAGCACCAGAGGACACAGATAGAGTAGATATGTAGAGGATGTTTCCTATAGTGGGGGAGTCTAGGACCAGAGGACACAGATAGAGTGGATGTGGAGAGGATGTTTCCTATAGTGGGGGAGTCTGGAACCAGAGGACACAGATAGAGTGGATGTGGAGAGGATGTTTCCTATAGTGGGAGAGACTAGGACCCAGAGGACACAGATAGAGTGGATGTGGAGAGGATGTTTCCTATAGTGGGGGTGTCTAGGACCAGAGGGCACAGATAGAGTAGATATGTAGAGGATGTTTGCTATAGGGGGAGTGTCTAGCACCAGAGGACACAGATAGAGTAGATATGTAGAGGATGTTTCCTATAGTGGGCGAGTCTAGGACCAGAGGACACAGATAGAGTGGATGTGGAGAGGATGTTTCCTATAGTGGGGGAGTCTAGGACCAGAGGACACAGATAGAGTGGATGTGGAGAGGATGTTTCCTATAGTGGGGGTGTCTAGGACCAGAGGGCACAGATAGAGGGGATGTGGAGAGGCTCTTTGCTATAGGGGGGGTGTCTAGCACCAGAGGACACAGATAGAGTAGATATGTAGAGGATGTTTCCTATAGTGGGGGTGTCTAGTACCAGAGGACACAGATAGAGTGGATGTGGAGAGGATGTTTCCTATAGTGGCGGAGTCTAGGACAAGAGAACACAGATAGAGTGGATGTGGAGAGGATCTTTCCTATAGTGGGTGAGTCTAGGACCAGAGGACACAGATAGAGTGGATGTGGAGAGGATGTTTCCTATAGTGGGAGAGTCAGGGACCCAGAGGACACAGATAGACTGGATGTGGAGAGGATGTTTCCTATAGTGGGAGACTCTAGGACCAGAGGACACAGATAGAGAGGATGTGGAGAGGATGTTTCCTATAGTGGGGGAGTCTAGGACCAGAGAACACAGATAGAGTGGATGTGGAGAGGATGTTTCCTATAGTGGGAGAGACTAGGACCCAGAGGACACAGATAGAGTGGATGTGGAGAGGATGTTTCCTATAGTGGGGTAGTCTAGGACCAGAGGGCACAGATAGAGTAGATATGTAGAGGATGTTTGCTATAGGGGGAGTGTCTAGCACCAGAGGACACAGATAGAGTAGATATGTAGAGGATGTTTCCTATAGTGGGGGAGTCTAGGACCAGAGGACCCAGATAGAGTGGATGTGGAGAGGATGTTTCCTATAGTGGGGGAGTCTAGGACCAGAGGATACAGATAGAGTGGATGTGGAGAGGATGTTTCCTATAGTCGGGGAGTCTAGGACCAGAGGACACAGATAGAGTGGATGTGGAGCGGATGTTTCCTATAGTGGGGGTGTCTGGGTCCAGAGGACACAGATAGAGTAGATGTGGAGAGGATGTTTCCTATAGTGGGGGATTCTAGGACAGAGGACACAGATAGAGTAGATATGTAGAGGATGTTTCCTTTAGTGGGGGAGTCAAGGACCAGAGGACACAGATAGAGTGGATGTGGAGAGGATGTTTCCTATAGTGGGGGAGTCTAGGACCAGAGAACACAGATAGAGTGGATGTGGAGAGGATGTTTCCTATAGTGGGTGAGTCTAGGACCAGAGGACACAGATAGAGTGGATGTGGAGAGGATGTTTCCTATAGTGGGGGTGTCTAGGACCAGAGGGCACAGATAGAGTGGATGTGGAGAGGCTGTTTGCTATAGGGGGAGTGTCTAGCACCAGAGGACACAGATAGAGTAGATATGTAGAGGATGTTTCCTATAGTGGGGGAGTCTAGGACCAGAGGACACAGATAGAGTGGATGTGGAGAGGATGTTTCCTATAGTGGGGGAGTCTGGAACCAGAGGACACAGATAGAGTGGATGTGGAGAGGATGTTTCCTATAGTGGGAGAGACTAGGACCCAGAGGACACAGATAGAGTGGATGTGGAGAGGATGTTTCCTATAGTGGGGGTGTCTAGGACCAGAGGGCACAGATAGAGTAGATATGTAGAGGATGTTTGCTATAGGGGGAGTGTCTAGCACCAGAGGACACAGATAGAGTAGATATGTAGAGGATGTTTCCTATAGTGGGCGAGTCTAGGACCAGAGGACACAGATAGAGTGGATGTGGAGAGGATGTTTCCTATAGTGGGGGAGTCTAGGACCAGCGGACACAGATAGAGTGGATGTGGAGAGGATGTTTCCTATAGTGGGGGTGTCTAGGACCAGAGGGCACAGATAGAGGGGATGTGGAGAGGCTCTTTGCTATAGGGGGGGTGTCTAGCACCAGAGGACACAGATAGAGTAGATATGTAGAGGATGTTTCCTATCGTGGGGGAGTCTAGGACCACAGGACACAGATAGAGTGGATGTGGAGAGGATGTTTCCTATAGTGGGGGAGTCTAGGACCAGAGAACACAGATAGAGTGGATGTGGAGAGGATGTTTCCTATAGTGGGTGAGTCTAGGACCAGAGCTCACAGATAGAGTGGATGTGGAGAGGATGTTTCCTATAGTGGGTGAGTCTAGGACCAGAGGACACAGATAGAGTGGATGTGGAGAGGATGTTTCCTATAGTGGGGGTGTCTAGGAGCAGAGGGCACAGATAGAGTAGATACTTAGAGGATGTTTCCTATAGTGGGGGAGTCTAGGACCAGAGGACACAGATAGAGTGGATGTGGAGAGGATGTTTCCTATAGTGGGGGAGTCTGGAACCAGAGGACACAGATAGAGTGGATGTGGAGAGGATGTTTCCTATAGTGGGGGCGTCTAGGACCAGAGGGCACAGATAGAGGGGATGTGGAGAGGCTGTTTGCTATAGGGGGAGTGTCTAGCACCAGAGGACACAGATAGAGTAGATATGTACAGGATGTTTCCTATAGTGGGGGAGTCTAGGACCAGAGGACCCAGATAGAGTGGATGTGGAGAGGATGTTTCCTATAGTGGGGGAGTCTAGGACCAGAGGACACAGATAGAGTGGATGTGGAGAGGATGTTTCCTATAGTGGGTGAGTCTAGGACCAGAGGACACAGATAGAGTGGATGTGGAGATGATGTTTCCTATATTGGGGGAGACTGGGACCAGCGGACACAGATAGAATGGATGTGGAGAGGATGTTTCCTATAGTGGGGGAGTCTAGGACCAGAGGACACAGATAGAGTAGATATGTAGAGGATGTTTCCTATAGTGGGGGAGTCTAGGACCAGAGGACACCGATAGAGTGGATGTGGAGAGATTGTTTCCTATCGTGGGGGAGTCTAGGACCACAGGACACAGATAGAGTGGATGTGGAGAGGATGTTTCCTATAGTGGGGGAGTCTAGGACCAGAGAACACAGATAGAGTGGATGTGGAGAGGATGTTTCCTATAGTGGGTGAGTCTAGGACCAGAGCTCACAGATAGAGTGGACGTGGAGAGGATGTTTCCTATAGTGGGGGTGTCTAGGACCAGAGGGCACAGATAGAGTGGATGTGGAGAGGGTGTTTGCTATAGGGGGAGTGTGTAGCACCAGAGGACACAGATAGAGTAGATATGTACAGGATGTTTCCTATAGTGGGGGAGTCTAGGACCAGAGGACACAGATAGAGTGGATGTGGAGAGGATGTTTCCTATAGTGGGGGAGTCTAGGACCAGAGGACACAGATAGAGTAGATGTGGAGAGGATGTTGCCTATATTGGGGGAGTCTAGGACCAGAGGACACAGATAGAGTGGATGTGGAGAGGATGTTTCCTATAGTGGGGGAGTCTAGGACCAGAGAACACAGATAGAGTAGATATGTAGAGGATGTTTCCTATAGTGGGGGAGTCTAGGACCAGAGGACACAGATAGAGTGGATGTGGAGAGGATGTTTCCTATAGTGGGGGAGTCTAGGACCAGAGGACACAGATAGAGTGGATGTGGAGAGGAAGTTTCCTATAGTGGGGGAGTCTAGGACCAGAGAACACAGATAGTGTGGATGTGGAGAGGATGTTTCCTATAGTGGGTGAGTCTAGGACCAGAGGACACAGATAGAGTGGATGTGGAGAGGATGTTTCCTATAGTGGGAGAGTCCAGGATCCAGAGGGCACAGATAGAGTGGATGTGGAGAGGATGTTTCCTATAGTGGGGGTGTCTAGGACCAGAGGGCACAGATAGAGGGGATGTGGAGAGGCTCTTTGCTATAGGGGGGGTGTCTAGCACCAGAGGAAACAGATAGAGTAGATATGTAGAGGATGTTTCCTATCGTGGGGGAGTCTAGGACCACAGGACACAGATAGAGTGGATGTGGAGAGGATGTTTCCTATAGTGGGGGAGTCTAGGACCAGAGAACACAGATAGAGTGGATGTGGAGAGGATGTTTCCTATAGTGGGTGAGTCTAGGACCAGAGCTCACAGATAGAGTGGATGTGGAGAGGATGTTTCCTATAGTGGGTGAGTCTAGGACCAGAGGACACAGATAGAGTGGATGTGGAGAGGATGTTTCCTATAGTGGGGGTGTCTAGGAGCAGAGGGCACAGATAGAGTAGATACTTAGAGGATGTTTCCTATAGTGGGGGAGTCTAGGACCAGAGGGCACAGATAGAGTGGATGTGGAGAGGGTGTTTGCTATAGGGGGAGTGTGTAGCACCAGAGGACACAGATAGAGTAGATATGTACAGGATGTTTCCTATAGTGGGGGAGTCTAGGACCAGAGGACACAGATAGAGTGGATGTGGAGAGGATGTTTCCTATAGTGGGGGAGTCTAGGACCAGAGGACACAGATAGAGTAGATGTGGAGAGGATGTTGCCTATATTGGGGGAGTCTAGGACCAGAGGACACAGATAGAGTGGATGTGGAGAGGATGTTTCCTATAGTGGGGGAGTCTAGGACCACAGAACACAGATAGAGTAGATATGTAGAGGATGTTTCCTATAGTGGGGGAGTCTAGGACCAGAGGACACAGATAGAGTGGATGTGGAGAGGATGTTTCCTATAGTGGGGGAGTCTAGGACC
Organism: Hemitrygon akajei; assembly: GCF_048418815.1. Classification (NCBI taxonomy): domain Eukaryota; kingdom Metazoa; phylum Chordata; class Chondrichthyes; order Myliobatiformes; family Dasyatidae; genus Hemitrygon; species Hemitrygon akajei. Next base: position 2,069,483 of record NC_133130.1, read on the forward strand.
AGAGGACACAGATAGAGTGGATGTGGAGAGGAAGTTTCCTATAGTGGGGGAGTCTAGGACCAGAGAACACAGATAGTGTGGATGTGGAGAGGATGTTTCCTATAGTGGGTGAGTCTAGGACCAGAGGACACAGATAGAGTGGATGTGGAGAGGATGTTTCCTATAGTGGGAGAGTCCAGGATCCAGAGGGCACAGATAGAGTGGATGTGGAGAGGATGTTTCCTATAGTGGGGGTGTCTAGGACCATAGGGCACAGATAGAGGGGATGTGGAGAGGCTCTTTGCTATAGGGGGGGTGTCTAGCACCAGAGGAAACAGATAGAGTAGATATGTAGAGGATGTTTCCTATCGTGGGGGAGTCTAGGACCACAGGACACAGATAGAGTGGATGTGGAGAGGATGTTTCCTATAGTGGGGGAGTCTAGGACCAGAGAACACAGATAGAGTGGATGTGGAGAGGATGTTTCCTATAGTGGGTGAGTCTAGGACCAGAGCTCACAGATAGAGTGGATGTGGAGAGGATGTTTCCTATAGTGGGTGAGTCTAGGACCAGAGGACACAGATAGAGTGGATGTGGAGAGGATGTTTCCTATAGTGGGGGTGTCTAGGAGCAGAGGGCACAGATAGAGTAGATACTTAGAGGATGTTTCCTATAGTGGGGGAGTCTAGGACCAGAGGACACAGATAGAGTGGATGTGGAGAGGATGTTTCCTATAGTGGGGGAGTCTGGAACCAGAGGACACAGATAGAGTGGATGTGGAGAGGATGTTTCCTATAGTGGGGGCGTCTAGGACCAGAGGGCACAGATAGAGGGGATGTGGAGAGGCTGTTTGCTATAGGGGGAGTGTCTAGCACCAGAGGACACAGATAGAGTAGATATGTACAGGATGTTTCCTATAGTGGGGGAGTCTAGGACCAGAGGACCCAGATAGAGTGGATGTGGAGAGGATGTTTCCTATAGTGGGGGAGTCTAGGACCAGAGGACACAGATAGAGTGGATGTGGAGAGGATGTTTCCTATAGTGGGTGAGTCTAGGACCAGACGACACAGATAGAGTGGATGTGGAGATGATGTTTCCTATATTGGGGGAGACTGGGACCAGCGGACACAGATAGAATGGATGTGGAGAGGATGTTTCCTATAGTGGGGGAGTCTAGGACCAGAGGACACAGATAGAGTAGATATGTAGAGGATGTTTCCTATAGTGGGGGAGTCTAGGACCAGAGGACACCGATAGAGTGGATGTGGAGAGATTGTTTCCTATCGTGGGGGAGTCTAGGACCACAGGACACAGATAGAGTGGATGTGGAGAGGATGTTTCCTATAGTGGGGGAGTCTAGGACCAGAGAACACAGATAGAGTGGATGTGGAGAGGATGTTTCCTATAGTGGGTGAGTCTAGGACCAGAGCTCACAGATAGAGTGGACGTGGAGAGGATGTTTCCTATAGTGGGGGTGTCTAGGACCAGAGGGCACAGATAGAGTGGATGTGGAGAGGGTGTTTGCTATAGGGGGAGTGTGTAGCACCAGAGGACACAGATAGAGTAGATATGTACAGGATGTTTCCTATAGTGGGGGAGTCTAGGACCAGAGGACACAGATAGAGTGGATGTGGAGAGGATGTTTCCTATAGTGGGGGAGTCTAGGACCAGAGGACACAGATAGAGTAGATGTGGAGAGGATGTTGCCTATATTGGGGGAGTCTAGGACCAGAGGACACAGATAGAGTGGATGTGGAGAGGATGTTTCCGATAGTGGGGGAGTCTAGGACCAGAGAACACAGATAGAGTAGATATGTAGAGGATGTTTCCTATAGTGGGGGAGTCTAGGACCAGAGGACACAGATAGAGTGGATGTGGAGAGGATGTTTCCTATAGTGGGGGAGTCTAGGACCAGAGGACACAGATAGAGTGGATGTGGAGAGGAAGTTTCCTATAGTGGGGGAGTCTAGAACCAGAGAACACAGATAGTGTGGATGTGGAGAGGATGTTTCCTATAGTGGGTGAGTCTAGGACCAGAGGACACAGATAGAGTGGATGTGGAGAGGATGTTTCCTATAGTGGGAGAGTCCAGGACCCAGAGGACACAGAGAGAGTGGATGTGTAGAGGAGGTTTCCTATAGTACTGGAGTCTAGGACCAGAGGACACAGATAGAGTGGATGTGGACAGGATGTTTCCTATAGTGGGGGGGTTCTAGGACCAGAGGACACAGATAGAGTGGATGTGGAGAGGATGTTTCATATAGTGGGGGAGTCAAGGGCCAGAGGACACAGATAGAGTGGATGTGGAGATGATGCTTCCTAAAGTGGGGTATTCTAGGACCAGAGGACACAGATAGAGTGAATGTGGAGAGGATGTTTCCTACAGGAGGGGAGTCTAGGATCCAGAGGGCACAGATAGAGTGGATGTGGAGAGGATGTTTCCTATAGTGGGGGAGTCTAGGACCCAGTGGGCACAGATAGAGTGGATGTGGAGAGGATGTTTCCTATAGTCGGGGAGTCTAGGACCAGAGGACACAGATAGAGTGGATGTGGAGAGGATGTTTCCTATAGTGGTTGAGTCTAGGACCAGAGGACACAGATAGAGTGGATGTGGAGAGGATGTTTCCTATAGTGGGGGAGTCTGGGACCAGAGGACACAGATAGAGTAGATGTGGAAAGGATGTTTCCTATAGTGGGGGTGTCTAGTACAAGAGGACACAGATAGAGTGGATGTGGAGAGTATGTTTCCTATGGTGGGGGAGTCTAGGACAAGAGAACACAGATAGAGTGGATGTGGAGAGGATCTTTCCTATAGTGAGTTAGTCTAGGACCAGAGGACACAGATAGAGTGGATGTGCAGAGGATGTTTCCTATAGTGGGAGAGTCCGGGACCCAGAGGACACAGATAGACTGGATGTGGAGAGGATGTTTCCTATAGTGGGAGAGTCTAGGACCAGAGGACACAGATAGAGTGGATGTGGAGAGGATGTTTCCTATAGTGGGGGAGTCTAGGACCAGAGAACACAGATAGAGTGGATGTGGAGAGGGTGTTTCCTATAGTGGGAGAGACTAGGACCCAGAGGACACAGATAGAGTGGATGTGGAGAGGATGTTTCCTATAGTGGGGGTGTCTAGGACCAGAGGGCACAGATAGAGTAGATATGTAGAGGATGTTTGCTATAGGGGGAGTGTCTAGCACCAGAGGACACAGATAGAGTAGATATGTAGAGGATGTTTCCTATAGTGGGGGAGTCTAGGACCAGAGGACCCAGATAGAGTGGATGTGGAGAGGTTGTTTCCTATAGTGGGGGAGTCTAGGACCAGAGGACACAGATAGAGTGGATGTGGAGAGGATGTTTCCTATACTCGGGGAGTCTAGGACCAGAGGACACAGATAGAGTGGATGTGGAGCGGATGTTTCCTATAGTGGGGGTGTCTGGGTCCAGAGGACACAGATAGAGTAGATGTGGAGAGGATGTTTCCTATAGTGGGGGAGTCTAGGACAGAGGACACAGATAGAGTAGATATGTAGAGGATGTTTCCTATAGTGGGGGAGTCAAGGACCTGAGGACACAGATAGAGTGGATGTGGAGAGGATGTTTCCTATAGTGGGGGAGTATAGGACCAGAGAACACAGATAGAGTGGATGTGGAGAGGATGTTTCCTATAGTGGGTGAGTCTAGGACCAGAGGACACAGATAGAGTGGATGTGGAGAGGATGTTTCCTATAGTGGGGGTGTCTAGGAGCAGAGGGCACAGATAGAGTGGATGTGGAGAGGCTGTTTGCTATAGGGGGAGTGTCTAGCACCAGAGGACACAGATAGAGTAGATATGTAGAGGATGTTTCCTATAGTGGGGGAGTCTAAGACCAGAGGACACAGATAGAGTGGATGTGGAGAGGATGTTTCCTATAGTGGCGGAGTCTGGAACCAGAGGACACAGATAGAGTGGATGTGGAGAGGATGTTTCCTATAGTGGGGGCGTCTAGGACCAGAGGGCACAGATAGAGGGGATGTGGAGAGGCTGTTTGCTATAGGGGGAGTGTCTAGCACCAGAGGACACAGATAGAGTAGATATGTACAGGATGTTTCCTATAGTGGGGGAGTCTAGGACCAGAGGACACAGATAGAGTGGATGTGGAGAGGATGTTTCCTATAGTGGGGGAGTCTAGGACCAGAGAACACAGATAGAGTGGATGTGGAGAGGATGTTTCCTATAGTGGGAGAGACTAGGACCCAGAGGACACAGATAGAGTGGATGTGGAGAGGATGTTTCCTATAGTGGGGGTGTCTAGGACCAGAGGGCACAGATAGAGTAGATATGTAGAGGATGTTTGCTATAGGGGGAGTGTCTAGCACCAGAGGACACAGATAGAGTAGATATGTAGAGGATGTTTCCTATAGTGGGGGAGTCTAGGACCAGAGGACCCAGATAGAGAGGATGTGGAGAGGATGTTTCCTATAGTGGGGGAGTCTAGGACCAGAGGACACAGATAGAGTGGATGTGGAGAGGATGTTTCCTATAGTGGGGGAGTCTAGGACCAGAGAACACAGATAGAGTAGATATGTAGAGGATGTTTCCTATAGTGGGGGAGTCTAGGACCAGAGGACACAGATAGAGTGGATGTGGAGAGGATGTTTCCTATAGTTGGGGAGTCTAGGACCAGAGGACACCGATAGAGTGGATGTGGAGAGGAAGTTTCCTATAGTGGGGGAGTCTAGGACCAGAGAACACAGATAGTGTGGATGTGGAGAGGATGTTTCCTATAGTGGGTGAGTCTAGGACCAGAGGACACAGATAGAGTGGATGTGGAGAGGATGTTTCCTATAGTGGGAGAGTCCGGGACCCAGAGGGCACAGAGAGAGTGGATGTGGAGAGGAGGTTTCCTATAGTGGGGGAGTCTAGGACCCAGTGGGCACAGATAGAGTGGATGTGGAGAGGATGTTTCCTATAGTGGGGGAGTCTAGGACCAGAGGACACAGATAGAGTGGATGTGGAGAGGATGTTTCCTATAGTGGTTGAGTCTAGGACCAGAGGACACAGATAGAGTGGATGTGGAGAGGATGTTTCCTATAGTGGGGGAGTCTGGGACCAGAGGACACAGATAGAGTAGATGTGGAGAGGATGTTTCCTCTACTGGGGGAGTCTAGCACCAGAGGACACAGATAGAGTAGATATGTAGAGGATGTTTCCTATAGTGGGGGAGTCTAGGACCAGAGGACACAGATAGAGTGGATGTGGAGAGGATGTTTCCTATAGTGGGTGAGTCTAGGACCAGAGGACACAGATAGAGTGGATGTGGAGAGGATGTTTCCTATAGTGGGGGAGTCTAGGACAAGAGAACACAGATAGAGTGGATGTGGAGAGGATCTTTCCTATTGTGGGTGAGTCTAGGACCAGAGGACACAGATAGAGTGGATGTGGAGAGGATGTTTCCTATAGTGGGAGAGTCAGGGACCCAGAGGACACAGATAGACTGGATGTGGAGAGGATGTTTCCTATAGTGGGAGACTCTAGGACCAGAGGACACAGATAGAGAGGATGTGGAGAGGATGTTTCCTATAGTGGGGGAGTCTAGGACCAGAGAACACAGATAGAGTGGATGTGGAGAGGATGTTTCCTATAGTGGGAGAGACTAGGACCCAGAGGACACAGATAGAGTGGATGTGGAGAGGATGTTTCCTATAGTGGGGGAGTCTAGGACCAGAGGGCACAGATAGAGTAGATATGTAGAGGATGTTTGTTATAGGGGGAGTGTCTAGCACCAGAGGACACAGATAGAGTAGATATGTAGAGGATGTTTCCTATAGTGGGGGAGTCTAGGACCAGAGGACCCAGATAGAGTGGATGTGGAGAGGATGTTTCCTATAGTGGGGGAGTCTAGGACCAGAGGATACAGATAGAGTGGATGTGGAGAGGATGTTTCCTATAGTCGGGGAGTCTAGGACCAGAGGACACAGATAGAGTGGATGTGGAGTGGATGTTTCCTATAGTGGGGGTGTCTGGGTCCAGAGGACACAGATAGAGTAGATGTGGAGAGGATGTTTCCTATAGTGGGGGAGTCTAGGACAGAGGACACATATAGAGTAGATATGTAGAGGATGTTTCCTTTAGTGGGGGAGTCAAGGACCAGAGGACACAGATAGAGTGGATGTGGAGAGGATGTTTCCTATAGTGGGGGAGTCTAGGACCAGAGGACACAGATAGAGTAGATATGTAGAGGATGTTTCCTATAGTGGGGGAGTCTAAGACCAGAGGACACAGATAGAGTGGATGTGGAGAGGATGTTTCCTATAGTGGGGGAGTCTGGAACCAGAGGACACAGATAGAGTGGATGTGGAGAGGATGTTTCCTATAGTGGGGGCGTCTAGGACCAGAGGGCACAGATAGAGGGGATGTGGAGAGGCTGTTTGCGATAGGGGGAGTGTCTAGCACCAGAGGACACAGATAGAGTAGATATGTAGAGGATGTTTCCTATAGTGGGGGAGTCTAGGACCAGAGGACCCAGATAGAGAGGATGTGGAGAGGATGTTTCCTATAGTGGGGGAGTCTAGGACCAGATGACACAGATAGAGTGGATGTGGAGAGGATGTTTCCTATAGTGGGGGAGTCTAGGACCAGAGAACACAGATAGAGTAGATATGTAGAGGATGTTTCCTATAGTGGGGGAGTCTAGGACCAGAGGACACAGATAGAGTGGATGTGGAGAGGATGTTTCCTATAGTTGGGGAGTCTAGGACCAGAGGACACCGATAGAGTGGATGTGGAGAGGATGTTTCCTATAGTGGGTGAGTCTAGGACCAGAGGACACAGATAGAGTGGATGTGGAGAGGATGTTTCCTATAGTGGGAGAGTCCGGGACCCAGAGGGCACAGAGAGAGTGGATGTGGAGAGGAGGTTTCCTATAGTGGGGGAGTCTAGGACCCAGTGGGCACAGATAGAGTGGATGTGGAGAGGATGTTTCCTATAGTGGGGGATTCTAGGACCAGAGGACACAGATAGAGTGGATGTGGAGAGGATGTTTCCTATAGTGGTTGAGTCTAGGACCAGAGGACACAGATAGAGTGGATGTGGAGAGGATGTTTCCTATAGTGGGGGAGTCTGGGACCAGAGGACACAGATAGAGTAGATGTGGAGAGGATGTTTCCTATACTGGGGGAGTCTAGGACCAGAGGACACAGATAGAGTAGATATGTAGAGGATGTTTCCTATAGTGGGGGAGTCTAGGACCAGAGGACACAGATAGAGTGGATGTGGAGAGGATGTTTCCTATAGTGGGGGTGTCTAGTACCAGAGGACACAGATAGAGTGGATGTGGAGAGGATGTTTCCTATAGTGGGGGAGTCTAGGACAAGAGAACACAGATAGAGTGGATGTGGAGAGGATCTTTCCTATAGTGGGTGAGTCTAGGACCAGAGGACACAGATAGAGTGGATGTGGAGAGGATGTTTCCTATAGTGGGAGAGTCAGGGACCCAGAGGACACAGATAGACTGGATGTGGAGAGGATGTTTCCTATAGTGGGAGACTCTAGGACCAGAGGACACAGATAGAGAGGATGTGGAGAGGATGTTTCCTATAGTGGGGGAGTCTAGAACCAGAGAACACAGATAGAGTGGATGTGGAGAGGATGTTTCCTATAGTGGGAGAGACTAGGACCCAGAGGACACAGATAGAGTGGATGTGGAGAGGATGTTTCCTATAGTGGGAGAGACTAGGACCCAGAGGACACAGATAGAGTGGATGTGGAGAGGATGTTTCCTATAGTGGGGGAGTCTAGGACCAGAGGGCACAGATAGAGTAGATATGTAGAGGATGTTTGTTATAGGGGGAGTGTCTAGCACCAGAGGACACAGATAGAGTAGATATGTAGAGGATGTTTCCTATAGTGGGGGAGTCTAGGACCAGAGGACCCAGATAGAGTGGATGTGGAGAGGATGTTTCCTATAGTGGGGGAGTCTAGGACCAGAGGATACAGATAGAGTGGATGTGGAGAGGATGTTTCCTATAGTCGGGGAGTCTAGGACCAGAGGACACAGATAGAGTGGATGTGGAGCGGATGTTTCCTATAGTGGGGGTGTCTGGGTCCAGAGGACACAGATAGAGTAGATGTGGAGAGGATGTTTCCTATAGTGGGGGAGTCTAGGACAGAGGACACAGATAGAGTAGATATGTAGAGGATGTTTCCTTTAGTGGGGGAGTCAAGGACCAGAGGACACAGATAGAGTGGATGTGGAGAGGATGTTTCCTATAGTGGGGGAGTCTAGGACCAGAGAACACAGATAGAGTGGATGTGGAGAGGATGTTTCCTATAGTGGGTGAGTCTAGGACCAGAGGACACAGATAGAGTGGATGTGGAGAGGATGTTTCCTATAGTGGGGGTGTCCAGGAGCAGAGGGCACAGATAGAGTGGATGTGGAGAGGCTGTTTGCTATAGGGGGAGTGTCTAGCACCAGAGGACACAGATAGAGTAGATATGTAGAGGATGTTTCCTATAGTGGGGGAGTCTAAGACCAGAGGACACAGATAGAGTGGATGTGGAGAGGATGTTTCCTATAGTGGGGGAGTCTGGAACCAGAGGACACAGATAAAGTGGATGTGGAGAGGATGTTTCCTATAGTGGGGGCGTCTAGGACCAGAGGGCACAGATAGAGGGGATGTGGAGAGGCTGTTTGCGATAGGGGGAGTGTCTAGCACCAGAGGACACAGATAGAGTATATATGTACAGGATGTTTCCTATAGTGGGGGAGTCTAGGACCAGAGGACACAGATAGAGTGGATGTGGAGAGGATGTTTCCTATAGTGGGGGAGTCTAGGACCAGAGAACACAGATAGAGTGGATGTGGAGAGGATGTTTCCTATAGTGGGAGAGACTAGGACCCAGAGGACACAGATAGAGTGGATGTGGAGAGGATGTTTCCTATAGTGGGGGTGTCTAGGACCAGAGGGCACAGATAGAGTAGATATGTAGAGGATGTTTGCTATAGGGGGAGTGTCTAGCACCAGAGGACACAGATAGAGTAGATATGTAGAGGATGTTTCCTATAGTGGGGGAGTCTAGGACCAGAGGACCCAGATAGAGAGGATGTGGAGAGGATGTTTCCTATAGTGGGGGAGTCTAGGACCAGATGACACAGATAGAGTGGATGTGGAGAGGATGTTTCCTATAGTGGGGGAGTCTAGGACCAGAGAACACAGATAGAGTAGATATGTAGAGGATGTTTCCTATAGTGGGGGAGTCTAGGACCAGAGGACACAGATAGAGTGGATGTGGAGAGGATGTTTCCTATAGTTGGGGAGTCTAGGACCAGAGGACACCGATAGAGTGGATGTGGAGAGGATGTTTCCTATAGTGGGTGAGTCTAGGACCAGAGGACACAGATAGAGTGGATGTGGAGAGGATGTTTCCTATAGTGGGAGAGTCCGGGACCTAGAGGGCACAGAGAGAGTGGATGTGGAGAGGAGGTTTCCTATAGTGGGGGAGTCTAGGACCCAGTGGGCACAGATAGAGTGGATGTGGAGAGGATGTTTCCTATAGTGGGGGATTCTAGGACCAGAGGACACAGATAGAGTGGATGTGGAGAGGATGTTTCCTATAGTGGTTGAGTCTAGGACCAGAGGACACAGATAGAGTGGATGTGGAGAGGATGTTTCCTATAGTGGGGGAGTCTGGGACCAGAGGACACAGATAGAGTAGATGTGGAGAGGATGTTTCCTATACTGGGGGAGTCTAGGACCAGAGGACACAGATAGAGTAGATATGTAGAGGATGTTTCCTATAGTGGGGGAGTCTAGGACCAGAGGACACAGATAGAGTGGATGTGGAGAGGATGTTTCCTATAGTGGGGGTGTCTAGTACCAGAGGACACAGATAGAGTGGATGTGGAGAGGATGTTTCCTATAGTGGGGGAGTCTAGGACAAGAGAACACAGATAGAGTGGATGTGGAGAGGATCTTTCCTATAGTGGGTGAGTCTAGGACCAGAGGACACAGATAGAGTGGATGTGGAGAGGATGTTTCCTATAGTGGGAGAGTCAGGGACCCAGAGGACACAGATAGACTGGATGTGGAGAGGATGTTTCCTATAGTGGGAGACTCTAGGACCAGAGGACACAGATAGAGAGGATGTGGAGAGGATGTTTCCTATAGTGGGGGAGTCTAGAACCAGAGAACACAGATAGAGTGGATGTGGAGAGGATGTTTCCTATAGTGGGAGAGACTAGGACCCAGAGGACACAGATAGAGTGGATGTGGAGAGGATGTTTCCTATAGTGGGGGAGTCTAGGACCAGAGGGCACAGATAGAGTAGATATGTAGAGGATGTTTGCTATAGGGGGAGTGTCTAGCACCAGAGGACACAGATAGAGTAGATATGTAGAGGATGTTTCCTATAGTGGGGGAGTCTAGGACCAGAGGACCCAGATAGAGTGGATGTGGAGAGGATGTTTCCTATAGTGGGGGAGTCTAGGACCAGTGGATACAGATAGAGTGGATGTGGAGAGGATGTTTCCTATAGTCGGGGAGTCTAGGACCAGAGGACACAGATAGAGTGGATGTGGAGCGGATGTTTCCTATAGTGGGGGTGTCTGGGTCCAGAGGACACAGATAGAGTAGATGTGGAGAGGATGTTTCCTATAGTGGGGGAGTCTAGGACAGAGGACACAGATAGAGTAGATATGTAGAGGATGTTTCCTTTAGTGGGGGAGTCAAGGGCCAGAGGACACAGATAGAGTGGATGTGGAGAGGATGTTTCCTATAGTGGGGGAGTCTAGGACCAGAGAACACAGATAGAGTGGATGTGGAGAGGATGTTTCCTATAGTGGGTGAGTCTAGGACCAGAGGACACAGATAGAGTGGATGTGGAGAGGATGTTTCCTATAGTGGGGGTGTCTAGGACCAGAGGGCACAGATAGAGTGGATGTGGAGAGGCTGTTTGCTATAGGGGGAGTGTCTAGCACCAGAGGACACAGATAGAGTAGATATGTAGAGGATGTTTCCTATAGTGGGGGAGTCTAGGACCAGAGGACACAGATAGAGTGGATGTGGAGAGGATGTTTCCTATAGTGGGGGAGTCTAGAACCAGAGGACACAGATAGAGTGGATGTGGAGAGGATGTTTCCTATAGTGGGGGTGTCTAGGACCAGAGGGCACAGATAGAGGGGATGTGGAGCGGATGTTTCCTATAGTGGGGGTGTCTGGGTCCAGAGGACACAGATAGAGTAGATATGAACAGGATGTTTCCTATAGTGGGGGAGTCTAGGACCAGAGGACACAGATAGAGTGGATGTGGAGAGGATGTTTCCTATAGTGGGGGAGTCTAGGACCAGAGAACACAGATAGAGTGGATGTGGAGAGGATGTTTCCTATAGTGGGAGAGACTAGGACCCAGAGGACACAGATAGAGTGGATGTGGAGAGGATGTTTCCTATAGTGGGGGTGTCTAGGACCAGAGGGCACAGATAGAGTAGATATGTAGAGGATGTTTGCTATAGGGGGAGTGTCTAGCACCAGAGGACACAGATAGAGTAGATATGTAGAGGATGTTTTCCTATAGTGGGGGAGTCTAGGACCAGAGGACCCAGATAGAGTGGATGTGGAGAGGATGTTTCCTATAGTGGGGGAGTCTAGGACCAGAGGACACAGATAGAGTGGATGTGGAGAGGATTTTTCCTATAGTCGGGGAGTCTAGGACCAGAGAACACAGATAGAGTGGATGTGGAGAGGATGTTTCCTATAGTGGGTGAGTCTAGGACCAGAGGACACAGATAGAGTGGATGTGGAGAGGATGTTTCCTATAGTGGGGGTGTCCAGGAGCAGAGGGCACAGATAGAGTGGATGTGGAGAGGCTGTTTGCTATAGGGGGAGTGTCTAGCACCAGAGGACACAGATAGAGTAGATATGTAGAGGATGTTTCCTATAGTGGGGGAGTCTAAGACCAGAGGACACAGATAGAGTGGATGTGGAGAGGATGTTTCCTATAGTGGGGGAGTCTGGAACCAGAGGACACAGATAGAGTGGATGTGGAGAGGATGTTTCCTATAGTGGGGGCGTCTAGGACCAGAGGGCACAGATAGAGGGGATGTGGAGAGGCTGTTTGCGATAGGGGGAGTGTCTAGCACCAGAGGACACAGATAGAGTAGATATGTAGAGGATGTTTCCTATAGTGGGGGAGTCTAGGACCAGAGGACACAGATAGAGTGGATGTGGAGAGGATGTTTCCTATAGTTGGGGAGTCTAGGACCAGAGGACACCGATAGAGTGGATGTGGAGAGGATGTTTCCTATAGTGGGTGAGTCTAGGACCAGAGGACACAGATAGAGTGGATGTGGAGAGGATGTTTCCTATAGTGGGAGAGTCCGGGACCTAGAGGGCACAGAGAGAGTGGATGTGGAGAGGAGGTTTCCTATAGTGGGGGAGTCTAGGACCCAGTGGGCACAGATAGAGTGGATGTGGAGAGGATGTTTCCTATAGTGGGGGATTCTAGGACCAGAGGACACAGATAGAGTGGATGTGGAGAGGATGTTTCCTATAGTGGTTGAGTCTAGGACCAGAGGACACAGATAGAGTGGATGTGGAGAGGATGTTTCCTATAGTGGGGGAGTCTGGGACCAGAGGACACAGATAGAGTAGATGTGGAGAGGATGTTTCCTATACTGGGGGAGTCTAGGACCAGAGGACACAGATAGAGTAGATATGTAGAGGATGTTTCCTATAGTGGGGGAGTCTAGGACCAGAGGACACAGATAGAGTGGATGTGGAGAGGATGTTTCCTATAGTGGGGGTGTCTAGTACCAGAGGACACAGATAGAGTGGATGTGGAGAGGATGTTTCCTATAGTGGGGGAGTCTAGGACAAGAGAACACAGATAGAGTGGATGTGGAGAGGATCTTTCCTATAGTGGGTGAGTCTAGGACCAGAGGACACAGATAGAGTGGATGTGGAGAGGATGTTTCCTATAGTGGGAGAGTCAGGGACCCAGAGGACACAGATAGACTGGATGTGGAGAGGATGTTTCCTATAGTGGGAGACTCTAGGACCAGAGGACACAGATAGAGAGGATGTGGAGAGGATGTTTCCTATAGTGGGGGAGTCTAGAACCAGAGAACACAGATAGAGTGGATGTGGAGAGGATGTTTCCTATAGTGGGAGAGACTAGGACCCAGAGGACACAGATAGAGTGGATGTGGAGAGGATGTTTCCTATAGTGGGGGAGTCTAGGACCAGAGGGCACAGATAGAGTAGATATGTAGAGGATGTTTGCTATAGGGGGAGTGTCTAGCACCAGAGGACACAGATAGAGTAGATATGTAGAGGATGTTTCCTATAGTGGGGGAGTCTAGGACCAGAGGACCCAGATAGAGTGGATGTGGAGAGGATGTTTCCTATAGTGGGGGAGTCTAGGACCAGTGGATACAGATAGAGTGGATGTGGAGAGGATGTTTCCTATAGTCGGGGAGTCTAGGACCAGAGGACACAGATAGAGTGGATGTGGAGCGGATGTTTCCTATAGTGGGGGTGTCTGGGTCCAGAGGACACAGATAGAGTAGATGTGGAGAGGATGTTTCCTATAGTGGGGGAGTCTAGGACAGAGGACACAGATAGAGTAGATATGTAGAGGATGTTTCCTTTAGTGGGGGAGTCAAGGGCCAGAGGACACAGATAGAGTGGATGTGGAGAGGATGTTTCCTATAGTGGGGGAGTCTAGGACCAGAGAACACAGATAGAGTGGATGTGGAGAGGATGTTTCCTATAGTGGGTGAGTCTAGGACCAGAGGACACAGATAGAGTGGATGTGGAGAGGATGTTTCCTATAGTGGGGGTGTCTAGGACCAGAGGGCACAGATAGAGTGGATGTGGAGAGGCTGTTTGCTATAGGGGGAGTGTCTAGCACCAGAGGACACAGATAGAGTAGATATGTAGAGGATGTTTCCTATAGTGGGGGAGTCTAGGACCAGAGGACACAGATAGAGTGGATGTGGAGAGGATGTTTCCTATAGTGGGGGAGTCTAGAACCAGAGGACACAGATAGAGTGGATGTGGAGAGGATGTTTCCTATAGTGGGGGTGTCTAGGACCAGAGGGCACAGATAGAGGGGATGTGGAGCGGATGTTTCCTATAGTGGGGGTGTCTGGGTCCAGAGGACACAGATAGAGTAGATATGAACAGGATGTTTCCTATAGTGGGGGAGTCTAGGACCAGAGGACACAGATAGAGTGGATGTGGAGAGGATGTTTCCTATAGTGGGGGAGTCTAGGACCAGAGAACACAGATAGAGTGGATGTGGAGAGGATGTTTCCTATAGTGGGAGAGACTAGGACCCAGAGGACACAGATAGAGTGGATGTGGAGAGGATGTTTCCTATAGTGGGGGTGTCTAGGACCAGAGGGCACAGATAGAGTAGATATGTAGAGGATGTTTGCTATAGGGGGAGTGTCTAGCACCAGAGGACACAGATAGAGTAGATATGTAGAGGATGTTTTCCTATAGTGGGGGAGTCTAGGACCAGAGGACCCAGATAGAGTGGATGTGGAGAGGATGTTTCCTATAGTGGGGGAGTCTAGGACCAGAGGACACAGATAGAGTGGATGTGGAGAGGATTTTTCCTATAGTCGGGGAGTCTAGGACCAGAGAACACAGATAGAGTGGATGTGGAGAGGATGTTTCCTATAGTGGGTGAGTCTAGGACCAGAGGACACAGATAGAGTGGATGAGGAGAGGATGTTTCCTATAGTTGGGGAGTCTAGGACCAGAGGACACAGATAGAGTGGATGTGGACAGGATGTTTCCTATAGTGGGGGTGTCTAGGACCAGAGGACACAGATAGAGTGGATGTGGAGAGGCTGTTTGCTATAGGGGGAGTGTCTAGCACCAGAGGACACAGATAGAGTAGATATGTAGAGGATGTTTCCTATAGTGGGGGAGTCTAGGACCAGAGGACACAGTTAGAGTGGATGTGGAGAGGATGTTTCCTATAGTGGGGGAGTCTGGAACCAGAGGACACAGATAGAGTGGATGTGGAGAGGATGTTTCCTATAGTGGGGGTGTCTAGGACCAGAGGGCACAGATAGAGGGGATGTGGAGAGGCTGTTTGCTATAGGGGGAGTGTCTAGCACCAGAGGACACAGATAGAGTAGATATGTACAGGATGTTTCCTATAGTGGGGGAGTCTAGGACCAGAGGACACAGATAGAGTGGATGTGGAGAGGATGTTTCCTATAGTGGGGGAGTCTAGGACCAGAGGACACAGATAGAGTGGATGTGGAGAGGATGTTTCCTATAGTGCGGGAGTCTAGGACCAGAGGACACAGATAGAGTGGATGTGGAGAGGATGTTTCCTATAGTGGGGGAGTCTAGGACCAGAGGACACAGAGTGGATGTGGAGAGGATGTTTCCTATCGTGAGGGAGTCTAGGACCAGAGGACACAGATAGAGTGGATGTGGAGAGGATGTTTCCTATAGTGGGTGAGTCTAGGACCAGAGGACACAGATAGAGTAGATGTGGAGAGGATGTTTCCTATAGTGGGGGAGTCTAGGACCAGAGGACACAGATAGAGTAGATATGTAGAGGATGTTTCCTATAGTGGGGGAGTCTAGGACCAGAGGACACAGATAGAGTGGATGTGGAGTGGATGTTTCCTATAGTGGGGGTGTCTAGGACCAGAGGGCACAGATAGAGTGGATGTGGAGAGGGTGTTTGCTATAGGCAGAGTGTGTAGCACCAGAGGACACAGATAGAGTAGATATGTAGAGGATGTTTCCTATAGTGGGGGAGTCTAGGACCAGAGGACACAGATAGAGTGGATGTGGAGAGGATGTTTCCTATAGTTGGGGTGTCTAGGACCAGAGGACACAGATAGAGTAGATGTGGAGAGGATGTTTCCTATAGTGGGGGAGTCTAGGACCAGAGGACACAGATAGAGTGGACGTGGAGAGGATGTGTCCTATAGTGGGGGAGTCTAGGACCAGAGGACACAGATAGAGTAGATGTGTAGAGGATGTTTCCTATAGTGGGGGAGTGTAGGACCAGAGGACACAGATAGAGTGGATGTGGAGAGGATGTTTCCTATACTGGGGGAGTATAGGACCAGAGGACACAGATAGAGTGGATGTGGAGAGGAAGTTTCCTATAGTGGGTGAGTCTAGCACCAGAGGACACAGATAGAGTGTAGGTGGAGAGGAAGTTTCCTATAGTGGGGGAGTCTAGGACCAGAGGACACAGATAGAGGGGATGTGGAGAGGCTGTTTGCTATAGGGGGAGTGTCTAGCACCAGAGGACACAGATAGAGTAGATATGTAGAGAGGATGTTTCCTATAGTGGGGGAGTCTGGGACCAGAGGACACAGATAGAGTAGATGTGGAGAGGATGTTTCCTATAGTGGGGGAGTATAGGACCAGAGAACACAGATAGAGTGGATGTGGAGAGGATGTTTCCTATAGTGGGTGAGTCTAGGACCGGAGGACACAGATAGAGTGGATGTGGAGATGATGTTTCCTATATTGGGGGAGTCTAGGACCGGAGGACACAGATAGAGTGGATGTGGAGATGATGTTTCCTATATTGGGGGAGACTGGGACCAGCGGACACAGATAGAGTGGATGTGGAGAGGATGTTTCCTATAGTGGGGGAGTCTAGGACCAGAGGACACAGATAGAGTAGATATGTAGAGGATGTTTCCTATAGTGGGGGAGTCTAGGACCAGAGGACACCGATAGAGTGGATGTGGAGAGGATGTTTCCTATCGTGGGGGAGTCTAGGACCAGAGGACACAGATAGAGTGGATGTGGAGAGGATGTTTCCCTTAGTGGGGGAGTCTAGGACCAGAGAACACAAATAGAGTGGATGTGGAGAGGTTGTTTACTATAGTGGGTGAGTCTAGGACCAGAGGACACAGATAGAGTGGACGTGGAGAGGATGTTTCCTATAGTGGGGGTGTCTAGGACCAGAGGGCACAGATAGAGTGGATGTGGAGAGGATGTTTCCTATAGTGGGGGAGTCTAGGACCAGAGGACACAGATAGAGTGGATGTGGAGAGGATGTTTCCTATAGTGGGGGAGTCTAGGACCAGAGGACACAGATAGAGTGGATGTGGAGAGGAAGTTTCCTATTGTGGGGGAGTCTAGGACCAGAGAACACAGATAGTGTGGATGTGGAGAGGATGTTTCCTATAGTGGGTGAGTCTAGGACCAGAGGACACAGATAGAGTGGATGTGGAGAGGATGTTTCCTATAGTGGGAGAGTCCGGGACCCAGAGGACACAGAGAGAGTGGATGTGGAGAGGAGGTTTCCTATAGTACTGGAGTCTATGACCAGAGGACACAGATAGAGTGGATGTGGACAGGATGTTTCCTATAGTGTGGGGGTTCTAGGACCAGAGGACACAGATAGAGTGGATGTGGAGAGGATGTTTCATATAGTGGGGGAGTCTAGGGCCAGAGGACACAGATAGAGTGGATGTGGAGAAGATGCTTCCTAAAGTGGGGGAGTCTAGGACCAGAGGACACAGATAGAGTGGATGTGGAGAGGATGTTTCCTATAGTGGTTGAGTCTAGGACCAGAGGACACAGATAGAGTGGATGTGGAGAGGATGTTTCCTATAGTGGGGGAGTCTAGGACCAGAGAACACAGATAGAGTGGATGTGGAGAGGATGTTTCCTATAGTGGTTGAGTCTAGGACCAGAGGACACAGATAGAGTGAATGTGAAGAGGATGTTTCCTACAGTAGGGGAGTCTAGGATCCAGAGGGCACAGATAGAGTGGATGTGGAGAGGATGTTTCCTATAGTGGGGGAGTCTAGGACCCAGTGGGCACAGATAGAGTGGATGTGGAGAGGATATTTCCTATAGTGGGGGAGTCTAGGACCAGAGGACACAGATAGAGTGGATGTGGAGAGGATGTTTCCTATAGTGGTTGAGTCTAGGACCAGAGGACACAGATAGAGTGGATGTGGAGAGGATGTTTCCTATAGTGGGTGAGTCTGGGACCAGAGGACACAGATAGAGTAGATGTGGAGAGGATGTTTCCTATACTGGGGGAGTCTAGGACCAGAGGACACAGATAGAGTAGATATGTAGAGGATGTTTCCTATAGTGGGGGAGTCTAGGACCAGAGGACACAGATAGAGTGGATGTGGAGAGGATGTTTCCTATAGTGGGGGTGTCTAGTACCAGAGGACACAGATAGAGTGGATGTGGAGAGGATGTTTCCTATAGTGGGGGAGTCTAGGACAAGAGAACACAGAATGAGTGGATGTGGAGAGGATCTCTCCTATAGTGGGTGAGTCTAGGACCAGAGGACACAGATAGAGTGGATGTGGAGAGGATGTTTCTTATAGTGGGAGAGTCAGGGACCCAGAGGACACAGATAGACTTAATGTGGAGAGGATGTTTCCTGTAGTGGGAGAGTCCAGGACCAGAGGACACAGATAGAGTGGATGTGGAGAGGATGTTTCCTATAGTGGGGGAGTCTAGGACCAGAGAACACAGATAGAGTGGATGTGGAGAGGATGTTTCCTATAGTGGGCGAGTCTAGGACCAGAGGACACAGATAGAGTGGATGTGGAGAGGAAGTTTCCTATAGTGGGGGAGTCTAGGACCAGAGAACACCGATAGAGAGGATGTGGAGAGGATGTTTCCTATAGTGGGGGAGTCTAGTACCCAGTGGGCACAGATAGAGTAGATATGTAGAGGATGTTTCCTATAGTGGGGGAGTCTAGGACCAGAGGACACAGATAGAGTGGATGGGGAGAGGATGTTTCCTATAGTGGGGGAGTCTAGGCCCAGAGGACACAGATAGAGTGGATGTGGAAAGGATGTTTCCTATAGTGGGGGAGTCTAGGACCAGAGAACACAGATAGAGTGGATGTGGAGAGGATGTTTCCTATAGTGGGTGAGCCTAGGACCAGAGGACACAGATAGAGTGGATGTGGAGAGGATGTTTCCTATCGTGGGAGAGTCAGGGACCCAGAGGACACAGATAGACTGGATGTGGAGAGGATGTTTCCTATAGTGGGAGAGTCTAGGACCAGAGGACACAGATAGAGTGGATGTGGAGAGGATGTTTGCTATAGGGGGAGTGTCTAGCACCAGAGGACACAGATAGATAGATATGTAGAGGATGTTTCCTATAGTGGGGGTGTCTAGGACCAGAGCTCACATATAGAGTGGACGTGGAGAGGATGTTTCCTATAGTGGGGGTGTCTAGGACCAGAGGGCACAGATAGAGTGGATGTGGAGAGGGTGTTTGCTATAGGGGGAGTGTGTAGCACCAGAGGACACAGATAGAGTAGATATGTACAGGATGTTTCCTATAGTGGGGGAGTCTAGGACCAGAGGACACAGATAGAGTGGATGTGGAGAGGATGTTTCCTATAGTGGGGGAGTCTAGGACCAGAGGACACAGATAGAGTGGATGTGGAGAGGATGTTTCATATAGTGGGGGAGTCTAGGGCCAGAGGACACAGATAGAGTGGATGTGGAGAGGATGTTTCATATAGTGGGGGAGTCTAGGGCCAGAGGACACAGATAGAGTGGATGTGGAGAAGATGCTTCCTAAAGTGGGGGATTCTAGGACCAGAGGACACAGATAGAGTGAATGTGGAGAGGATGTTTCCTACAGTAGGGGAGTCTAGGATCCAGAGGGCACAGATAAAGTGGATGTGGAGAGGATGTTTCCTATAGTGGGGGAGTCTAGTACCCAGTGGGCACAGATAGAGTGGATGAGGAGATGATGTTTCCTATAGTGGGGAAGTCTGGGACCAGAGGACACAGATAGAGTAGATATGTAGAGGATGTTTCCTATAGTGGGGGAGTCTAGGACCAGAGGACACAGATAGAGTGGATGGGGAGATGATGTTTCCTATAGTGGGGGAGTCTAGGCCCAGAGGACACAGATAGAGTGGATGTGGAAAGGATGTTTCCTATAGTGGGGGAGTCTAGGACCAGAGAACACAGATAGAGTGGATGTGGAGAGGATGTTTCCTATAGTGGGTGAGCCTAGGACCAGAGGACACAGATAGAGTGGATGTGGAGAGGATGTTTCCTATAGTGGGAGAGTCAGGGACCCAGAGGACACAGATAGACTGGATGTGGAGAGGATGTTTCCTATAGTGGGAGAGTCTAGGACCAGAGGACACAGATAGAGTGGATGTGGAGAGGATGTTTGCTATAGGGGGAGTGTCTAGCACCAGAGGACACAGATAGATAGATATGTAGAGGATGTTTCCTATAGTGGGGGAGTCTAGGACCAGAGGACCCAGATAGAGTGGATGTGGAGAGGATGTTTCCTGTAGTGGGGGAGTCTAGGACCAGAGGACACAGATAGAGTGGATGTGGAGAGGATGTTTCCTATAGTGGGCGAGTCTAGGACCAGAGGACACAGATAGAGTGGATGTGGAGAGGATGTTTCCTATAGTGGGGGAGTCTGGGTCCAGAGGACACAGATAGAGTAGATGTGGAGAGGATGTTTCCTATATTGGGGGAGTCTAGGACAGAGGACACAGATAGAGTAGATAAGTAGAGGATGTTTCCTATAGTGGGGGAGTCAAGGACCAGAGGACACTGATAGAGTGGATGTGGAGAGGATGTTTCGTATAGTGGGGGAGTCTAGGACCAGAGAACACAGATAGATTGGATGTGGAGAGGATGTTTCCTATAGTGGGTGAGTCTAGGACCAGAGGACACAGATAGAGTGGATGAGGAGAGGATGTTTCCTATAGTTGGGGAGTCTAGGACCAGAGGACACAGATAGAGTGGAAGTGGAGAGGATGTTTCCTATAGTGGGGGAGTCTGGGACCAGAGGACACTGATAGAGTAGATGTGGAGAGGATGTTTCCTATAGTGGGGGAGTCTAGGACCAGAGGACACAGATAGAGTAGATATGTAGAGGATGTTTCCTATAGTGGGGGAGTCTAGGACCAGAGGACACAGATAGAGTGAATGTGGAGAGGATGTTTCCTATAGTGGGGGAGTCTAGGACCAGAGGACACAGATAGAGTGGATGTGGAGAGGATGTTTCCTATAGTGGGGGAGTCTAGGACCAGAGAACACAGATAGAGTGGATGTGGAGAGGATGTTTCCTATAGTGGGCGAGTCTAGGACCAGAGGACACAGATAGATTGGATGTGGAGAGGATGTTTCCTATAGTGGGAGAGTACGGGACCCAGAGGACACAGATAGAGTGGATGTGGAGAGGATGTTTCCTATAGTGGGAGAGTCTAGGACCAGAGGACACAGATAGAGTGGACGTGGAGAGGATGTTTCCTATAGTGGGGGTGTCTAGGACCAGAGGGCACAGATAGAGTGGATGTGGAGAGGATGTTTCCTATAGTGGGGGAGTCTAGGACCAGAGGACACAGATAGAGTGGATATGTAGAGGATGTTTCCTATAGTGGGGGAGTCTAGGACCAGAGGACACAGATAGAGTGGATGTGGAGAGGATGTTTCCTATAGTGGGGTTGTCTAGGACCAGAGGGCACAGATAGAGTGGATGTGGAGAGGGTGTTTGCTATAGGGGGAGTGTGTAGCACCAGAGGACACAGATAGAGTAGATATGTACAGGATGTTTCCTATAGTGGGGGAGTCTAGGACCAGAGGACACAGATAGAGTGGATGTGGAGAGGATGTTTCCTATAGTGGGGGAGTCTAGGACCAGAGGACACAGATAGAGTGGATGTGGAGAGGATGTTTCATATAGTGGGGGAGTCTAGGGCCAGAGGACACAGATAGAGTGGATGTGGAGAGGATGTTTCATATAGTGGGGGAGTCTAGGGCCAGAGGACACAGATAGAGTGGATGTGGAGAAGATGCTTCCTAAAGTGGGGGATTCTAGGACCAGAGGACACAGATAGAGTGAATGTGGAGAGGATGTTTCCTACAGTAGGGGAGTCTAGGATCCAGAGGGCACAGATAAAGTGGATGTGGAGAGGATGTTTCCTATAGTGGGGGAGTCTAGTACCCAGTGGGCACAGATAGAGTGGATGAGGAGATGATGTTTCCTATAGTGGGGAAGTCTGGGACCAGAGGACACAGATAGAGTAGATATGTAGAGGATGTTTCCTATAGTGGGGGAGTCTAGGACCAGAGGACACAGATAGAGTGGATGGGGAGATGATGTTTCCTATAGTGGGGGAGTCTAGGCCCAGAGGACACAGATAGAGTGGATGTGGAAAGGATGTTTCCTATAGTGGGGGAGTCTAGGACCAGAGAACACAGATAGAGTGGATGTGGAGAGGATGTTTCCTATAGTGGGTGAGCCTAGGACCAGAGGACACAGATAGAGTGGATGTGGAGAGGATGTTTCCTATAGTGGGAGAGTCAGGGACCCAGAGGACACAGATAGACTGGATGTGGAGAGGATGTTTCCTATAGTGGGAGAGTCTAGGACCAGAGGACACAGATAGAGTGGATGTGGAGAGGATGTTTGCTATAGGGGGAGTGTCTAGCACCAGAGGACACAGATAGATAGATATGTAGAGGATGTTTCCTATAGTGGGGGAGTCTAGGACCAGAGAACACAGATAGAGTGGATGTGGAGAGGATGTTTCCTATAGTGGGGGAGTCTAGGACCAGAGAACACAGATAGATTGGATGTGGAGAGGATGTTTCCTATAGTGGGGGAGTCTAGGACCAGAGGACCCATATAGAGTGGATGTGGAGAGGATGTTTCCTGTAGTGGGGGAGTCTAGGACCAGAGGACACAGATAGAGTGGATGTGGAGAGGATGTTTCCTATAGTGGGCGAGTCTAGGACCAGAGGACACAGATAGAGTGGATGTGGAGAGGATGTTTCCTATAGTGGGGGAGTCTGGGTCCAGAGGACACAGATAGAGTAGATGTGGAGAGGATGTTTCCTATATTGGGGGAGTCTAGGACAGAGGACACAGATAGAGTAGATAAGTAGAGGATGTTTCCTATAGTGGGGGAGTCAAGGACCAGAGGACACTGATAGAGTGGATGTGGAGAGGATGTTTCGTATAGTGGGGGAGTCTAGGACCAGAGAACACAGATAGATTGGATGTGGAGAGGATGTTTCCTATAGTGGGTGAGTCTAGGACCAGAGGACACAGATAGAGTGGATGAGGAGAGGATGTTTCCTATAGTTGGGGAGTCTAGGACCAGAGGACACAGATAGAGTGGAAGTGGAGAGGATGTTTCCTATAGTGGGGGAGTCTGGGACCAGAGGACACTGATAGAGTAGATGTGGAGAGGATGTTTCCTATAGTGGGGGAGTCTAGGACCAGAGGACACAGATAGAGTAGATATGTAGAGGATGTTTCCTATAGTGGGGGAGTCTAGGACCAGAGGACACAGATAGAGTGAATGTGGAGAGGATGTTTCCTATAGTGGGGGAGTCTAGGACCAGAGGACACAGATAGAGTGGATGTGGAGAGGATGTTTCCTATAGTGGGGGAGTCTAGGACCAGAGAACACAGATAGAGTGGATGTGGAGAGGATGTTTCCTATAGTGGGCGAGTCTAGGACCAGAGGACACAGATAGATTGGATGTGGAGAGGATGTTTCCTATAGTGGGAGAGTACGGGACCCAGAGGACACAGATAGAGTGGATGTGGAGAGGATGTTTCCTATAGTGGGAGAGTCTAGGACCAGAGGACACAGATAGAGTGGACGTGGAGAGGATGTTTCCTATAGTGGGGGTGTCTAGGACCAGAGGGCACAGATAGAGTGGATGTGGAGAGGATGTTTCCTATAGTGGGGGAGTCTAGGACCAGAGGACACAGATAGAGTGGATATGTAGAGGATGTTTCCTATAGTGGGGGAGTCTAGGACCAGAGGACACAGATAGAGTGGATGTGGAGAGGATGTTTCCTATAGTGGGGGAGTCTAGGACCAGAGGACACAGATAGAGTGGATGTGGAGAGGAAGTTTCCTATAGTGGGGGAGTCTAGGACCAGAGAACACAGATAGTGTGGATGTGGAGAGGATGTTTCCTATAGTGGGTGAGTCTAGGACCAGAGGACACAGATAGAGTGGATGTGGAGAGGATGTTTCTTATAGTGGGAGAGTCCGGGACCCAGAGGACACAGAGAGAGTGGATGTGGAGAGGAGGTTTCCTATAGTACTGGAGTCTATGTCCAGAGGACACAGATAGAGTGGATGTGGACAGGATGTTTCCTATAGTGGGGGGGTTCTAGGACCAGAGGACACAGATAGAGTGGATGTGGAGAGGATGTTTCATATAGTGGGGGAGTCTAGGGCCAGAGGACACAGATAGAGTGGATGTGGAGAAGATGCTTCCTAAAGTGGGGGAGTCTAGGACCAGAGGACACAGATAGAGTGGATGTGGAGAGGATGTTTCCTATAGTGGGGGAGTCTAGGACCAGAGAACACAGATAGAGTGGATGTGGAGAGGATGTTTCCTATAGTGGTTGAGTCTAGGACCAGAGGACACAGATAGAGTGAATGTGGAGAGGATGTTTCCTACAGTAGGGGAGTCTAGGATCCAGAGGGCACAGATAGAGTGGATGTGGAGAGGATGTTTCCTATAGTGGGGGAGTCTAGGACCCAGTGGGCACAGATAGAGTGGATGTGGAGAGGATGTTTCCTATAGTGGGGGAGTCTAGGACCAGAGGACACAGATAGAGTGGATGTGGAGAGGATGTTTCCTATAGTGGTTGAGTCTAGGACCAGAGGACACAGATAGAGTGGATGTGGAGAGGATGTTTCCTATAGTGGGGGAGTCTGGGACCAGAGGACACAGATAGAGTAGATGTGGAGAGGATGTTTCCTATACTGGGGGAGTCTAGGACCAGAGGACACAGATAGAGTAGATATGTAGAGGATGTTTCCTATAGTGGGGGAGTCTAGGACCAGAGGACACAGATAGAGTGGATGTGGAGAGGATGTTTCCTATAGTGGGGGTGTCTAGTACCAGAGGACACAGATAGAGTGGATGTGGAGAGGATGTTTCCTATAGTGGGGGAGTCTAGGACAAGAGAACACAGAATGAGTGGATGTGGAGAGGATCTCTCCTATAGTGGGTGAGTCTAGGACCAGAGGACACAGATAGAGTGGATGTGGAGAGGATGTTTCTTATAGTGGGAGAGTCAGGGACCCAGAGGACACAGATAGACTTGATGTGGAGAGGATGTTTCCTGTAGTGGGAGAGTCCAGGACCAGAGGACACAGATAGAGTGGATGTGGAGAGGATGTTTCCTATAGTGGGGGAGTCT
This sequence comes from Hemitrygon akajei, assembly GCF_048418815.1. Classification (NCBI taxonomy): domain Eukaryota; kingdom Metazoa; phylum Chordata; class Chondrichthyes; order Myliobatiformes; family Dasyatidae; genus Hemitrygon; species Hemitrygon akajei. The sequence continues at coordinate 2,094,647 of NC_133130.1, forward strand.
AGGACCAGAGAACACAGATAGAGTGGATGTGGAGAGGATGTTTCCTATAGTGGGGGAGTCTAGGACCAGAGGACACAGATAGAGTGGATGTGGAGAGGAAGTTTCCTATAGTGGGGGAGTCTAGGACCAGAGAACACCGATAGAGTGGATGTGGAGAGGATGTTTCCTATAGTGGGAGAGTCCGGGACCCAGAGGACACATAGAGAGTGGATGTGGAGAGGAGGTTTCCTATAGTACTGGAGTCTAGGACCAGAGGAACACAGATAGAGTGGATGTGGACAGGATGTTTCCTATAGTGGGGGGGTTCTAGGACCAGAGGACACAGATAGAGTGGATGTGGAGAGGATGTTTCATATAGTGGGGGAGTCTAGGGCCAGAGGACACAGATAGAGTGGATGTGGAGAAGATGCTTCCTAAAGTGGGGGATTCTAGGACCAGAGGACACAGATAGAGTGAATGTGGAGAGGATGTTTCCTACAGTAGGGGAGTCTAGGATCCAGAGGGCACAGATAAAGTGGATGTGGAGAGGATGTTTCCTATAGTGGGGGAGTCTAGTACCCAGTGGGCACAGATAGAGTGGATGTGGAGAGGATGTTTCCTATAGTGGGAGAGTCAGGGACCCAGAGGACACAGATAGTCTGGATGTGGAGAGGATGTTTCCTATAGTGGGAGAGTCTAGGACCAGAGGACACAGATAGAGTGGATGTGGAGAGGATGTTTGCTATAGGGGGAGTGTCTAGCACCAGAGGACACAGATAGATAGATATGTAGAGGATGTTTCCTATAGTGGGGGAGTCTAGGACCAGAGGACCCAGATAGAGTGGATGTGGAGAGGATGTTTCCTGTAGTGGGGGAGTCTAGGACCAGAGGACACAGATAGAGTGGATGTGGAGAGGATGTTTCCTATAGTGGGCGAGTCTAGGACCAGAGGACACAGATAGAGTGGATGTGGAGAGGATGTTTCCTATAGTGGGGGAGTCTGGGTCCAGAGGACACAGATAGAGTAGATGTGGAGAGGATGTTTCCTATATTGGGGGAGTCTAGGACAGAGGACACAGATAGAGTAGATAAGTAGAGGATGTTTCCTATAGTGGGGGAGTCAAGGACCAGAGGACACTGATAGAGTGGATGTGGAGAGGATGTTTCGTATAGTGGGGGAGTCTAGGACCAGAGAACACAGATAGATTGGATGTGGAGAGGATGTTTCCTATAGTGGGTGAGTCTAGGACCAGAGGACACAGATAGAGTGGATGAGGAGAGGATGTTTCCTATAGTTGGGGAGTCTAGGACCAGAGGACACAGATAGAGTGGAAGTGGAGAGGATGTTTCCTATAGTGGGGGAGTCTGGGACCAGAGGACACTGATAGAGTAGATGTGGAGAGGATGTTTCCTATAGTGGGGGAGTCTAGGACCAGAGGACACAGATAGAGTAGATATGTAGAGGATGTTTCCTATAGTGGGGGAGTCTAGGACCAGAGGACACAGATAGAGTGAATGTGGAGAGGATGTTTCCTATAGTGGGGGAGTCTAGGACCAGAGGACACAGATAGAGTGGATGTGGAGAGGATGTTTCCTATAGTGGGGGAGTCTAGGACCAGAGAACACAGATAGAGTGGATGTGGAGAGGATGTTTCCTATAGTGGGCGAGTCTAGGACCAGAGGACACAGATAGATTGGATGTGGAGAGGATGTTTCCTATAGTGGGAGAGTACGGGACCCAGAGGACACAGATAGAGTGGATGTGGAGAGGATGTTTCCTATAGTGGGAGAGTCTAGGACCAGAGGACACAGATAGAGTGGACGTGGAGAGGATGTTTCCTATAGTGGGGGTGTCTAGGACCAGAGGGCACAGATAGAGTGGATGTGGAGAGGATGTTTCCTATAGTGGGGGAGTCTAGGACCAGAGGACACAGATAGAGTGGATATGTAGAGGATGTTTCCTATAGTGGGGGAGTCTAGGACCAGAGGACACAGATAGAGTGGATGTGGAGAGGATGTTTCCTATAGTGGGGGAGTCTAGGACCAGAGGACACAGATAGAGTGGATGTGGAGAGGAAGTTTCCTATAGTGGGGGAGTCTAGGACCAGAGAACACAGATAGTGTGGATGTGGAGAGGATGTTTCCTATAGTGGGTGAGTCTAGGACCAGAGGACACAGATAGAGTGGATGTGGAGAGGATGTTTCCTATAGTGGGAGAGTCCGGGACCCAGAGGACACAGAGAGAGTGGATGTGGAGAGGAGGTTTCCTATAGTACTGGAGTCTATGTCCAGAGGACACAGATAGAGTGGATGTGGACAGGATGTTTCCTATAGTGGGGGGGTTCTAGGACCAGAGGACACAGATAGAGTGGATGTGGAGAGGATGTTTCATATAGTGGGGGAGTCCAGGGCCAGAGGACACAGATAGAGTGGATGTGGAGAAGATGCTTCCTAAAGTGGGGGAGTCTAGGACCAGAGGACACAGATAGAGTGGATGTGGAGAGGATGTTTCCTATAGTGGTTGAGTCTAGGACCAGAGGACACAGATAGAGTGGATGTGGAGAGGATGTTTCCTATAGTGGGGGAGTCTAGGACCAGAAAACACAGATAGAGTGGATGTGGAGAGGATGTTTCCTATAGTGGTTGAGTCTAGGACCAGAGGACACAGATAGAGTGAATGTGGAGAGGATGTTTCCTACAGTAGGGGAGTCTAGGATCCAGAGGGCACAGATAGAGTAGATGTGGAGAGGATGTTTCCTATAGTGGGGGAGTCTAGGACCCAGTGGGCACAGATAGAGTGGATGTGGAGAGGATGTTTCCTATAGTGGGGGAGTCTAGGACCAGAGGACACAGATAGAGTGGATGTGGAGAGGATGTTTCCTATAGTGGTTGAGTCTAGGACCAGAGGACACAGATAGAGTGGATGTGGAGAGGATGTTTCCTATAGTGGGGGAGTCTGGGACCAGAGGACACAGATAGAGTAGATGTGGAGAAGATGCTTCCTAAAGTGGGGGAGTCTAGGACCAGAGGACACAGATAGAGTAGATATGTAGAGGATGTTTCCTATAGTGGGGGAGTCTAGGACCAGAGGACACAGATAGAGTGGATGTGGAGAGGATGTTTCCTATAGTGGGGGTGTCTAGTACCAGAGGACACAGATAGAGTGGATGTGGAGAGGATGTTTCCTATAGTGGGGGAGTCTAGGACAAGAGAACACAGAATGAGTGGATGTGGAGAGGATCTCTCCTATAGTGGGTGAGTCTAGGACCAGAGGACACAGATAGAGTGGATGTGGAGAGGATGTTTCTTATAGTGGGAGAGTCAGGGAGCCAGAGGACACAGATAGACTTGATGTGGAGAGGATGTTTCCTGTAGTGGGAGAGTCCAGGACCAGAGGACACAGATAGAGTGGATGTGGAGAGGATGTTTCCTATAGTGGGGGAGTCTAGGACCAGAGAACACAGATAGAGTGGATGTGGAGAGGATGTTTCCTATAGTGGGGGAGTCTAGGACCAGAGGACACAGATAGAGTGGATGTGGAGAGGAAGTTTCCTATAGTGGGGGAGTCTAGGACCAGAGAACACCGATAGAGTGGATGTGGAGAGGATGTTTCCTATAGTGGGAGAGTCCGGGACCCAGAGGACACATAGAGAGTGGATGTGGAGAGGAGGTTTCCTATAGTACTGGAGTCTAGGACCAGAGGAACACAGATAGAGTGGATGTGGACAGGATGTTTCCTATAGTGGGGGGGTTCTAGGACCAGAGGACACAGATAGAGTGGATGTGGAGAGGATGTTTCATATAGTGGGGGAGTCTAGGGCCAGAGGACACAGATAGAGTGGATGTGGAGAAGATGCTTCCTAAAGTGGGGGATTCTAGGACCAGAGGACACAGATAGAGTGAATGTGGAGAGGATGTTTCCTACAGTAGGGGAGTCTAGGATCCAGAGGGCACAGATAAAGTGGATGTGGAGAGGATGTTTCCTATAGTGGGGGAGTCTAGTACCCAGTGGGCACAGATAGAGTGGATGTGGAGAGGATGTTTCCTATAGTGGGAGAGTCAGGGACCCAGAGGACACAGATAGTCTGGATGTGGAGAGGATGTTTCCTATAGTGGGAGAGTCTAGGACCAGAGGACACAGATAGAGTGGATGTGGAGAGGATGTTTGCTATAGGGGGAGTGTCTAGCACCAGAGGACACAGATAGATAGATATGTAGAGGATGTTTCCTATAGTGGGGGAGTCTAGGACCAGAGGACCCAGATAGAGTGGATGTGGAGAGGATGTTTCCTGTAGTGGGGGAGTCTAGGACCAGAGGACACAGATAGAGTGGATGTGGAGAGGATGTTTCCTATAGTGGGCGAGTCTAGGACCAGAGGACACAGATAGAGTGGATGTGGAGAGGATGTTTCCTATAGTGGGTGAGTCTAGGACCAGAGGACACAGATAGAGTGGATGAGGAGAGGATGTTTCCTATAGTTGGGGAGTCTAGGACCAGAGGACACAGATAGAGTGGAAGTGGAGAGGATGTTTCCTATAGTGGGGGAGTCTGGGACCAGAGGACACTGATAGAGTAGATGTGGAGAGGATGTTTCCTATAGTGGGGGAGTCTAGGACCAGAGGACACAGATAGAGTAGATATGTAGAGGATGTTTCCTATAGTGGGGGAGTCTAGGACCAGAGGACACAGATAGAGTGAATGTGGAGAGGATGTTTCCTATAGTGGGGGAGTCTAGGACCAGAGGACACAGATAGAGTGGATGTGGAGAGGATGTTTCCTATAGTGGGGGAGTCTAGGACCAGAGAACACAGATAGAGTGGATGTGGAGAGGATGTTTCCTATAGTGGGCGAGTCTAGGACCAGAGGACACAGATAGATTGGATGTGGAGAGGATGTTTCCTATAGTGGGAGAGTACGGGACCCAGAGGACACAGATAGAGTGGATGTGGAGAGGATGTTTCCTATAGTGGGAGAGTCTAGGACCAGAGGACACAGATAGAGTGGACGTGGAGAGGATGTTTCCTATAGTGGGGGTGTCTAGGACCAGAGGGCACAGATAGAGTGGATGTGGAGAGGATGTTTCCTATAGTGGGGGAGTCTAGGACCAGAGGACACAGATAGAGTGGATATGTAGAGGATGTTTCCTATAGTGGGGGAGTCTAGGACCAGAGGACACAGATAGAGTGGATGTGGAGAGGATGTTTCCTATAGTGGGGGAGTCTAGGACCAGAGGACACAGATAGAGTGGATGTGGAGAGGAAGTTTCCTATAGTGGGGGAGTCTAGGACCAGAGAACACAGATAGTGTGGATGTGGAGAGGATGTTTCCTATAGTGGGTGAGTCTAGGACCAGAGGACACAGATAGAGTGGATGTGGAGAGGATGTTTCCTATAGTGGGAGAGTCCGGGACCCAGAGGACACAGAGAGAGTGGATGTGGAGAGGAGGTTTCCTATAGTACTGGAGTCTATGTCCAGAGGACACAGATAGAGTGGATGTGGACAGGATGTTTCCTATAGTGGGGGGGTTCTAGGACCAGAGGACACAGATAGAGTGGATGTGGAGAGGATGTTTCATATAGTGGGGGAGTCCAGGGCCAGAGGACACAGATAGAGTGGATGTGGAGAAGATGCTTCCTAAAGTGGGGGAGTCTAGGACCAGAGGACACAGATAGAGTGGATGTGGAGAGGATGTTTCCTATAGTGGTTGAGTCTAGGACCAGAGGACACAGATAGAGTGGATGTGGAGAGGATGTTTCCTATAGTGGGGGAGTCTAGGACCAGAAAACACAGATAGAGTGGATGTGGAGAGGATGTTTCCTATAGTGGTTGAGTCTAGGACCAGAGGACACAGATAGAGTGAATGTGGAGAGGATGTTTCCTACAGTAGGGGAGTCTAGGATCCAGAGGGCACAGATAGAGTGGATGTGGAGAGGATGTTTCCTATAGTGGGGGAGTCTAGGACCCAGTGGGCACAGATAGAGTGGATGTGGAGAGGATGTTTCCTATAGTGGGGGAGTCTAGGACCAGAGAACACAGATAGAGTGGATGTGGAGAGGATGTTTCCTATAGTGGTTGAGTCTAGGACCAGAGGACACAGATAGAGTGGATGTGGAGAGGATGTTTCCTATAGTGGGGGAGTCTGGGACCAGAGGACACAGATAGAGTAGATGTGGAGAGGATGTTTCCTATACTGGGGGAGTCTAGGACCAGAGGACACAGATAGAGTAGATATGTAGAGGATGTTTCCTATAGTGGGGGAGTCTAGGACCAGAGGACACAGATAGAGTGGATGTGGAGAGGATGTTTCCTATAGTGGGGGTGTCTAGTACCAGAGGACACAGATAGAGTGGATGTGGAGAGGATGTTTCCTATAGTGGGGGAGTCTAGGACAAGAGAACACAGAATGAGTGGATGTGGAGAGGATCTCTCCTATAGTGGGTGAGTCTAGGACCAGAGGACACAGATAGAGTGGATGTGGAGAGGATGTTTCTTATAGTGGGAGAGTCAGGGACCCAGAGGACACAGATAGACTTGATGTGGAGAGGATGTTTCCTGTAGTGGGAGAGTCCAGGACCAGAGGACACAGATAGAGTGGATGTGGAGAGGATGTTTCCTATAGTGGGGGAGTCTAGGACCAGAGAACACAGATAGAGTGGATGTGGAGAGGATGTTTCCTATAGTGGGGGAGTCTAGGACCAGAGGACACAGATAGAGTGGATGTGGAGAGGAAGTTTCCTATAGTGGGGGAGTCTAGGACCAGAGAACACCGATAGAGTGGATGTGGAGAGGATGTTTCCTATAGTGGGAGAGTCCGGGACCCAGAGGACACAGAGAGAGTGGATGTGGAGAGGAGGTTTCCTATAGTACTGGAGTCTAGGACCAGAGGAACACAGATAGAGTGGATGTGGACAGGATGTTTCCTATAGTGGGGGGGTTCTAGGACCAGAGGACACAGATAGAGTGGATGTGGAGAGGATGTTTCATATAGTGGGGGAGTCTAGGGCCAGAGGACACAGATAGAGTGGATGTGGAGAAGATGCTTCCTAAAGTGGGGGATTCTAGGACCAGAGGACACAGATAGCGTGAATGTGGAGAGGATGTTTCCTACAGTAGGGGAGTCTAGGATCCAGAGGGCACAGATAAAGTGGATGTGGAGAGGATGTTTCCTATAGTGGGGGAGTCTAGTACCCAGTGGGCACAGATAGAGTGGATGAGGAGATGATGTTTCCTATAGTGAGGAAGTCTGGGACCAGAGGACACAGATAGAGTAGATGTGGAGAGGATGTTTCCTATAGTGGGGGAGTCTAGGACCAGAGGACACAGATAGAGTAGATATGTAGAGGATGTTTCCTATAGTGGGCGAGTCTAGGACCAGAGGACACAGATAGAGTGGATGGGGAGAGGATGTTTCCTATAGTGGGGGAGTCTAGGCCCAGAGGACACAGATAGAGTGGATGTGGAAAGGATGTTTCCTATAGTGGGGGAGTCTAGGACCAGAGAACACAGATAGAGTGGATGTGGAGAGGATGTTTCCTACAGTAGGGGAGTCTAGGATCCAGAGGGCACAGATAGAGTGGATGTGGAGAGGATGTTTCCTATAGTGGGGGAGTCTAGGACCCAGTGGGCACAGATAGAGTGGATGTGGAGAGGATGTTTCCTATAGTGGGGGAGTCTAGGACCAGAGGACACAGATAGAGTGGATGTGGAGAGGATGTTTCCTATAGTGGTTGAGTCTAGGACCAGAGGACACAGATAGAGTGGATGTGGAGAGGATGTTTCCTATAGTGGGGGAGTCTGGGACCAGAGGACACAGATAGAGTAGATGTGGAGAGGATGTTTCCTATACTGGGGGAGTCTAGGACCAGAGGACACAGATAGAGTAGATATGTAGAGGATGTTTCCTATAGTGGGGGAGTCTAGGACCAGAGGACACAGATAGAGTGGATGTGGAGAGGATGTTTCCTATAGTGGGGGAGTCTAGGACCAGAGAACACCGATAGAGTGGATGTGGAGAGGATGTTTCCTATAGTGGGAGAGTCCGGGACCCAGAGGACACAGAGAGAGTGGATGTGGAGAGGAGGTTTCCTATAGTACTGGAGTCTAGGACCAGAGGAACACAGATAGAGTGGATGTGGACAGGATGTTTCCTATAGTGGGGGGGTTCTAGGACCAGAGGACACAGATAGAGTGGATGTGGAGAGGATGTTTCATATAGTGGGGGAGTCTAGGGCCAGAGGACACAGATAGAGTGGATGTGGAGAAGATGCTTCCTAAAGTGGGGGATTCTAGGACCAGAGGACACAGATAGCGTGAATGTGGAGAGGATGTTTCCTACAGAAGGGAGTCTAGGATCCAGAGGGCACAGATAAAGTGGATGTGGAGAGGATGTTTCCTATAGTGGGGGAGTCTAGTACCCAGTGGGCACAGATAGAGTGGATGAGGAGATGATGTTTCCTATAGTGGGGAAGTCTGGGACCAGAGGACACAGATAGAGTAGATGTGGAGAGGATGTTTCCTATAGTGGGGGAGTCTAGGACCAGAGGACACAGATAGAGTAGATATGTAGAGGATGTTTCCTATAGTGGGCGAGTCTAGGACCAGAGGACACAGATAGAGTGGATGGGGAGAGGATGTTTCCTATAGTGGGGGAGTCTAGGCCCAGAGGACACAGATAGAGTGGATGTGGAAAGGATGTTTCCTATAGTGGGGGAGTCTAGGACCAGAGAACACAGATAGAGTGGATGTGGAGAGGATGTTTCCTACAGTAGGGGAGTCTAGGATCCAGAGGGCACAGATAGAGTGGATGTGGAGAGGATGTTTCCTATAGTGGGGGAGTCTAGGACCCAGTGGGCACAGATAGAGTGGATGTGGAGAGGATGTTTCCTATAGTGGGGGAGTCTAGGACCAGAGGACACAGATAGAGTGGATGTGGAGAGGATGTTTCCTATAGTGGTTGAGTCTAGGACCAGAGGACACAGATAGAGTGGATGTGGAGAGGATGTTTCCTATAGTGGGGGAGTCTGGGACCAGAGGACACAGATAGAGTAGATGTGGAGAGGATGTTTCCTATACTGGGGGAGTCTAGGACCAGAGGACACAGATAGAGTAGATATGTAGAGGATGTTTCCTATAGTGGGGGAGTCTAGGACCAGAGGACACAGATAGAGTGGATGTGGAGAGGATGTTTCCTATAGTGGGGGTGTCTAGTACCAGAGGACACAGATAGAGTGGATGTGGAGAGGATGTTTCCTATAGTGGGGGAGTCTAGGACAAGAGAACACAGAATGAGTGGATGTGGAGAGGATCTCTCCTATAGTGGGTGAGTCTAGGACCAGAGGACACAGATAGAGTGGATGTGGAGAGGATGTTTCTTATAGTGGGAGAGTCAGGGACCCAGAGGACACAGATAGACTTGATGTGGAGAGGATGTTTCCTGTAGTGGGAGAGTCCAGGACCAGAGGACACAGATAGAGTGGATGTGGAGAGGATGTTTCCTTTAGTGGGGGAGTCTAGGACCAGAGAACACAGATAGAGTGGATGTGGAGAGGATGTTTCCTATAGTGGGGGAGTCTAGGACCAGAGGACACAGATAGAGTGGATGTGGAGAGGAAGTTTCCTATAGTGGGGGAGTCTAGGACCAGAGAACACCGATAGAGTGGATGTGGAGAGGATGTTTCCTATAGTGGGAGAGTCCGGGACCCAGAGGACACAGAGAGAGTGGATGTGGAGAGGAGGTTTCCTATAGTACTGGAGTCTAGGACCAGAGGAACACAGATAGAGTGGATGTGGACAGGATGTTTCCTATAGTGGGGGGGTTCTAGGACCAGAGGACACAGATAGAGTGGATGTGGAGAGGATGTTTCATATAGTGGGGGAGTCTAGGGCCAGAGGACACAGATAGAGTGGATGTGGAGAAGATGCTTCCTAAAGTGGGGGATTCTAGGACCAGAGGACACAGATAGCGTGAATGTGGAGAGGATGTTTCCTACAGTAGGGGAGTCTAGGATCCAGAGGGCACAGATAAAGTGGATGTGGAGAGGATGTTTCCTATAGTGGGGGAGTCTAGTACCCAGTGGGCACAGATAGAGTGGATGAGGAGATGATGTTTCCTATAGTGGGGAAGTCTGGGACCAGAGGACACAGATAGAGTAGATGTGGAGAGGATGTTTCCTATAGTGGGGGAGTCTAGGACCAGAGGACACAGATAGAGTAGATATGTAGAGGATGTTTCCTATAGTGGGGGAGTCTAGGACCAGAGGACACAGATAGAGTGGATGGGGAGAGGATGTTTCCTATAGTGGGGGAGTCTAGGCCCAGAGGACACAGATAGAGTGGATGTGGAAAGGATGTTTCCTATAGTGGGGGAGTCTAGGACCAGAGAACACAGATAGAGTGGATGTGGAGAGGATGTTTCCTATAGTGGGAGAGCCTAGGACCAGAGGACACAGATAGAGTGGATGTGGAGAGGATGTTTCCTATAGTGGGAGAGTCAGGGACCCAGAGGACACAGATAGACTGGATGTGGAGAGGATGTTTCCTATAGTGGGAGAGTCTAGGACCAGAGGACACAGATAGAGTGGATGTGGAGAGGATGTTTGCTATAGGGGGAGTGTCTAGCACCAGAGGACACAGATAGATAGATATGTAGAGGATGTTTCCTATAGTGGGGGAGACTAGGACCAGAGGACCCAGATAGAGTGGATGTGGAGAGGATGTTTCCTATAGTGGGTGAGTCTAGGACCAGAGCTCACAGATAGAGTGGACGTGGAGAGGATGTTTCCTATAGTGGGGGTGTCTAGGACCAGAGGGCACAGATAGAGTGGATGTGGAGAGGGTGTTTGCTATAGGGGGAGTGTGTAGCACCAGAGGACACAGATAGAGTAGATATGTACAGGATGTTTCCTATAGTGGGGGAGTCTAGGACCAGAGGACACAGATAGAGTGGATGTGGAGAGGATGTTTCCTATAGTGGGGGAGTCTAGGACCAGAGGACACAGATAGAGTGGATGTGGAGAGGATGTTTCATATAGTGGGGGAGTCTAGGGCCAAAGGACACAGATAGAGTGGATGTGGAGAGGATGTTTCATATAGTGGGGGAGTCTAGGGCCAGAGGACACAGATAGAGTGGATGTGGAGAGGATGTTTCATATAGTGGGGGAGTCTAGGGCCAGAGGACACAGATAGAGTGGATGTGGAGAAGATGCTTCCTAAAGTGGGGGATTCTAGGACCAGAGGACACAGATAGAGTGAATGTGGAGAGGATGTTTCCTACAGTAGGGGAGTCTAGGATCCAGAGGGCACAGATAAAGTGGATGTGGAGAGGATGTTTCCTATAGTGGGGGAGTCTAGTACCCAGTGGGCACAGATAGAGTGGATGAGGAGAGGATGTTTCCTATAGTGGGGGAGTCTAGGACCAGAGGACACAGATAGAGTGGATGTGGAGAGGATGTTTCCTATAGTGGGGGAGTCTAGGACCAGAGAACACAGATAGAGTGGATGTGGAGAGGATGTTTCCTATAGTGGGCGAGTCTAGGACCAGAGGACACAGATAGATTGGATGTGGAGAGGATGTTTCCTATAGTGGGAGAGTACGGGACCCAGAGGACACAGATAGAGTGGATGTGGAGAGGATGTTTCCTATAGTGGGAGAGTCTAGGACCAGAGGACACAGATAGAGTGGACGTGGAGAGGATGTTTCCTATAGTGGGGGTGTCTAGGACCAGAGGGCACAGATAGAGTGGATGTGGAGAGGATGTTTCCTATAGTGGGGGAGTCTAGGACCAGAGGACACAGATAGAGTGGATATGTAGAGGATGTTTCCTATAGTGGGGGAGTCTAGGACCAGAGGACACAGATAGAGTGGATGTGGAGAGGATGTTTCCTATAGTGGGGGAGTCTAGGACCAGAGGACACAGATAGAGTGGATGTGGAGAGGAAGTTTCCTATAGTGGGGGAGTCTAGGACCAGAGAACACAGATAGTGTGGATGTGGAGAGGATGTTTCCTATAGTGGGTGAGTCTAGGACCAGAGGACACAGATAGAGTGGATGTGGAGAGGATGTTTCCTATAGTGGGAGAGTCCGGGACCCAGAGGACACAGAGAGAGTGGATGTGGAGAGGAGGTTTCCTATAGTACTGGAGTCTATGTCCAGAGGACACAGATAGAGTGGATGTGGACAGGATGTTTCCTATAGTGGGGGGGTTCTAGGACCAGAGGACACAGATAGCGTGGATGTGGAGAGGATGTTTCATATAGTGGGGGAGTCCAGGGCCAGAGGACACAGATAGAGTGGATGTGGAGAAGATGCTTCCTAAAGTGGGGGAGTCTAGGACCAGAGGACACAGATAGAGTGGATGTGGAGAGGATGTTTCCTATAGTGGTTGAGTCTAGGACCAGAGGACACAGATAGAGTGGATGTGGAGAGGATGTTTCCTATAGTGGGGGAGTCTAGGACCAGAGAACACAGATAGAGTGGATGTGGAGAGGATGTTTCCTATAGTGGTTGAGTCTAGGACCAGAGGACACAGATAGAGTGAATGTGGAGAGGATGTTTCCTACAGTAGGGGAGTCTAGGATCCAGAGGGCACAGATAGAGTGGATGTGGAGAGGATGTTTCCTATAGTGGGGGAGTCTAGGACCCAGTGGGCACAGATAGAGTGGATGTGGAGAGGATGTTTCCTATAGTGGGGGAGTCTAGGACCAGAGGACACAGATAGAGTGGATGTGGAGAGGATGTTTCCTATAGTGGTTGAGTCTAGGACCAGAGGACACAGATAGAGTGGATGTGGAGAGGATGTTTCCTATAGTGGGGGAGTCTGGGACCAGAGGACACAGATAGAGTAGATGTGGAGAGGATGTTTCCTATACTGGGGGAGTCTAGGACCAGAGGACACAGATAGAGTAGATATGTAGAGGATGTTTCCTATAGTGGGGGAGTCTAGGACCAGAGGACACAGATAGAGTGGATGTGGAGAGGATGTTTCCTATAGTGGGGGTGTCTAGTACCAGAGGACACAGATAGAGTGGATGTGGAGAGGATGTTTCCTATAGTGGGGGAGTCTAGGACAAGAGAACACAGAATGAGTGGATGTGGAGAGGATCTCTCCTATAGTGGGTGAGTCTAGGACCAGAGGACACAGATAGAGTGGATGTGGAGAGGATGTTTCTTATAGTGGGAGAGTCAGGGACCCAGAGGACACAGATAGACTTGATGTGGAGAGGATGTTTCCTGTAGTGGGAGAGTCCAGGACCAGAGGACACAGATAGAGTGGATGTGGAGAGGATGTTTCCTATAGTGGGGGAGTCTAGGACCAGAGAACACAGATAGAGTGGATGTGGAGAGGATGTTTCCTATAGTGGGGGAGTCTAGGACCAGAGGACACAGATAGAGTGGATGTGGAGAGGAAGTTTCCTATAGTGGGGGAGTCTAGGACCAGAGAACACCGATAGAGTGGATGTGGAGAGGATGTTTCCTATAGTGGGAGAGTCCGGGACCCAGAGGACACAGAGAGAGTGGATGTGGAGAGGAGGTTTCCTATAGTACTGGAGTCTAGGACCAGAGGAACACAGATAGAGTGGATGTGGACAGGATGTTTCCTATAGTGGGGAGGTTCTAGGACCAGAGGACACAGATAGAGTGGATGTGGAGAGGATGTTTCATATAGTGGGGGAGTCTAGGGCCAGAGGACACAGATAGAGTGGATGTGGAGAAGATGCCTCCTAAAGTGGGGGATTCTAGGACCAGAGGACACAGATAGCGTGAATGTGGAGAGGATGTTTCCTACAGTAGGGGAGTCTAGGATCCAGAGGGCACAGATAAAGTGGATGTGGAGAGGATGTTTCCTATAGTGGGGGAGTCTAGTACCCAGTGGGCACAGATAGAGTGGATGAGGAGATGATGTTTCCTATAGTGAGGAAGTCTGGGACCAGAGGACACAGATAGAGTAGATGTGGAGAGGATGTTTCCTATAGTGGGGGAGTCTATGACCAGAGGACACAGATAGAGTAGATATGTAGAGGATGTTTCCTATAGTGGGCGAGTCTAGGACCAGAGGACACAGATAGAGTGGATGGGGAGAGGATGTTTCCTATAGTGGGGGAGTCTAGGCCCAGAGGACACAGATAGAGTGGATGTGGAAAGGATGTTTCCTATAGTGGGGGAGTCTAGGACCAGAGAACACAGATAGAGTGGATGTGGAGAGGATGTTTCCTACAGTAGGGGAGTCTAGGATCCAGAGGGCACAGATAGAGTGGATGTGGAGAGGATGTTTCCTATAGTGGGGGAGTCTAGGACCCAGTGGGCACAGATAGAGTGGATGTGGAGAGGATGTTTCCTATAGTGGGGGAGTCTAGGACCAGAGGACACAGATAGAGTGGATGTGGAGAGGATGTTTCCTATAGTGGTTGAGTCTAGGACCAGAGGACACAGATAGAGTGGATGTGGAGAGGATGTTTCCTATAGTGGGGGAGTCTGGGACCAGAGGACACAGATAGAGTAGATGTGGAGAGGATGTTTCCTATACTGGGGGAGTCTAGGACCAGAGGACACAGATAGAGTAGATATGTAGAGGATGTTTCCTATAGTGGGGGAGTCTAGGACCAGAGGACACAGATAGAGTGGATGTGGAGAGGATGTTTCCTATAGTGGGGGAGTCTAGGACCAGAGAACACCGATAGAGTGGATGTGGAGAGGATGTTTCCTATAGTGGGAGAGTCCGGGACCCAGAGGACACAGAGAGAGTGGATGTGGAGAGGATGTTTCCTTTAGTGGGGGAGTCTAGGACCAGAGAACACAGATAGAGTGGATGTGGAGAGGATGTTTCCTATAGTGGGGGAGTCTAGGACCAGAGGACACAGATAGAGTGGATGTGGAGAGGAAGTTTCCTATAGTGGGGGAGTCTAGGACCAGAGAACACCGATAGAGTGGATGTGGAGAGGATGTTTCCTATAGTGGGAGAGTCCGGGACCCAGAGGACACAGAGAGAGTGGATGTGGAGAGGAGGTTTCCTATAGTACTGGAGTCTAGGACCAGAGGAACACAGATAGAGTGGATGTGGACAGGATGTTTCCTATAGTGGGGGGGTTCTAGGACCAGAGGACACAGATAGAGTGGAAGTGGAGAGGATGTTTCATATAGTGGGGGAGTCTAGGGCCAGAGGACACAGATAGAGTGGATGTGGAGAAGATGCTTCCTAAAGTGGGGGATTCTAGGACCAGAGGACACAGATAGCGTGAATGTGGAGAGGATGTTTCCTACAGTAGGGGAGTCTAGGATCCAGAGGGCACAGATAAAGTGGATGTGGAGAGGATGTTTCCTATAGTGGGGGAGTCTAGTACCCAGTGGGCACAGATAGAGTGGATGAGGAGATGATGTTTCCTATAGTGGGGAAGTCTGGGACCAGAGGACACAGATAGAGTAGATGTGGAGAGGATGTTTCCTATAGTGGGGGAGTCTAGGACCAGAGGACACAGATAGAGTAGATATGTAGAGGATGTTTCCTATAGTGGGGGAGTCTAGGACCAGAGGACACAGATAGAGTGGATGGGGAGAGGATGTTTCCTATAGTGGGGGAGTCTAGGCCCAGAGGACACAGATAGAGTGGATGTGGAAAGGATGTTTCCTATAGTGGGGGAGTCTAGGACCAGAGAACACAGATAGAGTGGATGTGGAGAGGATGTTTCCTATAGTGGGAGAGCCTAGGACCAGAGGACACAGATAGAGTGGATGTGGAGAGGATGTTTCCTATAGTGGGAGAGTCAGGGACCCAGAGGACACAGATAGACTGGATGTGGAGAGGATGTTTCCTATAGTGGGAGAGTCTAGGACCAGAGGACACAGATAGAGTGGATGTGGAGAGGATGTTTGCTATAGGGGGAGTGTCTAGCACCAGAGGACACAGATAGATAGATATGTAGAGGATGTTTCCTATAGTGGGGGAGACTAGGACCAGAGGACCCAGATAGAGTGGATGTGGAGAGGATGTTTCCTATAGTGGGTGAGTCTAGGACCAGAGCTCACAGATAGAGTGGACGTGGAGAGGATGTTTCCTATAGTGGGGGTGTCTAGGACCAGAGGGCACAGATAGAGTGGATGTGGAGAGGGTGTTTGCTATAGGGGGAGTGTGTAGCACCAGAGGACACAGATAGAGTAGATATGTACAGGATGTTTCCTATAGTGGGGGAGTCTAGGACCAGAGGACACAGATAGAGTGGATGTGGAGAGGATGTTTCCTATAGTGGGGGAGTCTAGGACCAGAGGACACAGATAGAGTGGATGTGGAGAGGATGTTTCATATAGTGGGGGAGTCTAGGGCCAAAGGACACAGATAGAGTGGATGTGGAGAGGATGTTTCATATAGTGGGGGAGTCTAGGGCCAGAGGACACAGATAGAGTGGATGTGGAGAGGATGTTTCATATAGTGGGGGAGTCTAGGGCCAGAGGACACAGATAGAGTGGATGTGGAGAAGATGCTTCCTAAAGTGGGGGATTCTAGGACCAGAGGACACAGATAGAGTGAATGTGGAGAGGATGTTTCCTACAGTAGGGGAGTCTAGGATCCAGAGGGCACAGATAAAGTGGATGTGGAGAGGATGTTTCCTATAGTGGGGGAGTCTAGTACCCAGTGGGCACAGATAGAGTGGATGAGGAGAGGATGTTTCCTATAGTGGGGGAGTCTAGGACCAGAGGACACAGATAGAGTGGATGTGGAGAGGATGTTTCCTATAGTGGGGGAGTCTAGGACCAGAGAACACAGATAGAGTGGATGTGGAGAGGATGTTTCCTATAGTGGGCGAGTCTAGGACCAGAGGACACAGATAGATTGGATGTGGAGAGGATGTTTCCTATAGTGGGAGAGTACGGGACCCAGAGGACACAGATAGAGTGGATGTGGAGAGGATGTTTCCTATAGTGGGAGAGTCTAGGACCAGAGGACACAGATAGAGTGGACGTGGAGAGGATGTTTCCTATAGTGGGGGTGTCTAGGACCAGAGGGCACAGATAGAGTGGATGTGGAGAGGATGTTTCCTATAGTGGGGGAGTCTAGGACCAGAGGACACAGATAGAGTGGATATGTAGAGGATGTTTCCTATAGTGGGGGAGTCTAGGACCAGAGGACACAGATAGAGTGGATGTGGAGAGGATGTTTCCTATAGTGGGGGAGTCTAGGACCAGAGGACACAGATAGAGTGGATGTGGAGAGGAAGTTTCCTATAGTGGGGGAGTCTAGGACCAGAGAACACAGATAGTGTGGATGTGGAGAGGATGTTTCCTATAGTGGGTGAGTCTAGGACCAGAGGACACAGATAGAGTGGATGTGGAGAGGATGTTTCCTATAGTGGGAGAGTCCGGGACCCAGAGGACACAGAGAGAGTGGATGTGGAGAGGAGGTTTCCTATAGTACTGGAGTCTATGTCCAGAGGACACAGATAGAGTGGATGTGGACAGGATGTTTCCTATAGTGGGGGGGTTCTAGGACCAGAGGACACAGATAGCGTGGATGTGGAGAGGATGTTTCATATAGTGGGGGAGTCCAGGGCCAGAGGACACAGATAGAGTGGATGTGGAGAAGATGCTTCCTAAAGTGGGGGAGTCTAGGACCAGAGGACACAGATAGAGTGGATGTGGAGAGGATGTTTCCTATAGTGGTTGAGTCTAGGACCAGAGGACACAGATAGAGTGGATGTGGAGAGGATGTTTCCTATAGTGGGGGAGTCTAGGACCAGAGAACACAGATAGAGTGGATGTGGAGAGGATGTTTCCTATAGTGGTTGAGTCTAGGACCAGAGGACACAGATAGAGTGAATGTGGAGAGGATGTTTCCTACAGTAGGGGAGTCTAGGATCCAGAGGGCACAGATAGAGTGGATGTGGAGAGGATGTTTCCTATAGTGGGGGAGTCTAGGACCCAGTGGGCACAGATAGAGTGGATGTGGAGAGGATGTTTCCTATAGTGGGGGAGTCTAGGACCAGAGGACACAGATAGAGTGGATGTGGAGAGGATGTTTCCTATAGTGGTTGAGTCTAGGACCAGAGGACACAGATAGAGTGGATGTGGAGAGGATGTTTCCTATAGTGGGGGAGTCTGGGACCAGAGGACACAGATAGAGTAGATGTGGAGAGGATGTTTCCTATACTGGGGGAGTCTAGGACCAGAGGACACAGATAGAGTAGATATGTAGAGGATGTTTCCTATAGTGGGGGAGTCTAGGACCAGAGGACACAGATAGAGTGGATGTGGAGAGGATGTTTCCTATAGTGGGGGTGTCTAGTACCAGAGGACACAGATAGAGTGGATGTGGAGAGGATGTTTCCTATAGTGGGGGAGTCTAGGACAAGAGAACACAGAATGAGTGGATGTGGAGAGGATCTCTCCTATAGTGGGTGAGTCTAGGACCAGAGGACACAGATAGAGTGGATGTGGAGAGGATGTTTCTTATAGTGGGAGAGTCAGGGACCCAGAGGACACAGATAGACTTGATGTGGAGAGGATGTTTCCTGTAGTGGGAGAGTCCAGGACCAGAGGACACAGATAGAGTGGATGTGGAGAGGATGTTTCCTATAGTGGGGGAGTCTAGGACCAGAGAACACAGATAGAGTGGATGTGGAGAGGATGTTTCCTATAGTGGGGGAGTCTAGGACCAGAGGACACAGATAGAGTGGATGTGGAGAGGAAGTTTCCTATAGTGGGGGAGTCTAGGACCAGAGAACACCGATAGAGTGGATGTGGAGAGGATGTTTCCTATAGTGGGAGAGTCCGGGACCCAGAGGACACAGAGAGAGTGGATGTGGAGAGGAGGTTTCCTATAGTACTGGAGTCTAGGACCAGAGGAACACAGATAGAGTGGATGTGGACAGGATGTTTCCTATAGTGGGGAGGTTCTAGGACCAGAGGACACAGATAGAGTGGATGTGGAGAGGATGTTTCATATAGTGGGGGAGTCTAGGGCCAGAGGACACAGATAGAGTGGATGTGGAGAAGATGCCTCCTAAAGTGGGGGATTCTAGGACCAGAGGACACAGATAGCGTGAATGTGGAGAGGATGTTTCCTACAGTAGGGGAGTCTAGGATCCAGAGGGCACAGATAAAGTGGATGTGGAGAGGATGTTTCCTATAGTGGGGGAGTCTAGTACCCAGTGGGCACAGATAGAGTGGATGAGGAGATGATGTTTCCTATAGTGAGGAAGTCTGGGACCAGAGGACACAGATAGAGTAGATGTGGAGAGGATGTTTCCTATAGTGGGGGAGTCTATGACCAGAGGACACAGATAGAGTAGATATGTAGAGGATGTTTCCTATAGTGGGCGAGTCTAGGACCAGAGGACACAGATAGAGTGGATGGGGAGAGGATGTTTCCTATAGTGGGGGAGTCTAGGCCCAGAGGACACAGATAGAGTGGATGTGGAAAGGATGTTTCCTATAGTGGGGGAGTCTAGGACCAGAGAACACAGATAGAGTGGATGTGGAGAGGATGTTTCCTACAGTAGGGGAGTCTAGGATCCAGAGGGCACAGATAGAGTGGATGTGGAGAGGATGTTTCCTATAGTGGGGGAGTCTAGGACCCAGTGGGCACAGATAGAGTGGATGTGGAGAGGATGTTTCCTATAGTGGGGGAGTCTAGGACCAGAGGACACAGATAGAGTGGATGTGGAGAGGATGTTTCCTATAGTGGTTGAGTCTAGGACCAGAGGACACAGATAGAGTGGATGTGGAGAGGATGTTTCCTATAGTGGGGGAGTCTGGGACCAGAGGACACAGATAGAGTAGATGTGGAGAGGATGTTTCCTATACTGGGGGAGTCTAGGACCAGAGGACACAGATAGAGTAGATATGTAGAGGATGTTTCCTATAGTGGGGGAGTCTAGGACCAGAGGACACAGATAGAGTGGATGTGGAGAGGATGTTTCCTATAGTGGGGGAGTCTAGGACCAGAGAACACCGATAGAGTGGATGTGGAGAGGATGTTTCCTATAGTGGGAGAGTCCGGGACCCAGAGGACACAGAGAGAGTGGATGTGGAGAGGAGGTTTCCTATAGTACTGGAGTCTAGGACCAGAGGAACACAGATAGAGTGGATGTGGACAGGATGTTTCCTATAGTGGGGGGGTTCTAGGACCAGAGGACACAGATAGAGTGGATGTGGAGAGGATGTTTCATATAGTGGGGGAGTCTAGGGCCAGAGGACACAGATAGAGTGGATGTGGAGAAGATGCTTCCTAAAGTGGGGGATTCTAGGACCAGAGGACACAGATAGCGTGAATGTGGAGAGGATGTTTCCTACAGTAGGGGAGTCTAGGATCCAGAGGGCACAGATAAAGTGGATGTGGAGAGGATGTTTCCTATAGTGGGGGAGTCTAGTACCCAGTGGGCACAGATAGAGTGGATGAGGAGATGATGTTTCCTATAGTGGGGAAGTCTGGGACCAGAGGACACAGATAGAGTAGATGTGGAGAGGATGTTTCCTATAGTGGGGGAGTCTAGGACCAGAGGACACAGATAGAGTAGATATGTAGAGGATGTTTCCTATAGTGGGCGAGTCTAGGACCAGAGGACACAGATAGAGTGGATGGGGAGAGGATGTTTCCTATAGTGGGGGAGTCTAGGCCCAGAGGACACAGATAGAGTGGATGTGGAAAGGATGTTTCCTATAGTGGGGGAGTCTAGGACCAGAGAACACAGATAGAGTGGATGTGGAGAGGATGTTTCCTACAGTAGGGGAGTCTAGGATCCAGAGGGCACAGATAGAGTGGATGTGGAGAGGATGTTTCCTATAGTGGGGGAGTCTAGGACCCAGTGGGCACAGATAGAGTGGATGTGGAGAGGATGTTTCCTATAGTGGGGGAGTCTAGGACCAGAGGACACAGATAGAGTGGATGTGGAGAGGATGTTTCCTATAGTGGTTGAGTCTAGGACCAGAGGACACAGATAGAGTGGATGTGGAGAGGATGTTTCCTATAGTGGGGGAGTCTGGGACCAGAGGACACAGATAGAGTAGATGTGGAGAGGATGTTTCCTATACTGGGGGAGTCTAGGACCAGAGGACACAGATAGAGTAGATATGTAGAGGATGTTTCCTATAGTGGGGGAGTCTAGGACCAGAGGACACAGATAGAGTGGATGTGGAGAGGATGTTTCCTATAGTGGGGGTGTCTAGTACCAGAGGACACAGATAGAGTGGATGTGGAGAGGATGTTTCCTATAGTGGGGGAGTCTAGGACAAGAGAACACAGAATGAGTGGATGTGGAGAGGATCTCTCCTATAGTGGGTGAGTCTAGGACCAGAGGACACAGATAGAGTGGATGTGGAGAGGATGTTTCTTATAGTGGGAGAGTCAGGGACCCAGAGGACACAGATAGACTTGATGTGGAGAGGATGTTTCCTGTAGTGGGAGAGTCCAGGACCAGAGGACACAGATAGAGTGGATGTGGAGAGGATGTTTCCTTTAGTGGGGGAGTCTAGGACCAGAGAACACAGATAGAGTGGATGTGGAGAGGATGTTTCCTATAGTGGGGGAGTCTAGGACCAGAGGACACAGATAGAGTGGATGTGGAGAGGAAGTTTCCTATAGTGGGGGAGTCTAGGACCAGAGAACACCGATAGAGTGGATGTGGAGAGGATGTTTCCTATAGTGGGAGAGTCCGGGACCCAGAGGACACAGAGAGAGTGGATGTGGAGAGGAGGTTTCCTATAGTACTGGAGTCTAGGACCAGAGGAACACAGATAGAGTGGATGTGGACAGGATGTTTCCTATAGTGGGGGGGTTCTAGGACCAGAGGACACAGATAGAGTGGATGTGGAGAGGATGTTTCATATAGTGGGGGAGTCTAGGGCCAGAGGACACAGATAGAGTGGATGTGGAGAAGATGCTTCCTAAAGTGGGGGATTCTAGGACCAGAGGACACAGATAGCGTGAATGTGGAGAGGATGTTTCCTACAGTAGGGGAGTCTAGGATCCAGAGGGCACAGATAAAGTGGATGTGGAGAGGATGTTTCCTATAGTGGGGGAGTCTAGTACCCAGTGGGCACAGATAGAGTGGATGAGGAGATGATGTTTCCTATAGTGGGGAAGTCTGGGACCAGAGGACACAGATAGAGTAGATGTGGAGAGGATGTTTCCTATAGTGGGGGAGTCTAGGACCAGAGGACACAGATAGAGTAGATATGTAGAGGATGTTTCCTATAGTGGGGGAGTCTAGGACCAGAGGACACAGATAGAGTGGATGGGGAGAGGATGTTTCCTATAGTGGGGGAGTCTAGGCCCAGAGGACACAGATAGAGTGGATGTGGAAAGGATGTTTCCTATAGTGGGGGAGTCTAGGACCAGAGAACACAGATAGAGTGGATGTGGAGAGGATGTTTCCTATAGTGGGAGAGCCTAGGACCAGAGGACACAGATAGAGTGGATGTGGAGAGGATGTTTCCTATAGTGGGAGAGTCAGGGACCCAGAGGACACAGATAGACTGGATGTGGAGAGGATGTTTCCTATAGTGGGAGAGTCTAGGACCAGAGGACACAGATAGAGTGGATGTGGAGAGGATGTTTGCTATAGGGGGAGTGTCTAGCACCAGAGGACACAGATAGATAGATATGTAGAGGATGTTTCCTATAGTGGGGGAGACTAGGACCAGAGGACCCAGATAGAGTGGATGTGGAGAGGATGTTTCCTATAGTGGGTGAGTCTAGGACCAGAGCTCACAGATAGAGTGGACGTGGAGAGGATGTTTCCTATAGTGGGGGTGTCTAGGACCAGAGGGCACAGATAGAGTGGATGTGGAGAGGGTGTTTGCTATAGGGGGAGTGTGTAGCACCAGAGGACACAGATAGAGTAGATATGTACAGGATGTTTCCTATAGTGGGGGAGTCTAGGACCAGAGGACACAGATAGAGTGGATGTGGAGAGGATGTTTCCTATAGTGGGGGAGTCTAGGACCAGAGGACACAGATAGAGTGGATGTGGAGAGGATGTTTCATATAGTGGGGGAGTCTAGGGCCAAAGGACACAGATAGAGTGGATGTGGAGAGGATGTTTCATATAGTGGGGGAGTCTAGGGCCAGAGGACACAGATAGAGTGGATGTGGAGAGGATGTTTCATATAGTGGGGGAGTCTAGGGCCAGAGGACACAGATAGAGTGGATGTGGAGAAGATGCTTCCTAAAGTGGGGGATTCTAGGACCAGAGGACACAGATAGAGTGAATGTGGAGAGGATGTTTCCTACAGTAGGGGAGTCTAGGATCCAGAGGGCACAGATAAAGTGGATGTGGAGAGGATGTTTCCTATAGTGGGGGAGTCTAGTACCCAGTGGGCACAGATAGAGTGGATGAGGAGAGGATGTTTCCTATAGTGGGGGAGTCTAGGACCAGAGGACACAGATAGAGTGGATGTGGAGAGGATGTTTCCTATAGTGGGGGAGTCTAGGACCAGAGAACACAGATAGAGTGGATGTGGAGAGGATGTTTCCTATAGTGGGCGAGTCTAGGACCAGAGGACACAGATAGATTGGATGTGGAGAGGATGTTTCCTATAGTGGGAGAGTACGGGACCCAGAGGACACAGATAGAGTGGATGTGGAGAGGATGTTTCCTATAGTGGGAGAGTCTAGGACCAGAGGACACAGATAGAGTGGACGTGGAGAGGATGTTTCCTATAGTGGGGGTGTCTAGGACCAGAGGGCACAGATAGAGTGGATGTGGAGAGGATGTTTCCTATAGTGGGGGAGTCTAGGACCAGAGGACACAGATAGAGTGGATATGTAGAGGATGTTTCCTATAGTGGGGGAGTCTAGGACCAGAGGACACAGATAGAGTGGATGTGGAGAGGATGTTTCCTATAGTGGGGGAGTCTAGGACCAGAGGACACAGATAGAGTGGATGTGGAGAGGAAGTTTCCTATAGTGGGGGAGTCTAGGACCAGAGAACACAGATAGTGTGGATGTGGAGAGGATGTTTCCTATAGTGGGTGAGTCTAGGACCAGAGGACACAGATAGAGTGGATGTGGAGAGGATGTTTCCTATAGTGGGAGAGTCCGGGACCCAGAGGACACAGAGAGAGTGGATGTGGAGAGGAGGTTTCCTATAGTACTGGAGTCTATGTCCAGAGGACACAGATAGAGTGGATGTGGACAGGATGTTTCCTATAGTGGGGGGGTTCTAGGACCAGAGGACACAGATAGCGTGGATGTGGAGAGGATGTTTCATATAGTGGGGGAGTCCAGGGCCAGAGGACACAGATAGAGTGGATGTGGAGAAGATGCTTCCTAAAGTGGGGGAGTCTAGGACCAGAGGACACAGATAGAGTGGATGTGGAGAGGATGTTTCCTATAGTGGTTGAGTCTAGGACCAGAGGACACAGATAGAGTGGATGTGGAGAGGATGTTTCCTATAGTGGGGGAGTCTAGGACCAGAGAACACAGATAGAGTGGATGTGGAGAGGATGTTTCCTATAGTGGTTGAGTCTAGGACCAGAGGACACAGATAGAGTGAATGTGGAGAGGATGTTTCCTACAGTAGGGGAGTCTAGGATCCAGAGGGCACAGATAGAGTGGATGTGGAGAGGATGTTTCCTATAGTGGGGGAGTCTAGGACCCAGTGGGCACAGATAGAGTGGATGTGGAGAGGATGTTTCCTATAGTGGGGGAGTCTAGGACCAGAGGACACAGATAGAGTGGATGTGGAGAGGATGTTTCCTATAGTGGTTGAGTCTAGGACCAGAGGACACAGATAGAGTGGATGTGGAGAGGATGTTTCCTATAGTGGGGGAGTCTGGGACCAGAGGACACAGATAGAGTAGATGTGGAGAGGATGTTTCCTATACTGGGGGAGTCTAGGACCAGAGGACACAGATAGAGTAGATATGTAGAGGATGTTTCCTATAGTGGGGGAGTCTAGGACCAGAGGACACAGATAGAGTGGATGTGGAGAGGATGTTTCCTATAGTGGGGGTGTCTAGTACCAGAGGACACAGATAGAGTGGATGTGGAGAGGATGTTTCCTATAGTGGGGGAGTCTAGGACAAGAGAACACAGAATGAGTGGATGTGGAGAGGATCTCTCCTATAGTGGGTGAGTCTAGGACCAGAGGACACAGATAGAGTGGATGTGGAGAGGATGTTTCTTATAGTGGGAGAGTCAGGGACCCAGAGGACACAGATAGACTTGATGTGGAGAGGATGTTTCCTATAGTGGGGGAGTCTAGGACCAGAGAACACCGATAGAGTGGATGTGGAGAGGATGTTTCCTATAGTGGGAGAGTCCGGGACCCAGAGGACACAGAGAGAGTGGATGTGGAGAGGAGGTTTCCTATAGTACTGGAGTCTAGGACCAGAGGAACACAGATAGAGTGGATGTGGACAGGATGTTTCCTATAGTGGGGGGGGTTCTAGGACCAGAGGACACAGATAGAGTGGATGTGGAGAGGATGTTTCATATAGTGGGGGAGTCTAGGGCCAGAGGACACAGATAGAGTGGATGTGGAGAAGATGCTTCCTAAAGTGGGGGATTCTAGGACCAGAGGACACAGATAGAGTGGATGTGGAGAGGATGTTTCCTATAGTGGGGGAGTCTAGGACCAGAGAACACCGATAGAGTGGATGTGGAGAGGATGTTTCCTATAGTGGGAGAGTCCGGGACCCAGAGGACACAGAGAGAGTGGATGTGGAGAGGAGGTTTCCTATAGTACTGGAGTCTAGGACCAGAGGAACACAGATAGAGTGGATGTGGACAGGATGTTTCCTATAGTGGGGGGGGTTCTAGGACCAGAGGACACAGATAGAGTGGATGTGGAGAGGATGTTTCATATAGTGGGGGAGTCTAGGGCCAGAGGACACAGATAGAGTGGATGTGGAGAAGATGCTTCCTAAAGTGGGGGATTCTAGGACCAGAGGACACAGATAGCGTGAATGTGGAGAGGATGTTTCCTACAGTAGGGGAGTCTAGGATCCAGAGGGCACAGATAAAGTGGATGTGGAGAGGATGTTTCCTATAGTGGGGGAGTCTAGTACCCAGTGGGCACAGATAGAGTGGATGAGGAGATGATGTTTCCTATAGTGGGGAAGTCTGGGACCAGAGGACACAGATAGAGTAGATGTGGAGAGGATGTTTCCTATAGTGGGGGAGTCTAGGACCAGAGGACACAGATAGAGTAGATATGTAGAGGATGTTTCCTATAGTGGGGGAGTCTAGGACCAGAGGACACAGATAGAGTGGATGGGGAGAGGATGTTTCCTATAGTGGGGGAGTCTAGGCCCAGAGGACACAGATAGAGTGGATGTGGAAAGGATGTTTCCTATAGTGGGGGAGTCTAGGACCAGAGAACACAGATAGAGTGGATGTGGAGAGGATGTTTCCTATAGTGGGAGAGCCTAGGACCAGAGGACACAGATAGAGTGGATGTGGAGAGGATGTTTCCTATAGTGGGAGAGTCAGGGACCCAGAGGACACAGATAGACTGGATGTGGAGAGGATGTTTCCTATAGTGGGAGAGTCTAGGACCAGAGGACACAGATAGAGTGGATGTGGAGAGGATGTTTGCTATAGGGGGAGTGTCTAGCACCAGAGGACACAGATAGATAGATATGTAGAGGATGTTTCCTATAGTGGGGGAGACTAGGACCAGAGGACCCAGATAGAGTGGATGTGGAGAGGATGTTTCCTATAGTGGGTGAGTCTAGGACCAGAGCTCACAGATAGAGTGGACGTGGAGAGGATGTTTCCTATAGTGGGGGTGTCTAGGACCAGAGGGCACAGATAGAGTGGATGTGGAGAGGGTGTTTGCTATAGGGGGAGTGTGTAGCACCAGAGGACACAGATAGAGTAGATATGTACAGGATGTTTCCTATAGTGGGGGAGTCTAGGACCAGAGGACACAGATAGAGTGGATGTGGAGAGGATGTTTCCTATAGTGGGGGAGTCTAGGACCAGAGGACACAGATAGAGTGGATGTGGAGAGGATGTTTCATATAGTGGGGGAGTCTAGGGCCAAAGGACACAGATAGAGTGGATGTGGAGAGGATGTTTCATATAGTGGGGGAGTCTAGGGCCAGAGGACACAGATAGAGTGGATGTGGAGAGGATGTTTCATATAGTGGGGGAGTCTAGGGCCAGAGGACACAGATAGAGTGGATGTGGAGAAGATGCTTCCTAAAGTGGGGGATTCTAGGACCAGAGGACACAGATAGAGTGAATGTGGAGAGGATGTTTCCTACAGTAGGGGAGTCTAGGATCCAGAGGGCACAGATAAAGTGGATGTGGAGAGGATGTTTCCTATAGTGGGGGAGTCTAGTACCCAGTGGGCACAGATAGAGTGGATGAGGAGATGATGTTTCCTATAGTGGGTGAGTCTAGGACCAGAGGACACAGATAGACTGGATGTGGAGAGGATGTTTCCTATAGTGGGAGAGTCCGGGACCCAGAGGACACAGAGAGAGTGGATGTGGAGAGGAGGTTTCCTATAGTACTGGAGTCTATGTCCAGACGACACAGATAGAGTGGATGTGGAGAAGATGCTTCCTAAAGTGGGAGAGTCTAGGACCAGAGGACACAGATAGAGTGGATGTGGAGAGGATGTTTGCTATAGGGGGAGTGTCTAGCACCAGAGGACACAGATAGATAGATATGTAGAGGATGTTTCCTATAGTGGGGGAGTCTAGTACCCAGTGGGCACAGATAGAGTGGATGTGGAGAGGATGTTTCCTATAGTGGGAGAGTCAGGGACCCAGAGGACACAGATAGTCTGGATGTGGAGAGGATGTTTCCTATAGTGGGAGAGTCTAGGACCAGAGGACACAGATAGAGTGGATGTGGAGAGGATGTTTGCTATAGGGGGAGTGTCTAGCACCAGAGGACACAGATAGATAGATATGTAGAGGATGTTTCCTATAGTGGGGGAGTCTAGGACCAGAGGACCCAGATAGAGTGGATGTGGAGAGGATGTTTCCTGTAGTGGGGGAGTCTAGGACCAGAGGACACAGATAGAGTGGATGTGGAGAGGATGTTTCCTATAGTGGGCGAGTCTAGGACCAGAGGACACAGATAGAGTGGATGTGGAGAGGATGTTTCCTATAGTGGGGGAGTCTGGGTCCAGAGGACACAGATAGAGTAGATGTGGAGAGGATGTTTCCTATATTGGGGGAGTCTAGGACAGAGGACACAGATAGAGTAGATAAGTAGAGGATGTTTCCTATAGTGGGGGAGTCAAGGACCAGAGGACACTGATAGAGTGGATGTGGAGAGGATGTTTCGTATAGTGGGGGAGTCTAGGACCAGAGAACACAGATAGATTGGATGTGGAGAGGATGTTTCCTCTAGTGGGTGACTCTAGGACCAGAGGACACAGATAGAGTGGATGAGGAGAGGATGTTTCCTATAGTTGGGGAGTCTAGGACCAGAGGACACAGATAGAGTGGAAGTGGAGAGGATGTTTCCTATAGTGGGGGAGTCTGGGACCAGAGGACACTGATAGAGTAGATGTGGAGAGGATGTTTCCTATAGTGGGGGAGTCTAGGACCAGAGGACACAGATAGAGTAGATATGTAGAGGATGTTTCCTATAGTGGGGGAGTCTAGGACCAGAGGACACAGATAGAGTGAATGTGGAGAGGATGTTTCCTATAGTGGGGGAGTCTAGGACCAGAGGACACTGATAGAGTGGATGTGGAGAGGATGTTTCCTATAGTGGGGGAGTCTAGGACCAGAGAACACAGATAGAGTGGATGTGGAGAGGATGTTTCCTATAGTGGGCGAGTCTAGGACCAGAGGACACAGATAGATTGGATGTGGAGAGGATGTTTCCTATAGTGGGAGAGTACGGGACCCAGAGGACACAGATAGAGTGGATGTGGAGAGGATGTTTCCTATAGTGGGAGAGTCTAGGACCAGAGGACACAGATAGAGTGGACGTGGAGAGGATGTTTCCTATAGTGGGGGTGTCTAGGACCAGAGGGCACAGATAGAGTGGATGTGGAGAGGATGTTTCCTATAGTGGGGGAGTCTAGGACCAGAGGACACAGATAGAGTGGATATGTAGAGGATGTTTCCTATAGTGGGGGAGTCTAGGACCAGAGGACACAGATAGAGTGGATGTGGAGAGGATGTTTCCTATAGTGGGGGAGTCTAGGACCAGAGGACACAGATAGAGTGGATGTGGAGAGGAAGTTTCCTATAGTGGGGGAGTCTAGGACCAGAGAACACAGATAGTGTGGATGTGGAGAGGATGTTTCCTATAGTGGGTGAGTCTAGGACCAGAGGACACAGATAGAGTGGATGTGGAGAGGATGTTTCCTATAGTGGGAGAGTCCGGGACCCAGAGGACACAGAGAGAGTGGATGTGGAGAGGAGGTTTCCTATAGTACTGGAGTCTATGTCCAGAGGACACAGATAGAGTGGATGTGGACAGGATGTTTCCTATAGTGGGGGGGTTCTAGGACCAGAGGACACAGATAGAGTGGATGTGGAGAGGATGTTTCATATAGTGGGGGAGTCCAGGGCCAGAGGACACAGATAGAGTGGATGTGGAGAAGATGCTTCCTAAAGTGGGGGAGTCTAGGACCAGAGGACACAGATAGAGTGGATGTGGAGAGGATGTTTCCTATAGTGGTTGAGTCTAGGACCAGAGGACACAGATAGAGTGGATGTGGAGAGGATGTTTCCTATAGTGGGGGAGTCTAGGACCAGAGAACACAGATAGAGTGGATGTGGAGAGGATGTTTCCTATAGTGGTTGAGTCTAGGACCAGAGGACACAGATAGAGTGAATGTGGAGAGGATGTTTCCTACAGTAGGGGAGTCTAGGATCCAGAGGGCACAGATAGAGTGGATGTGGAGAGGATGTTTCCTATAGTGGGGGAGTCTAGGACCCAGTGGGCACAGATAGAGTGGATGTGGAGAGGATGTTTCCTATAGTGGGGGAGTCTAGGACCAGAGGACACAGATAGAGTGGATGTGGAGAGGATGTTTCCTATAGTGGTTGAGTCTAGGACCAGAGGACACAGATAGAGTGGATGTGGAGAGGATGTTTCCTATAGTGGGGGAGTCTGGGACCAGAGGACACAGATAGAGTAGATGTGGAGAGGATGTTTCCTATACTGGGGGAGTCTAGGACCAGAGGACACAGATAGAGTAGATATGTAGAGGATGTTTCCTATAGTGGGGGAGTCTAGGACCAGAGGACACAGATAGAGTGGATGTGGAGAGGATGTTTCCTATAGTGGGGGTGTCTAGTACCAGAGGACACAGATAGAGTGGATGTGGAGAGGATGTTTCCTATAGTGGGGGAGTCTAGGACAAGAGAACACAGAATGAGTGGATGTGGAGAGGATCTCTCCTATAGTGGGTGAGTCTAGGACCAGAGGACACAGATAGAGTGGATGTGGAGAGGATGTTTCTTATAGTGGGAGAGTCAGGGACCCAGAGGACACAGATAGACTTGATGTGGAGAGGATGTTTCCTGTAGTGGGAGAGTCCAGGACCAGAGGACACAGATAGAGTGGATGTGGAGAGGATGTTTCCTATAGTGGGGGAGTCTAGGACCAGAGAACACAGATAGAGTGGATGTGGAGAGGATGTTTCCTATAGTGGGGGAGTCTAGGACCAGAGGACACAGATAGAGTGGATGTGGAGAGGAAGTTTCCTATAGTGGGGGAGTCTAGGACCAGAGAACACCGATAGAGTGGATGTGGAGAGGATGTTTCCTATAGTGGGAGAGTCCGGGACCCAGAGGACACAGAGAGAGTGGATGTGGAGAGGAGGTTTCCTATAGTACTGGAGTCTAGGACCAGAGGAACACAGATAGAGTGGATGTGGACAGGATGTTTCCTATAGTGGGGGGGTTCTAGGACCAGAGGACACAGATAGAGTGGATGTGGAGAGGATGTTTCATATAGTGGGGGAGTCTAGGGCCAGAGGACACAGATAGAGTGGATGTGGAGAAGATGCTTCCTAAAGTGGGGGATTCTAGGACCAGAGGACACAGATAGCGTGAATGTGGAGAGGATGTTTCCTACAGTAGGGGAGTCTAGGATCCAGAGGGCACAGATAAAGTGGATGTGGAGAGGATGTTTCCTATAGTGGGGGAGTCTAGTACCCAGTGGGCACAGATTGAGTGGATGAGGAGATGATGTTTCCTATAGTGGGGAAGTCTGGGACCAGAGGACACAGATAGAGTAGATGTGGAGAGGATGTTTCCTATAGTGGGGGAGTCTAGGACCAGAGGACACAGATAGAGTAGATATGTAGAGGATGTTTCCTATAGTGGGCGAGTCTAGGACCAGAGGACACAGATAGAGTGGATGGGGAGAGGATGTTTCCTATAGTGGGGGAGTCTAGGCCCAGAGGACACAGATAGAGTGGATGTGGAAAGGATGTTTCCTATAGTGGGGGAGTCTAGGACCAGAGAACACAGATAGAGTGGATGTGGAGAGGATGTTTCCTACAGTAGGGGAGTCTAGGATCCAGAGGGCACAGATAGAGTGGATGTGGAGAGGATGTTTCCTATAGTGGGGGAGTCTAGGACCCAGTGGGCACAGATAGAGTGGATGTGGAGAGGATGTTTCCTATAGTGGGGGAGTCTAGGACCAGAGGACACAGATAGAGTGGATGTGGAGAGGATGTTTCCTATAGTGGTTGAGTCTAGGACCAGAGGACACAGATAGAGTGGATGTGGAGAGGATGTTTCCTATAGTGGGGGAGTCTGGGACCAGAGGACACAGATAGAGTAGATGTGGAGAGGATGTTTCCTATACTGGGGGAGTCTAGGACCAGAGGACACAGATAGAGTAGATATGTAGAGGATGTTTCCTATAGTGGGGGAGTCTAGGACCAGAGGACACAGATAGAGTGGATGTGGAGAGGATGTTTCCTATAGTGGGGGAGTCTAGGACCAGAGAACACCGATAGAGTGGATGTGGAGAGGATGTTTCCTATAGTGGGAGAGTCCGGGACCCAGAGGACACAGAGAGAGTGGATGTGGAGAGGAGGTTTCCTATAGTACTGGAGTCTAGGACCAGAGGAACACAGATAGAGTGGATGTGGACAGGATGTTTCCTATAGTGGGGGGGTTCTAGGACCAGAGGACACAGATAGAGTGGATGTGGAGAGGATGTTTCATATAGTGGGGGAGTCTAGGGCCAGAGGACACAGATAGAGTGGATGTGGAGAAGATGCTTCCTAAAGTGGGGGATTCTAGGACCAGAGGACACAGATAGCGTGAATGTGGAGAGGATGTTTCCTACAGTAGGGGAGTCTAGGATCCAGAGGGCACAGATAAAGTGGATGTGGAGAGGATGTTTCCTATAGTGGGGGAGTCTAGTACCCAGTGGGCACAGATAGAGTGGATGAGGAGATGATGTTTCCTATAGTGGGGAAGTCTGGGACCAGAGGACACAGATAGAGTAGATGTGGAGAGGATGTTTCCTATAGTGGGGGAGTCTAGGACCAGAGGACACAGATAGAGTAGATATGTAGAGGATGTTTCCTATAGTGGGCGAGTCTAGGACCAGAGGACACAGATAGAGTGGATGGGGAGAGGATGTTTCCTATAGTGGGGGAGTCTAGGCCCAGAGGACACAGATAGAGTGGATGTGGAAAGGATGTTTCCTATAGTGGGGGAGTCTAGGACCAGAGAACACAGATAGAGTGGATGTGGAGAGGATGTTTCCTACAGTAGGGGAGTCTAGGATCCAGAGGGCACAGATAGAGTGGATGTGGAGAGGATGTTTCCTATAGTGGGGGAGTCTAGGACCCAGTGGGCACAGATAGAGTGGATGTGGAGAGGATGTTTCCTATAGTGGGGGAGTCTAGGACCAGAGGACACAGATAGAGTGGATGTGGAGAGGATGTTTCCTATAGTGGTTGAGTCTAGGACCAGAGGACACAGATAGAGTGGATGTGGAGAGGATGTTTCCTATAGTGGGGGAGTCTGGGACCAGAGGACACAGATAGAGTAGATGTGGAGAGGATGTTTCCTATACTGGGGGAGTCTAGGACCAGAGGACACAGATAGAGTAGATATGTAGAGGATGTTTCCTATAGTGGGGGAGTCTAGGACCAGAGGACACAGATAGAGTGGATGTGGAGAGGATGTTTCCTATAGTGGGGGTGTCTAGTACCAGAGGACACAGATAGAGTGGATGTGGAGAGGATGTTTCCTATAGTGGGGGAGTCTAGGACAAGAGAACACAGAATGAGTGGATGTGGAGAGGATCTCTCCTATAGTGGGTGAGTCTAGGACCAGAGGACACAGATAGAGTGGATGTGGAGAGGATGTTTCTTATAGTGGGAGAGTCAGGGACCCAGAGGACACAGATAGACTTGATGTGGAGAGGATGTTTCCTGTAGTGGGAGAGTCCAGGACCAGAGGACACAGATAGAGTGGATGTGGAGAGGATGTTTCCTTTAGTGGGGGAGTCTAGGACCAGAGAACACAGATAGAGTGGATGTGGAGAGGATGTTTCCTATAGTGGGGGAGTCTAGGACCAGAGGACACAGATAGAGTGGATGTGGAGAGGAAGTTTCCTATAGTGGGGGAGTCTAGGACCAGAGAACACCGATAGAGTGGATGTGGAGAGGATGTTTCCTATAGTGGGAGAGTCCGGGACCCAGAGGACACAGAGAGAGTGGATGTGGAGAGGAGGTTTCCTATAGTACTGGAGTCTAGGACCAGAGGAACACAGATAGAGTGGATGTGGACAGGATGTTTCCTATAGTGGGGGGGTTCTAGGACCAGAGGACACAGATAGAGTGGATGTGGAGAGGATGTTTCATATAGTGGGGGAGTCTAGGGCCAGAGGACACAGATAGAGTGGATGTGGAGAAGATGCTTCCTAAAGTGGGGGATTCTAGGACCAGAGGACACAGATAGCGTGAATGTGGAGAGGATGTTTCCTACAGTAGGGGAGTCTAGGATCCAGAGGGCACAGATAAAGTGGATGTGGAGAGGATGTTTCCTATAGTGGGGGAGTCTAGTACCCAGTGGGCACAGATAGAGTGGATGAGGAGATGATGTTTCCTATAGTGGGGAAGTCTGGGACCAGAGGACACAGATAGAGTAGATGTGGAGAGGATGTTTCCTATAGTGGGGGAGTCTAGGACCAGAGGACACAGATAGAGTAGATATGTAGAGGATGTTTCCTATAGTGGGGGAGTCTAGGACCAGAGGACACAGATAGAGTGGATGGGGAGAGGATGTTTCCTATAGTGGGGGAGTCTAGGCCCAGAGGACACAGATAGAGTGGATGTGGAAAGGATGTTTCCTATAGTGGGGGAGTCTAGGACCAGAGAACACAGATAGAGTGGATGTGGAGAGGATGTTTCCTATAGTGGGAGAGCCTAGGACCAGAGGACACAGATAGAGTGGATGTGGAGAGGATGTTTCCTATAGTGGGAGAGTCAGGGACCCAGAGGACACAGATAGACTGGATGTGGAGAGGATGTTTCCTATAGTGGGAGAGTCTAGGACCAGAGGACACAGATAGAGTGGATGTGGAGAGGATGTTTGCTATAGGGGGAGTGTCTAGCACCAGAGGACACAGATAGATAGATATGTAGAGGATGTTTCCTATAGTGGGGGAGACTAGGACCAGAGGACCCAGATAGAGTGGATGTGGAGAGGATGTTTCCTATAGTGGGTGAGTCTAGGACCAGAGCTCACAGATAGAGTGGACGTGGAGAGGATGTTTCCTATAGTGGGGGTGTCTAGGACCAGAGGGCACAGATAGAGTGGATGTGGAGAGGGTGTTTGCTATAGGGGGAGTGTGTAGCACCAGAGGACACAGATAGAGTAGATATGTACAGGATGTTTCCTATAGTGGGGGAGTCTAGGACCAGAGGACACAGATAGAGTGGATGTGGAGAGGATGTTTCCTATAGTGGGGGAGTCTAGGACCAGAGGACACAGATAGAGTGGATGTGGAGAGGATGTTTCATATAGTGGGGGAGTCTAGGGCCAAAGGACACAGATAGAGTGGATGTGGAGAGGATGTTTCATATAGTGGGGGAGTCTAGGGCCAGAGGACACAGATAGAGTGGATGTGGAGAGGATGTTTCATATAGTGGGGGAGTCTAGGGCCAGAGGACACAGATAGAGTGGATGTGGAGAAGATGCTTCCTAAAGTGGGGGATTCTAGGACCAGAGGACACAGATAGAGTGAATGTGGAGAGGATGTTTCCTACAGTAGGGGAGTCTAGGATCCAGAGGGCACAGATAAAGTGGATGTGGAGAGGATGTTTCCTATAGTGGGGGAGTCTAGTACCCAGTGGGCACAGATAGAGTGGATGAGGAGAGGATGTTTCCTATAGTGGGGGAGTCTAGGACCAGAGGACACAGATAGAGTGGATGTGGAGAGGATGTTTCCTATAGTGGGGGAGTCTAGGACCAGAGAACACAGATAGAGTGGATGTGGAGAGGATGTTTCCTATAGTGGGCGAGTCTAGGACCAGAGGACACAGATAGATTGGATGTGGAGAGGATGTTTCCTATAGTGGGAGAGTACGGGACCCAGAGGACACAGATAGAGTGGATGTGGAGAGGATGTTTCCTATAGTGGGAGAGTCTAGGACCAGAGGACACAGATAGAGTGGACGTGGAGAGGATGTTTCCTATAGTGGGGGTGTCTAGGACCAGAGGGCACAGATAGAGTGGATGTGGAGAGGATGTTTCCTATAGTGGGGGAGTCTAGGACCAGAGGACACAGATAGAGTGGATATGTAGAGGATGTTTCCTATAGTGGGGGAGTCTAGGACCAGAGGACACAGATAGAGTGGATGTGGAGAGGATGTTTCCTATAGTGGGGGAGTCTAGGACCAGAGGACACAGATAGAGTGGATGTGGAGAGGAAGTTTCCTATAGTGGGGGAGTCTAGGACCAGAGAACACAGATAGTGTGGATGTGGAGAGGATGTTTCCTATAGTGGGTGAGTCTAGGACCAGAGGACACAGATAGAGTGGATGTGGAGAGGATGTTTCCTATAGTGGGAGAGTCCGGGACCCAGAGGACACAGAGAGAGTGGATGTGGAGAGGAGGTTTCCTATAGTACTGGAGTCTATGTCCAGAGGACACAGATAGAGTGGATGTGGACAGGATGTTTCCTATAGTGGGGGGGTTCTAGGACCAGAGGACACAGATAGCGTGGATGTGGAGAGGATGTTTCATATAGTGGGGGAGTCCAGGGCCAGAGGACACAGATAGAGTGGATGTGGAGAAGATGCTTCCTAAAGTGGGGGAGTCTAGGACCAGAGGACACAGATAGAGTGGATGTGGAGAGGATGTTTCCTATAGTGGTTGAGTCTAGGACCAGAGGACACAGATAGAGTGGATGTGGAGAGGATGTTTCCTATAGTGGGGGAGTCTAGGACCAGAGAACACAGATAGAGTGGATGTGGAGAGGATGTTTCCTATAGTGGTTGAGTCTAGGACCAGAGGACACAGATAGAGTGAATGTGGAGAGGATGTTTCCTACAGTAGGGGAGTCTAGGATCCAGAGGGCACAGATAGAGTGGATGTGGAGAGGATGTTTCCTATAGTGGGGGAGTCTAGGACCCAGTGGGCACAGATAGAGTGGATGTGGAGAGGATGTTTCCTATAGTGGGGGAGTCTAGGACCAGAGGACACAGATAGAGTGGATGTGGAGAGGATGTTTCCTATAGTGGTTGAGTCTAGGACCAGAGGACACAGATAGAGTGGATGTGGAGAGGATGTTTCCTATAGTGGGGGAGTCTGGGACCAGAGGACACAGATAGAGTAGATGTGGAGAGGATGTTTCCTATACTGGGGGAGTCTAGGACCAGAGGACACAGATAGAGTAGATATGTAGAGGATGTTTCCTATAGTGGGGGAGTCTAGGACCAGAGGACACAGATAGAGTGGATGTGGAGAGGATGTTTCCTATAGTGGGGGTGTCTAGTACCAGAGGACACAGATAGAGTGGATGTGGAGAGGATGTTTCCTATAGTGGGGGAGTCTAGGACAAGAGAACACAGAATGAGTGGATGTGGAGAGGATCTCTCCTATAGTGGGTGAGTCTAGGACCAGAGGACACAGATAGAGTGGATGTGGAGAGGATGTTTCTTATAGTGGGAGAGTCAGGGACCCAGAGGACACAGATAGACTTGATGTGGAGAGGATGTTTCCTGTAGTGGGAGAGTCCAGGACCAGAGGACACAGATAGAGTGGATGTGGAGAGGATGTTTCCTATAGTGGGGGAGTCTAGGACCAGAGAACACCGATAGAGTGGATGTGGAGAGGATGTTTCCTATAGTGGGAGAGTCCGGGACCCAGAGGACACAGAGAGAGTGGATGTGGAGAGGAGGTTTCCTATAGTACTGGAGTCTAGGACCAGAGGAACACAGATAGAGTGGATGTGGACAGGATGTTTCCTATAGTGGGGGGGGTTCTAGGACCAGAGGACACAGATAGAGTGGATGTGGAGAGGATGTTTCATATAGTGGGGGAGTCTAGGGCCAGAGGACACAGATAGAGTGGATGTGGAGAAGATGCTTCCTAAAGTGGGGGATTCTAGGACCAGAGGACACAGATAGCGTGAATGTGGAGAGGATGTTTCCTACAGTAGGGGAGTCTAGGATCCAGAGGGCACAGATAAAGTGGATGTGGAGAGGATGTTTCCTATAGTGTGGGAGTCTAGTACCCAGTGGGCACAGATAGAGTGGATGAGGAGATGATGTTTCCTATAGTGGGGAAGTCTGGGACCAGAGGACACAGATAGAGTAGATGTGGAGAGGATGTTTCCTATAGTGGGGGAGTCTAGGACCAGAGGACACAGATAGAGTAGATATGTAGAGGATGTTTCCTATAGTGGGGGAGTCTAGGACCAGAGGACACAGATAGAGTGGATGGGGAGAGGATGTTTCCTATAGTGGGGGAGTCTAGGCCCAGAGGACACAGATAGAGTGGATGTGGAAAGGATGTTTCCTATAGTGGGGGAGTCTAGGACCAGAGAACACAGATAGAGTGGATGTGGAGAGGATGTTTCCTATAGTGGTTGAGTCTAGGACCAGAGGACACAGATAGAGTGGATGTGGAGAGGATGTTTCCTATAGTGGGAGAGTCAGGGACCCAGAGGACACAGATAGACTGGATGTGGAGAGGATGTTTCCTATAGTGGGAGAGTCTAGGACCAGAGGACACAGATAGAGTGGATGTGGAGAGGATGTTTGCTATAGGGGGAGTGTCTAGCACCAGAGGACACAGATAGATAGATATGTAGAGGATGTTTCCTATAGTGGGGGAGACTAGGACCAGAGGACCCAGATAGAGTGGATGTGGAGAGGATGTTTCCTATAGTGGGTGAGTCTAGGACCAGAGCTCACAGATAGAGTGGACGTGGAGAGGATGTTTCCTATAGTGGGGGTGTCTAGGACCAGAGGGCACAGATAGAGTGGATGTGGAGAGGGTGTTTGCTATAGGGGGAGTGTGTAGCACCAGAGGACACAGATAGAGTAGATATGTACAGGATGTTTCCTATAGTGGGGGAGTCTAGGACCAGAGGACACAGATAGAGTGGATGTGGAGAGGATGTTTCCTATAGTGGGGGAGTCTAGGACCAGAGGACACAGATAGAGTGGATGTGGAGAGGATGTTTCATATAGTGGGGGAGTCTAGGGCCAAAGGACACAGATAGAGTGGATGTGGAGAGGATGTTTCATATAGTGGGGGAGTCTAGGGCCAGAGGACACAGATAGAGTGGATGTGGAGAGGATGTTTCATATAGTGGGGGAGTCTAGGGCCAGAGGACACAGATAGAGTGGATGTGGAGAAGATGCTTCCTAAAGTGGGGGATTCTAGGACCAGAGGACACAGATAGAGTGAATGTGGAGAGGATGTTTCCTACAGTAGGGGAGTCTAGGATCCAGAGGGCACAGATAAAGTGGATGTGGAGAGGATGTTTCCTATAGTGGGGGAGTCTAGTACCCAGTGGGCACAGATAGAGTGGATGAGGAGATGATGTTTCCTATAGTGGGTGAGTCTAGGACCAGAGGACACAGATAGAGTGGATGTGGAGAGGATGTTTCCTATAGTGGGAGAGTCCGGGACCCAGAGGACACAGAGAGAGTGGATGTGGAGAGGAGGTTTCCTATAGTACTGGAGTCTATGTCCAGACGACACAGATAGAGTGGATGTGGACAGGATGTTTCCTATAGTGGGGGGGTTCTAGGACCAGAGGACACAGATAGAGTGGATGTGGAGAGGATGTTTCATATAGTGGGGGAGTCCAGGGCCAGAGGACACAGATAGAGTGGATGTGGAGAAGATGCTTCCTAAAGTGGGGGAGTCTAGGACCAGAGGACACAGATAGAGTGGATGTGGAGAGGATGTTTCCTATAGTGGTTG
The DNA here is from genome assembly GCF_048418815.1 of Hemitrygon akajei. Classification (NCBI taxonomy): domain Eukaryota; kingdom Metazoa; phylum Chordata; class Chondrichthyes; order Myliobatiformes; family Dasyatidae; genus Hemitrygon; species Hemitrygon akajei. The sequence goes on from NC_133130.1 coordinate 2,133,957, forward strand.
AGTCTAGGACCAGAGGACACAGATAGAGTGGATGTGGAGAGGATGTTTCCTATAGTGGGGGAGTCTAGGACCAGAGAACACAGATAGAGTGGATGTGGAGAGGATGTTTCCTATAGTGGTTGAGTCTAGGACCAGAGGACACAGATAGAGTGAATGTGGAGAGGATGTTTCCTACAGTAGGGGAGTCTAGGATCCAGAGGGCACAGATAGAGTGGATGTGGAGAGGATGTTTCCTATAGTGGGGGAGTCTAGGACCCAGTGGGCACAGATAGAGTGGATGTGGAGAGGATGTTTCCTATAGTGGGGGAGTCTAGGACCAGAGGACACAGATAGAGTGGATGTGGAGAGGATGTTTCCTATAGTGGTTGAGTCTAGGACCAGAGGACACAGATAGAGTGGATGTGGAGAGGATGTTTCCTATAGTGGGGGAGTCTGGGACCAGAGGACACAGATAGAGTAGATGTGGAGAGGATGTTTCCTATACTGGGGGAGTCTAGGACCAGAGGACACAGATAGAGTAGATATGTAGAGGATGTTTCCTATAGTGGGGGAGTCTAGGACCAGAGGACACAGATAGAGTGGATGTGGAGAGGATGTTTCCTATAGTGGGGGTGTCTAGTACCAGAGGACACAGATAGAGTGGATGTGGAGAGGATGTTTCCTATAGTGGGGGAGTCTAGGACAAGAGAACACAGAATGAGTGGATGTGGAGAGGATCTCTCCTATAGTGGGTGAGTCTAGGACCAGAGGACACAGATAGAGTGGATGTGGAGAGGATGTTTCTTATAGTGGGAGAGTCAGGGACCCAGAGGACACAGATAGACTTGATGTGGAGAGGATGTTTCCTGTAGTGGGAGAGTCCAGGACCAGAGGACACAGATAGAGTGGATGTGGAGAGGATGTTTCCTATAGTGGGGGAGTCTAGGACCAGAGAACACAGATAGAGTGGATGTGGAGAGGATGTTTCCTATAGTGGGGGAGTCTAGGACCAGAGGACACAGATAGAGTGGATGTGGAGAGGAAGTTTCCTATAGTGGGGGAGTCTAGGACCAGAGAACACCGATAGAGTGGATGTGGAGAGGATGTTTCCTATAGTGGGAGAGTCCGGGACCCAGAGGACACAGAGAGAGTGGATGTGGAGAGGAGGTTTCCTATAGTACTGGAGTCTAGGACCAGAGGAACACAGATAGAGTGGATGTGGACAGGATGTTTCCTATAGTGGGGGGGGTTCTAGGACCAGAGGACACAGATAGAGTGGATGTGGAGAGGATGTTTCATATAGTGGGGGAGTCTAGGGCCAGAGGACACAGATAGAGTGGATGTGGAGAAGATGCTTCCTAAAGTGGGGGATTCTAGGACCAGAGGACACAGATAGCGTGAATGTGGAGAGGATGTTTCCTACAGTAGGGGAGTCTAGGATCCAGAGGGCACAGATAAAGTGGATGTGGAGAGGATGTTTCCTATAGTGTGGGAGTCTAGTACCCAGTGGGCACAGATAGAGTGGATGAGGAGATGATGTTTCCTATAGTGGGGAAGTCTGGGACCAGAGGACACAGATAGAGTAGATGTGGAGAGGATGTTTCCTATAGTGGGGGAGTCTAGGACCAGAGGACACAGATAGAGTAGATATGTAGAGGATGTTTCCTATAGTGGGGGAGTCTAGGACCAGAGGACACAGATAGAGTGGATGGGGAGAGGATGTTTCCTATAGTGGGGGAGTCTAGGCCCAGAGGACACAGATAGAGTGGATGTGGAAAGGATGTTTCCTATAGTGGGGGAGTCTAGGACCAGAGAACACAGATAGAGTGGATGTGGAGAGGATGTTTCCTATAGTGGTTGAGTCTAGGACCAGAGGACACAGATAGAGTGGATGTGGAGAGGATGTTTCCTATAGTGGGAGAGTCAGGGACCCAGAGGACACAGATAGACTGGATGTGGAGAGGATGTTTCCTATAGTGGGAGAGTCTAGGACCAGAGGACACAGATAGAGTGGATGTGGAGAGGATGTTTGCTATAGGGGGAGTGTCTAGCACCAGAGGACACAGATAGATAGATATGTAGAGGATGTTTCCTATAGTGGGGGAGACTAGGACCAGAGGACCCAGATAGAGTGGATGTGGAGAGGATGTTTCCTATAGTGGGTGAGTCTAGGACCAGAGCTCACAGATAGAGTGGACGTGGAGAGGATGTTTCCTATAGTGGGGGTGTCTAGGACCAGAGGGCACAGATAGAGTGGATGTGGAGAGGGTGTTTGCTATAGGGGGAGTGTGTAGCACCAGAGGACACAGATAGAGTAGATATGTACAGGATGTTTCCTATAGTGGGGGAGTCTAGGACCAGAGGACACAGATAGAGTGGATGTGGAGAGGATGTTTCCTATAGTGGGGGAGTCTAGGACCAGAGGACACAGATAGAGTGGATGTGGAGAGGATGTTTCATATAGTGGGGGAGTCTAGGGCCAAAGGACACAGATAGAGTGGATGTGGAGAGGATGTTTCATATAGTGGGGGAGTCTAGGGCCAGAGGACACAGATAGAGTGGATGTGGAGAGGATGTTTCATATAGTGGGGGAGTCTAGGGCCAGAGGACACAGATAGAGTGGATGTGGAGAAGATGCTTCCTAAAGTGGGGGATTCTAGGACCAGAGGACACAGATAGAGTGAATGTGGAGAGGATGTTTCCTACAGTAGGGGAGTCTAGGATCCAGAGGGCACAGATAAAGTGGATGTGGAGAGGATGTTTCCTATAGTGGGGGAGTCTAGTACCCAGTGGGCACAGATAGAGTGGATGAGGAGATGATGTTTCCTATAGTGGGTGAGTCTAGGACCAGAGGACACAGATAGAGTGGATGTGGAGAGGATGTTTCCTATAGTGGGAGAGTCCGGGACCCAGAGGACACAGAGAGAGTGGATGTGGAGAGGAGGTTTCCTATAGTACTGGAGTCTATGTCCAGACGACACAGATAGAGTGGATGTGGACAGGATGTTTCCTATAGTGGGGGGGTTCTAGGACCAGAGGACACAGATAGAGTGGATGTGGAGAGGATGTTTCATATAGTGGGGGAGTCCAGGGCCAGAGAACACCGATAGAGTGGATGTGGAGAGGATGTTTCCTATAGTGGGAGAGTCCGGGACCCAGAGGACACAGAGAGAGTGGATGTGGAGAGGAGGTTTCCTATAGTACTGGAGTCTAGGACCAGAGGAACACAGATAGAGTGGATGTGGACAGGATGTTTCCTATAGTGGGGGGGGTTCTAGGACCAGAGGACACAGATAGAGTGGATGTGGAGAGGATGTTTCATATAGTGGGGGAGTCTAGGGCCAGAGGACACAGATAGAGTGGATGTGGAGAAGATGCTTCCTAAAGTGGGGGATTCTAGGACCAGAGGACACAGATAGCGTGAATGTGGAGAGGATGTTTCCTACAGTAGGGGAGTCTAGGATCCAGAGGGCACAGATAAAGTGGATGTGGAGAGGATGTTTCCTATAGTGTGGGAGTCTAGTACCCAGTGGGCACAGATAGAGTGGATGAGGAGATGATGTTTCCTATAGTGGGGAAGTCTGGGACCAGAGGACACAGATAGAGTAGATGTGGAGAGGATGTTTCCTATAGTGGGGGAGTCTAGGACCAGAGGACACAGATAGAGTAGATATGTAGAGGATGTTTCCTATAGTGGGGGAGTCTAGGACCAGAGGACACAGATAGAGTGGATGGGGAGAGGATGTTTCCTATAGTGGGGGAGTCTAGGCCCAGAGGACACAGATAGAGTGGATGTGGAAAGGATGTTTCCTATAGTGGGGGAGTCTAGGACCAGAGAACACAGATAGAGTGGATGTGGAGAGGATGTTTCCTATAGTGGTTGAGTCTAGGACCAGAGGACACAGATAGAGTGAATGTGGAGAGGATGTTTCCTACAGTAGGGGAGTCTAGGATCCAGAGGGCACAGATAGAGTGGATGTGGAGAGGATGTTTCCTATAGTGGGGGAGTCTAGGACCCAGTGGGCACAGATAGAGTGGATGTGGAGAGGATGTTTCCTATAGTGGGGGAGTCTAGGACCAGAGGACACAGATAGAGTGGATGTGGAGAGGATGTTTCCTATAGTGGTTGAGTCTAGGACCAGAGGACACAGATAGAGTGGATGTGGAGAGGATGTTTCCTATAGTGGGGGAGTCTGGGACCAGAGGACACAGATAGAGTAGATGTGGAGAGGATGTTTCCTATACTGGGGGAGTCTAGGACCAGAGGACACAGATAGAGTAGATATGTAGAGGATGTTTCCTATAGTGGGGGAGTCTAGGACCAGAGGACACAGATAGAGTGGATGTGGAGAGGATGTTTCCTATAGTGGGGGTGTCTAGTACCAGAGGACACAGATAGAGTGGATGTGGAGAGGATGTTTCCTATAGTGGGGGAGTCTAGGACAAGAGAACACAGAATGAGTGGATGTGGAGAGGATCTCTCCTATAGTGGGTGAGTCTAGGACCAGAGGACACAGATAGAGTGGATGTGGAGAGGATGTTTCTTATAGTGGGAGAGTCAGGGACCCAGAGGACACAGATAGACTTGATGTGGAGAGGATGTTTCCTGTAGTGGGAGAGTCCAGGACCAGAGGACACAGATAGAGTGGATGTGGAGAGGATGTTTCCTATAGTGGGGGAGTCTAGGACCAGAGAACACCGATAGAGTGGATGTGGAGAGGATGTTTCCTATAGTGGGAGAGTCCGGGACCCAGAGGACACAGAGAGAGTGGATGTGGAGAGGAGGTTTCCTATAGTACTGGAGTCTAGGACCAGAGGAACACAGATAGAGTGGATGTGGACAGGATGTTTCCTATAGTGGGGGGGGTTCTAGGACCAGAGGACACAGATAGAGTGGATGTGGAGAGGATGTTTCATATAGTGGGGGAGTCTAGGGCCAGAGGACACAGATAGAGTGGATGTGGAGAAGATGCTTCCTAAAGTGGGGGATTCTAGGACCAGAGGACACAGATAGCGTGAATGTGGAGAGGATGTTTCCTACAGTAGGGGAGTCTAGGATCCAGAGGGCACAGATAAAGTGGATGTGGAGAGGATGTTTCCTATAGTGGGGGAGTCTAGTACCCAGTGGGCACAGATAGAGTGGATGAGGAGATGATGTTTCCTATAGTGGGGAAGTCTGGGACCAGAGGACACAGATAGAGTAGATGTGGAGAGGATGTTTCCTATAGTGGGGGAGTCTAGGACCAGAGGACACAGATAGAGTAGATATGTAGAGGATGTTTCCTATAGTGGGGGAGTCTAGGACCAGAGGACACAGATAGAGTGGATGGGGAGAGGATGTTTCCTATAGTGGGGGAGTCTAGGCCCAGAGGACACAGATAGAGTGGATGTGGAAAGGATGTTTCCTATAGTGGGGGAGTCTAGGACCAGAGAACACAGATAGAGTGGATGTGGAGAGGATGTTTCCTATAGTGGGAGAGCCTAGGACCAGAGGACACAGATAGAGTGGATGTGGAGAGGATGTTTCCTATAGTGGGAGAGTCAGGGACCCAGAGGACACAGATAGACTGGATGTGGAGAGGATGTTTCCTATAGTGGGAGAGTCTAGGACCAGAGGACACAGATAGAGTGGATGTGGAGAGGATGTTTGCTATAGGGGGAGTGTCTAGCACCAGAGGACACAGATAGATAGATATGTAGAGGATGTTTCCTATAGTGGGGGAGACTAGGACCAGAGGACCCAGATAGAGTGGATGTGGAGAGGATGTTTCCTATAGTGGGTGAGTCTAGGACCAGAGCTCACAGATAGAGTGGACGTGGAGAGGATGTTTCCTATAGTGGGGGTGTCTAGGACCAGAGGGCACAGATAGAGTGGATGTGGAGAGGGTGTTTGCTATAGGGGGAGTGTGTAGCACCAGAGGACACAGATAGAGTAGATATGTACAGGATGTTTCCTATAGTGGGGGAGTCTAGGACCAGAGGACACAGATAGAGTGGATGTGGAGAGGATGTTTCCTATAGTGGGGGAGTCTAGGACCAGAGGACACAGATAGAGTGGATGTGGAGAGGATGTTTCATATAGTGGGGGAGTCTAGGGCCAAAGGACACAGATAGAGTGGATGTGGAGAGGATGTTTCATATAGTGGGGGAGTCTAGGGCCAGAGGACACAGATAGAGTGGATGTGGAGAGGATGTTTCATATAGTGGGGGAGTCTAGGGCCAGAGGACACAGATAGAGTGGATGTGGAGAAGATGCTTCCTAAAGTGGGGGATTCTAGGACCAGAGGACACAGATAGAGTGAATGTGGAGAGGATGTTTCCTACAGTAGGGGAGTCTAGGATCCAGAGGGCACAGATAAAGTGGATGTGGAGAGGATGTTTCCTATAGTGGGGGAGTCTAGTACCCAGTGGGCACAGATAGAGTGGATGAGGAGATGATGTTTCCTATAGTGGGTGAGTCTAGGACCAGAGGACACAGATAGAGTGGATGTGGAGAGGATGTTTCCTATAGTGGGAGAGTCCGGGACCCAGAGGACACAGAGAGAGTGGATGTGGAGAGGAGGTTTCCTATAGTACTGGAGTCTATGTCCAGACGACACAGATAGAGTGGATGTGGACAGGATGTTTCCTATAGTGGGGGGGTTCTAGGACCAGAGGACACAGATAGAGTGGATGTGGAGAGGATGTTTCATATAGTGGGGGAGTCCAGGGCCAGAGGACACAGATAGAGTGGATGTGGAGAAGATGCTTCCTAAAGTGGGGGAGTCTAGGACCAGAGGACACAGATAGAGTGGATGTGGAGAGGATGTTTCCTATAGTGGTTGAGTCTAGGACCAGAGGACACAGATAGAGTGGATGTGGAGAGGATGTTTCCTATAGTGGGGGAGTCTAGGACCAGAGAACACAGATAGAGTGGATGTGGAGAGGATGTTTCCTATAGTGGTTGAGTCTAGGACCAGAGGACACAGATAGAGTGAATGTGGAGAGGATGTTTCCTACAGTAGGGGAGTCTAGGATCCAGAGGGCACAGATAGAGTGGATGTGGAGAGGATGTTTCCTATAGTGGGGGAGTCTAGGACCCAGTGGGCACAGATAGAGTGGATGTGGAGAGGATGTTTCCTATAGTGGGGGAGTCTAGGACCAGAGGACACAGATAGAGTGGATGTGGAGAGGATGTTTCCTATAGTGGTTGAGTCTAGGACCAGAGGACACAGATAGAGTGGATGTGGAGAGGATGTTTCCTATAGTGGGGGAGTCTGGGACCAGAGGACACAGATAGAGTAGATGTGGAGAGGATGTTTCCTATACTGGGGGAGTCTAGGACCAGAGGACACAGATAGAGTAGATATGTAGAGGATGTTTCCTATAGTGGGGGAGTCTAGGACCAGAGGACACAGATAGAGTGGATGTGGAGAGGATGTTTCCTATAGTGGGGGTGTCTAGTACCAGAGGACACAGATAGAGTGGATGTGGAGAGGATGTTTCCTATAGTGGGGGAGTCTAGGACAAGAGAACACAGAATGAGTGGATGTGGAGAGGATCTCTCCTATAGTGGGTGAGTCTAGGACCAGAGGACACAGATAGAGTGGATGTGGAGAGGATGTTTCTTATAGTGGGAGAGTCAGGGACCCAGAGGACACAGATAGACTTGATGTGGAGAGGATGTTTCCTGTAGTGGGAGAGTCCAGGACCAGAGGACACAGATAGAGTGGATGTGGAGAGGATGTTTCCTATAGTGGGGGAGTCTAGGACCAGAGAACACAGATAGAGTGGATGTGGAGAGGATGTTTCCTATAGTGGGGGAGTCTAGGACCAGAGGACACAGATAGAGTGGATGTGGAGAGGAAGTTTCCTATAGTGGGGGAGTCTAGGACCAGAGAACACCGATAGAGTGGATGTGGAGAGGATGTTTCCTATAGTGGGAGAGTCCGGGACCCAGAGGACACAGAGAGAGTGGATGTGGAGAGGAGGTTTCCTATAGTACTGGAGTCTAGGACCAGAGGAACACAGATAGAGTGGATGTGGACAGGATGTTTCCTATAGTGGGGGGGGTTCTAGGACCAGAGGACACAGATAGAGTGGATGTGGAGAGGATGTTTCATATAGTGGGGGAGTCTAGGGCCAGAGGACACAGATAGAGTGGATGTGGAGAAGATGCTTCCTAAAGTGGGGGATTCTAGGACCAGAGGACACAGATAGCGTGAATGTGGAGAGGATGTTTCCTACAGTAGGGGAGTCTAGGATCCAGAGGGCACAGATAAAGTGGATGTGGAGAGGATGTTTCCTATAGTGTGGGAGTCTAGTACCCAGTGGGCACAGATAGAGTGGATGAGGAGATGATGTTTCCTATAGTGGGGAAGTCTGGGACCAGAGGACACAGATAGAGTAGATGTGGAGAGGATGTTTCCTATAGTGGGGGAGTCTAGGACCAGAGGACACAGATAGAGTAGATATGTAGAGGATGTTTCCTATAGTGGGGGAGTCTAGGACCAGAGGACACAGATAGAGTGGATGGGGAGAGGATGTTTCCTATAGTGGGGGAGTCTAGGCCCAGAGGACACAGATAGAGTGGATGTGGAAAGGATGTTTCCTATAGTGGGGGAGTCTAGGACCAGAGAACACAGATAGAGTGGATGTGGAGAGGATGTTTCCTATAGTGGGAGAGCCTAGGACCAGAGGACACAGATAGAGTGGATGTGGAGAGGATGTTTCCTATAGTGGGAGAGTCAGGGACCCAGAGGACACAGATAGACTGGATGTGGAGAGGATGTTTCCTATAGTGGGAGAGTCTAGGACCAGAGGACACAGATAGAGTGGATGTGGAGAGGATGTTTGCTATAGGGGGAGTGTCTAGCACCAGAGGACACAGATAGATAGATATGTAGAGGATGTTTCCTATAGTGGGGGAGACTAGGACCAGAGGACCCAGATAGAGTGGATGTGGAGAGGATGTTTCCTATAGTGGGTGAGTCTAGGACCAGAGCTCACAGATAGAGTGGACGTGGAGAGGATGTTTCCTATAGTGGGGGTGTCTAGGACCAGAGGGCACAGATAGAGTGGATGTGGAGAGGGTGTTTGCTATAGGGGGAGTGTGTAGCACCAGAGGACACAGATAGAGTAGATATGTACAGGATGTTTCCTATAGTGGGGGAGTCTAGGACCAGAGGACACAGATAGAGTGGATGTGGAGAGGATGTTTCCTATAGTGGGGGAGTCTAGGACCAGAGGACACAGATAGAGTGGATGTGGAGAGGATGTTTCATATAGTGGGGGAGTCTAGGGCCAAAGGACACAGATAGAGTGGATGTGGAGAGGATGTTTCATATAGTGGGGGAGTCTAGGGCCAGAGGACACAGATAGAGTGGATGTGGAGAGGATGTTTCATATAGTGGGGGAGTCTAGGGCCAGAGGACACAGATAGAGTGGATGTGGAGAAGATGCTTCCTAAAGTGGGGGATTCTAGGACCAGAGGACACAGATAGAGTGAATGTGGAGAGGATGTTTCCTACAGTAGGGCAGTCTAGGATCCAGAGGGCACAGATAAAGTGGATGTGGAGAGGATGTTTCCTATAGTGGGGGAGTCTAGTACCCAGTGGGCACAGATAGAGTGGATGAGGAGATGATGTTTCCTATAGTGCGGAAGTCTGGGACCAGAGGACACAGATAGAGTAGATATGTAGAGGATGTTTCCTATAGTGGGGGAGTCTAGGACCAGAGGACACAGATAGAGTGGATGGGGAGAGGATGTTTCCTATAGTGGGGGAGTCTAGGCCCAGAGGACACAGATAGAGTGGATGTGGAAAGGATGTTTCCTATAGTGGGGGAGTCTAGGACCAGAGAACACAGATAGAGTGGATGTGGAGAGGATGTTTCCTATAGTGGGGGTGTCTAGTACCAGAGGACACAGATAGAGTGGATGTGGAGAGGATGTTTCCTATAGTGGGGGAGTCTAGGACAAGAGAACACAGAATGAGTGGATGTGGAGAGGATCTCTCCTATAGTGGGTGAGTCTAGGACCAGAGGACACAGATAGAGTGGATGTGGAGAGGAAGTTTCCTATAGTGCGGGAGTCTAGGACCAGAGAACACAGATAGAGTGGATGTGGAGAGGATGTTTCCTATAGTGGGTGAGTCTAGGACCAGAGGACACAGATAGAGTGGATGTGGAGAGGATGTTTCCTATAGTGGGAGAGTCCGGGACCCAGAGGACACAGAGAGAGTGGATGTGCAGAGGATGTTTCCTATAGTGGGGGAGTCTAGGACCAGAGGACACAGATAGAGTGGATGTGGAGAGGATGTTTCCTATAGTGGGGGAGTCTAGGACCAGAGGACACAGATACAGTGGATGTGGAGAGGAAGTTTCCTATAGTGCGGGAGTCTAGGACCAGAGAACACAGATAGAGTGGATGTGGAGAGGATGTTTCCTATAGTGGGTGAGTCTAGGACCAGAGGACACAGATAGAGTGGATGTGGAGAGGATGTTTCCTATAGTGGGAGAGTCCGGGACCCAGAGGACACAGAGAGAGTGGATGTGGAGAGGAGGTTTCCTATAGTACTGGAGTCTAGGACCAGAGGAACACAGATAGAGTGGATGTGGACAGGATGTTTCCTATAGTGGGGGAGTCTAGGACCAGAGGACACAGATACAGTGGATGTGGAGAGGAAGTTTCCTATAGTGCGGGAGTCTAGGACCAGAGAACACAGATAGAGTGGATGTGGAGAGGATGTTTCCTATAGTGGGTGAGTCTAGGACCAGAGGACACAGATAGAGTGGATGTGGAGAGGATGTTTCCTATAGTGGGAGAGTCCGGGACCCAGAGGACACAGAGAGAGTGGATGTGCAGAGGATGTTTCCTATAGTGGGGGAGTCTAGGACCAGAGGACACAGATAGAGTGGATGTGGAGAGGAAGTTTCCTATAGTGGGGGAGTCTAGGACCAGAGAACACCGATAGAGTGGATGTGGAGAGGATGTTTCCTATAGTGGGAGAGTCCGGGACCCAGAGGACACAGAGAGAGTGGATGTGGAGAGGAGGTTTCCTATAGTACTGGAGTCTAGGACCAGAGGAACACAGATAGAGTGGATGTGGACAGGATGTTTCCTATAGTGGGGGGGTTCTAGGACCAGAGGACACAGATAGAGTGGATGTGGAGAGGATGTTTCATATAGTGGGGGATTCTAGGACCAGAGGACACAGATAGAGTGAATGTGGAGAGGATGTTTCCTACAGTAGGGGAGTCTAGGATCCATAGGGCACAGATAAAGTGGATGTGAAGAGGATGTTTCCTATAGTGGGGGAGTCTAGGACCCAGTGGGCACAGATAGAGTGGATGAGGAGATGATGTTTCCTATAGTGGGGAAGTCTGGGACCAGAGGACACAGATAGAGTAGATGTGGAGAGGATGTTTCCTATAGTGGGGGAGTCTAGGACCAGAGGACACAGATAGAGTAGATATGTAGAGGATGTTTCCTATAGTGGGGGAGTCTAGGCCCAGAGGACACAGATAGAGTGGATGTGGAAAGGATGTTTCCTATAGTGGGGGAGTCTAGGACCAGAGAACACAGATAGAGTGGATGTGGAGAGGATGTTTCCTATAGTGGGTGAGCCTAGGACCAGAGGACACAGATAGAGTGGATGTGGAGAGGATGTTTCCTATAGTGGGAGAGTCAGGGACCCAGAGGACACAGATAGACTGGATGTGGAGAGGATGTTTCCTATAGTGGGAGAGTCTAGGACCAGAGGACACAGATAGAGTGGATGTGGAGAGGATGTTTGCTATAGGGGGAGTGTCTAGCACCAGAGGACACAGATAGAGTAGATATCTAGAGGATGTTTCCTATAGTGGGGGAGTCTAGGACCAGAGGACCCATATAGAGTGGATGTGGAGAGGATGTTTCCTGTAGTGGGGGAGTCTAGGACCAGAGGACACAGATAGAGTGGATGTGGAGAGGATGTTTCCTATAGTGGGCGAGTCTAGGACCAGAGGACACAGATAGAGTGGATGTGGAGAGGATGTTTCCTATAGTGGGGGAGTCTGGGTCCAGAGGACACAGATAGAGTAGATGTGGAGAGGATGTTTCCTATATTGGGGGAGTCTAGGACAGAGGACACAGATAGAGTAGATAAGTAGAGGATGTTTCCTATAGTGGGGGAGTCAAGGACCAGAGGACACTGATAGAGTGGATGTGGAGAGGATGTTTCTTATAGTGGGAGAGTCAGGGACCCAGAGGACACAGATAGACTTGATGTGGAGAGGATGTTTCCTGTAGTGGGAGAGTCCAGGACCAGAGGACACAGATAGAGTGGATGTGGAGAGGATGTTTCCTATAGTTGGGGAGTCTAGGACCAGAGGACACAGATAGAGTGGAAGTGGAGAGGATGTTTCCTATAGTGGGGGAGTCTGGGACCAGAGGACACAGATAGAGTAGATGTGGAGAGGATGTTTCCTATAGTGGGGGAGTCTAGGACCAGAGGACACAGATAGAGTGAATGTGGAGAGGATGTTTCCTATAGTGGGGGAGTCTAGGACCAGAGGACACAGATAGAGTGGATGTGGAGAGGATGTTTCCTATAGTGGGGGAGTCTAGGACCAGAGAACACAGATAGAGTGGATGTGGAGAGGATGTTTCCTATAGTGGGCGAGTCTAGGACCAGAGGACACAGATAGATTGGATGTGGAGAGGATGTTTCCTATAGTGGGAGAGTACGGGACCCAGAGGACACAGATAGAGTGGATGTGGAGAGGATGTTTCCTATAGTGGGAGAGTCTAGGACCAGAGGACACAGATAGAGTGGATGTGTGGAGGATGTTTCCTATAGTGGGGTAGTCTAGGACCAGAGGATACAGATAGAGTGGATGTGGGGAGGATGTTTCCTATAGTGGGGTAGTCTAGGACCAGAGGATACAGATAGAGTCGATTGGGAGAGGATGTTTCCTATATTGGGGGAGCCTACGACCCAGTGGGCACAGATAGAGTGGATGTGGAGAGGACGTATCCTATCGTGGGGGAGCCTAGGACCTGAGGATACAGATACAGTGGATGTGGAGAGGATGTTTCCTATAGTGGGGGAGTCTAGGACCAGAGGGCACAGATAGAGTGGATGTGGAGAGGCTGTTTCCTACAGTGGTAGTGTCTAGAACTAGTGGACACAGATAGAGTGGATGTGGAGAGGATGTTTCCTACCGTGGGGAAGTCTAGGATCTGAGGATATGGATAGAGTGGATGTGGAGTGGATGTTTCCTATAGTGGGGGAGTCTAGGACCAGAGGATACAGGGAGAGTGGATGTGGAGAGGAGGTTTCCTATAGTACTGGAGTCTAGGACCAGAGGACACAGATAGTGTGGATGTGGAGAGGATGTTTCCTATAGTGGGGGAGTCTAGGACCAGAGGACACAGATAGAGTGGATTTGGAGAGGATGTTTCCTATAGTGGGGGAGTCTATGACCAGAGGACACAGATAGAGTGGATGTGGAGAGGATGTTTCCTGTAGTGGGGGAGTCTGGGACCAGAGGACACTGATAGAGTAGATATGTAGAGGATGTTTCCTATAGTGGGGGAGTCTAGGACCAGAGGACACAGATAGAGTGGATGTGGAGAGGATGTTTCCTATAGTGGGGGAGTCTAGGACCAGAGAACACAGATAGAGTGGATGTGGAGAGGATGTTTCCTATAGTGGGTGAGTCGAGGACCAGAGGACACAGATAGAGTGGATGTGGAGAGGATGTTTGCTATAGGGGGAGTGTCTAGCACCAGAGGACACAGATAGAGTAGATATCTAGAGGATGTTTCCTATAGTGGGGGAGTCTAGGACCAGAGGACCCAGATAGAGTGGATGTGGAGAGGATGTTTCCTGTAGTGGGGGAGTCTAGGACCAGAGGACACAGATAGAGTGGATGTGGAGAGGATGTTTCCTATAGTGGGCGAGTCTAGGACCAGAGGACACAGATAGAGTGGATGTGGAGAGGATGTTTCCTATAGTGGGGGAGTCTGGGTCCAGAGGACACAGATAGAGTAGATGTGGAGAGGATGTTTCCTATATTGGGGGAGTCTAGGACAGAGGACACAGATAGAGTAGATAAGTAGAGGATGTTTCCTATAGTGGGGGAGTCAAGGACCAGAGGACACTGATAGAGTGGATGTGGAGAGGATGTTTCTTATAGTGGGAGAGTCAGGGACCCAGAGGACACAGATAGACTTGATGTGGAGAGGATGTTTCCTGTAGTGGGAGAGTCCAGGACCAGAGGACACAGATAGAGTGGATGTGGAGAGGATGTTTCCTATAGTTGGGGAGTCTAGGACCAGAGGACACAGATAGAGTGGAAGTGGAGAGGATGTTTCCTATAGTGGGGGAGTCTGGGACCAGAGGACACAGATAGAGTAGATGTGGAGAGGATGTTTCCTATAGTGGGGGAGTCTAGGACCAGAGGACACAGATAGAGGGAATGTGGAGAGGATGTTTCCTATAGTGGGGGAGTCTAGGACCAGAGGACACAGATAGAGTGGATGTGGAGAGGATGTTTCCTATAGTGGGGGAGTCTAGGACCAGAGAACACAGATAGAGTGGATGTGGAGAGGATGTTTCCTATAGTGGGCGAGTCTAGGACCAGAGGACACAGATAGATTGGATGTGGAGAGGATGTTTCCTATAGTGGGAGAGTACGGGACCCAGAGGACACAGATAGAGTGGATGTGGAGAGGATGTTTCCTATAGTGGGAGAGTCTAGGACCAGAGGACACAGATAGAGTGGATGTGTGGAGGATGTTTCCTATAGTGGGGTAGTCTAGGACCAGAGGATACAGATAGAGTGGATGTGGGGAGGATGTTTCCTATAGTGGGGTAGTCTAGGACCAGAGGATACAGATAGAGTCGATTGGGAGAGGATGTTTCCTATATTGGGGGAGCCTACGACCCAGTGGGCACAGATAGAGTGGATGTGGAGAGGACGTATCCTATCGTGGGGGAGCCTAGGACCTGAGGATACAGATACAGTGGATGTGGAGAGGATGTTTCCTATAGTGGGGGAGTCTAGGACCAGAGGGCACAGATAGAGTGGATGTGGAGAGGATGTTTCCTATAGTACTGGAGTCTAGGACCAGAGGACACAGATAGTGTGGATGTGGAGAGGATGTTTCCTATAGTGGGGGAGTCTACGAGCAGAGGACACAGATAGAGTGGATGTGGAGATGAAGTTTCCTATAGTGGGGGGGTTCTAGGACCAGAGGACACAGATAGAGTGGAAGTGGAGAGGATGTTTCATATAGTGGGGGAGTCGAGGGCCAGAGGACACAGATAGAGTGGATGTGGAGAGGATGTTTCCTATAGTGGGGGAGTCTAGGACCAGAGGACACAGATAGAGTGGATGTGGAGAGGATGTTTCCTATATTGGGAGAGTCCGGGACCCAGAGGACACAGATAGAGTGGATGTGGAGAGGATGTTTCCTATAGTGGGGAAGTCTAGGTTCTGAGGATATGGATAGGGTGGATGGGGAGTGGATGTTTCCTGTAGTGGGGGAGTCTAGGACCACAGGACACAGATAGAGTGGATGTGGACAGGATGTTTCCTATAGTGGGGGGGTTCTAGGACCAGAGGACACAGATAGAGTGGATGTGGAGAGGATGTTTCATATAGTGGGGGAGTCTAGGGCCAGAGGACACAGATAGAGTGGATGTGGAGAAGATGCTTCCTAAAGTGGGGGATTCTAGGACCAGAGGACACAGATAGAGTGAATGTGGAGAGGATGTTTCCTACAGTAGGGGAGTCTAGGATCCAGAGGGCACAGATAGAGTGGATGTGGAGAGGATGTTTCCTATAGTGTGGGTGTCTAGGACCAGCGGACACAGATAGAGTGGATGTGGAGAGGATGTTTCCTATAGTGGGCGAGTCTAGGACCAGAGAACACAGATAGAGTGGATGTGGAGAGGATGTTTCCTGTATTGCGTGAGTCTAGGACCAGAGAACACAGATAGAGTGGATGTAGAGAGGATGTTTCCTGTATTGCGTGAGTCTAGGACCAGAGAACACAGATAGAGTGGATGTAGAGAGGATGTTTCCTATAGTGGGAGAGACTAGGACCCAGAGGACACAGATAGAGTGGATGTGGAGAGGATGTTTCCTATGGTGGGGGTGTCTAGGACCAGAGGGCACAGATAGAGTGGATGTGGAGAGGCTGTTTGCCATAGGGGGAGTGTCTAGCACCAGAGGACACAGATAGAGTAGATATGTAGAGGATGTTTCCTATAGTTGGGGAGTCTAGGACCAGAGGACACAGATAGAGTGGATGTGGAGAGGATGTTTCCTATAGAGGGGGAGTCTAGGACCAGAGGACACAGATAGAGTGGATGTGGAGAGGATGTTTCCTATAGTGGGGGAGTCTAGGACCAGAGGACACAGATAGAGTGGATGTGGAGAGGATGTTTCCTATAGTGCGGGAGTCTGCGTCCAGAGGACACAGATAGAGTGGATGTGGAGATGATGTTTCCTATAGTGGGAGAGTCTAGGACCAGAGGACACAGATAGAGTGGATGTGGGGAGGATGTTTCCTATTGTGGGGTAGTCTAGGACCAGAGGATACAGATAGAGTGGATGTGGGGAGGATGTTTCCTATAGTGGGGTAGTCAAGGACCGGAGGATACAGGTAGAGTCGATTGGGAGAGGATGTTTCCTATATTGGGGGAGCCTACGACCCAGTGGGCACAGATAGAGTGGATGTGGAGAGGATGTTTCCTACCGTGGGGAAGTCTAGGATCTGAGGATATGGATAGAGTGGATGTGGAGTGGATGTTTCCTATAGTGGGGGAGTCTAGGACCAGAGGATACAGAGAGAGTGGATGTGGAGAGGATGTTTCCTATAGTACTGGAGTCTAGGACCAGAGGACACAGATAGTGTGGATGTGGAGAGGATGTTTCCTATAGTGGGGGAGTCTACGAGCAGAGGACACAGATAGAGTGGATGTGGAGATAATGTTTCCTATATGGGGGGGTTCTAGGACCAGTGGACACAGATAGAGTGGATGTGGAGAGGATGTTTCATATAGTGGGGGAGTCTAGGGCCAGAGGACACAGATAGAGTGGATGTGGAGAAGATGCTTCCTAAAGTGGGGGATTCTAGGACCAGAGGACACAGATAGAGTGAATGTGGAGAGGATGTTTCCTACAGTAGGGGAGTCTGGGATCCAGAGGGCACAGATAGAGTGGATGTGGAGAGGATGTTTCCTATAGTGGGGGAGCCTAGGACCCAGTGGGCACAGATAGAGTGGATGTGGAGAGGATGTTTCCTATAGTGGGGGAGTCTAGGACCAGAGGACACAGATAGAGTGGATGTGGAGAGGATGTTTCCTATAGTGGGGGAGTCTAGGACCAGAGGACACAGATAGAGTGGATGTGGAGAGGATGTTTCCTATTAGGGGCGAGTCTGGGACCAGAGGACACAGATAGAGTAGATGTGGAGAGGATGTTTCCTATAGTGGGGGAGTCTAGGACCAGAGGACACAGATAGAGTAGATATGTAGAGGAAGTTTCCTATAGTGGGGGAGTCTAGGACCAGAGGACACAGATAGAGTGGATGTGGAGAGGATGTTTCCTATATTGGGAGAGTCCGGGACCCAGAGGACACAGATAGAGTGGATGTGGAGAGGATGTTTCCTATAGTGGGGAAGTCTAGGTTCTGAGGATATGGATAGGGAGGATTGGGAGTGGATGTTTCCTGTAGTGGGGGAGTCTAGGACCAGAGGATACAGAGAGAGTGGATGTGGAGAGGAGGTTTCCTATAGTACTGGAGTCTAGGACCACAGGACACAGATAGAGTGGATGTGGACAGGATGTTTCCTATAGTGGGGGGGTTCTAGGACCAGAGGACAGAGATAGAGTGGATGTGGAGAGGATGTTTCCTATAGTGGGGGAGTCTAGGACCAGAGAACACAGATAGAGTGGATGTGGAGAGGATGTTTCCTATAGTGGGAGAGACTAGGACCCAGAGGACACAGATAGAGTGGATGTGGAGAGGATGTTTCCTATAGTGGGGGTGTCTAGGACCAGAGGGCACAGATAGAGTGTATGTGGAGAGGCTGTTTGCTATAGGGGGAGTGTCTAGCACCAGAGGACACAGATAGAGTAGATATGTAGAGGATGTTTCCTATAGTGGGGGAGTCTAGGACCAGAGGACACAGATAGAGTGGATGTGGAGAGGATGTTTCATATAGAGGGGGAGTCTAGGACCAGAGGACACAGATAGAGTGGATGTGGAGAGGATGTTTCCTATAGTGGGGGATTCTAGGACCAGAGGACACAGATAGAGTGGATGTGGAGAGGATGTTTCCTACAGTGGGGGAGCCTACGACCCAGTGGGCACAGATAGAGTGGATGTGGAGAGGATGTTTCCTATAGTGGGGTAGTCTAGGACCAGAGGATACAGATAGAGTGGATTGGGAGAGGATGTTTCCTATATTGGGGGAGCCTACGACCCAGTGGGCACAGATAGAGTGGATGTGGAGAGGATGTTTCCTATCGTGGGGGAGCCTAGGACCTGAGGATACAGATACAGTGGATGTGGAGAGGATGTTTCCTATAGTGGGGGAGTCAAGGACCAGAGGGCACAGATAGGGTGGATGTGGAGAGGATGTTTCCTACAGTGGTAGTGTCTAGAACTAGTGGACACAGATAGAGTGGATGTGGAGAGGATGTTTCCTACAGTGGGGAAGTCTAGGATCTGAGGATATGGATAGAGTGGATGTTGAGTGGATGTTTCCTATAGTGGGGGAGTCTAGGACCAGAGGATACAGGGAGAGTGGATGTGGAGAGGAGGTTTCCTATAGTACTGGAGTCTAGGACCAGAGGACACAGATAGTGTGGATGTGGAGAGGATGTTTCCTATAGTGGGGGAGTCTAGGACCAGAGGACACAGATAGAGTGGATGTGGAGAGGATGTTTCCTATAGTGGGGGAGTCTCTGACCAGAGGACACAGATAGAGTGGATGTGGAGAGGATGTTTCCTATAGTGGGGGAGTCTGGGACCAGAGGACACTGATAGAGTAGATGTGGAGAGGATGTTTCCTATAGTGGGGGAGTCTAGGACCAGAGGACACAGATAGAGTAGATATGTAGAGGATGTTTCCTATAGTGGGGGAGTCTAGGACCAGAGGAGACAGATAGAGTGGATGTGGAGAGGATGTTTCCTATAGTGGGGGAGTCTAGGACCAGAGAACACAGATAGAGTGGATGTGGAGAGGATGTTTCCTATAGTGGGTTAGTCGAGGACCAGAGGACACAGATAGAGTGGATGTGGAGAGGATGTTTCCTATAGTGGGGGAGACAGGGACCAGAGGACTCAGATAGAGTAGATGTGGAGAGGATGTTTCCTATAGTGGGGGAGTCTAGGACCAGAGGACACAGATAGAGTAGATATGTAGAGGATGTTTCCTATAGTGGGGGAGTCTAGGACCAGAGGACACAGATAGAGTGGATGTGGAGAGGATGTTTCCTATAGTGGGAGAGTCTAGGACCAGAGAACACAGATAGAGTGGATGTGGAGAGGATGTTTCCTATAGTGGGGGAGTCTAGGACCAGAGAACACAGATAGAGTGGATGTGGAGAGGATGTTTCCTATAGTGGGTGAGTCTAGGACCAGAGGACACAGATAGAGTGGATGTGGAGAGGATGTTTCCTATAGAGGGGGTGTCTAGGACCAGAGGGCACATATAGAGAGGATGTGGAGAGGGTGTTTGCTATAGGGGGAGTGTCTAGCACTAGAGGAC
This sequence comes from Hemitrygon akajei, assembly GCF_048418815.1. Taxonomy (NCBI): domain Eukaryota; kingdom Metazoa; phylum Chordata; class Chondrichthyes; order Myliobatiformes; family Dasyatidae; genus Hemitrygon; species Hemitrygon akajei. Next base: position 2,153,687 of record NC_133130.1, read on the forward strand.
ACAGATAGAGTAGATATGTAGAGGATGTTTCCTATAGTGGGGGAGTCTGGGACCAGAGGACACAGATAGAGTAATGTGGAGAGGATGTTTCCTATAGTGGGGGAGACTAGGACCAGAGGACACAGATAGAGTAGATATGTAGAGGATGTTTCCTATAGTGGGGGAGTCTGGGACCGGAGGACACAGATAGAGTAGATGTGGAGAGGATGTTTCCTATAGTGGGCGAGTCTATGACCAGAGAACACAGATAGAGTGGATGTGGAGAAGATGTTTCCTATAGTGGGTGAGTCTAGGACCAGAGGACACAGATAGAGTGGATGTGGATAGGATGTTTCCTATAGTGGGGGAGACTGGGACCAGAGGACACAGATAGAGTAGATGTGGAAAGGATGTTTCCTATAGTGGGGGAGTCTAGGACCAGAGGACACAGATAGAGTAGATATGTAGAGGATGTTTCCTATAGTGGGGGAGTCTAGGACCAGAGGACACAGATAGAGTGGATGTGGAGAGGATGTTTCCTATAGTGGGGGAGTCTAGGACCAGAGGACACTGATAGAGTGGATGTGGAGAGGATGTTTCCTATAGTGGGGGAGTCTAGGACCAGAGGACACAGATAGAGTGGATGTGGAGAGGATGTTTCCTATAGTGGGTGAGTCTAGGACCAGAGGACACAGATAGAGTGGATGTGGAGAGGATGTTTCCTATAGTGGGAGAGTCAGGGACCCAGAGGACACAGATAGAGTGGATGTGGAGAGGATGTTTCCTATAGTGGGAGAGTCTAGGACCAGAGGACACAGATAGAGTGGATGTGGAGAGGATGTTTCCTATAGTGGGAGAGACTAGGACCCAGAGGACACAAATAGAGTGGATGTGGAGAGGATGTTTCCTATAGTCGGGTAGGCTAGGACCAGAGGATACGGATAGAGTGGATTTGGAGAGGATGTTTCCTATATTGGGGGAGCCTACGACCCAGTGGGCACAGATAGAGTGGATGTGGAGAGGATGTTTCCTATCGTGGGGGAGCCTAGGACCAGAGGACACAGATAGAGTAGATATGTAGAGGATGTTTCCTATAGTGGGAGAGTCTAGGATCAGAGGACACAGATAGAGTGGATCTGGAGAGGATGTTTCCTATAGTGGGAGAGACAAGGACCCAGAGGACACAGATAGAGTGGATGTGGAGAGGATGTTTCCTATAGTGGGGTAGTCTAGGAGCAGAGGATACAGATAGAGTGGATTGGGAGAGGATGTTTCCTATATTGGGGGAGCCTACGACCCAGTGGGCACAGATAGAGTGGATGTGGAGAGGATGTTTCCTATCGTGGGGGAGCCTAGGACCTGAGGATACAGATACAGTGGATGTGGAGAGGATGTTTCCTATAGTGGGGGAGTCAAGGACCAGAGGGCACAGATAGAGTGGATGTGGAGAGGATGTTTCCTACAGTGGTAGTGTCTAGAACTAGTGGACACAGATAGAGTGGATGTGGAGAGGATGTTTCCTACAGTGGGGAAGTCTAGGATCTGAGGATATGGATAGAGTGGATGTGGAGTGGATGTTTCCTATAGTGGGGGAGTCTAGGACCAGAGGATACAGGGAGAGTGGATGTGGAGAGGAGGTTTCCTATAGTACTGGAGTCTAGGACCAGAGGACACAGATAGTGTGGATGTGGAGAGGATGTTTCCTATAGTGGGGGAGTCTAGGACCAGAGGACACAGATAGAGTGGATTTGGAGAGGATGTTTCCTATAGTGGGGGAGTCTATGACCAGAGGACACAGATAGAGTGGATGTGGAGAGGATGTTTCCTGTAGTGGGGGAGTCTGGGACCAGAGGACACTGATAGAGTAGATATGTAGAGGATGTTTCCTATAGTGGGGGAGTCTAGGACCAGAGGACACAGATAGAGTGGATGTGGAGAGGATGTTTCCTATAGTGGGGGAGTCTAGGACCAGAGAACACAGATAGAGTGGATGTGGAGAGGATGTTTCCTATAGTGGGTGAGTCGAGGACCAGAGGACACAGATAGAGTGGATGTGGAGAGGATGTTTCCTATAGTGGGGGAGACAGGGACCAGAGGACTCAGATAGAGTAGATGTGGAGAGGATGTTTCCTATAGTGGGGGAGTCTAGGACCAGAGGACACAGATAGAGTAGATATATAGAGGATGTTTCCTATAGTGGGGGAGTCTAGGACCAGTGGACACAGATAGAGTGGATGTGGAGAAGATGTTTCCTATAGTGGGAGAGTCTAGGACCAGAGGACACAGGTAGAGTGGATGTGGAGAGGATGTTTCCTATAGTGGGGGAGTCTAGGACCAGAGAACACAGATAGAGTGGATCTGGAGAGGATGTTTCCTATAGTGGGAGAGACAAGGACCCAGAGGACACAGATAGAGTGGATGTGGAGAGGATGTTTCCTATAGTGGGGTAGTCTAGGACCAGAGGATACAGATAGAGTGGATTGGGAGAGGATGTTTCCTATATTGGGGGAGCCTACGACCCAGTGGGCACAGATAGAGTGGATGTGGAGAGGATGTTTCCTATCGTGGGGGAGCCTAGGACCTGAGGATACAGATACAGTGGATGTGGAGAGGATGTTTCCTATAGTGGGGGAGTCAAGGACCAGAGGGCACAGATAGGGTGGATGTGGAGAGGATGTTTCCTACAGTGGTAGTGTCTAGAACTAGTGGACACAGATAGAGTGGATGTGGAGAGGATGTTTCCTACAGTGGGGAAGTCTAGGATCTGAGGATATGGATAGAGTGGATGTTGAGTGGATGTTTCCTATAGTGGGGGAGTCTAGGACCAGAGGATACAGGGAGAGTGGATGTGGAGAGGAGGTTTCCTATAGTACTGGAGTCTAGGACCAGAGGACACAGATAGTGTGGATGTGGAGAGGATGTTTCCTATAGTGGGGGAGTCTAGGACCAGAGGACACAGATAGAGTGGATGTGGAGAGGATGTTTCCTATAGTGGGGGAGTCTATGACCAGAGGACACAGATAGAGTGGATGCGGAGAGGATGTTTCCTATAGTGGGGGAGTCTGGGACCAGAGGACACTGATAGAGTAGATGTGGAGAGGATGTTTCCTATAGTGGGGGAGTCTAGGACCAGAGGACACAGATAGAGTAGATATGTAGAGGATGTTTCCTATAGTGGGGGAGTCTAGGACCAGAGGACACAGATAGAGTGGATGTGGAGAGGATGTTTCCTATAGTGGGGGAGTCTAGGACCAGAGAACACAGATAGAGTGGATGTGGAGAGGATGTTTCCTATAGTGGGTTAGTCGAGGACCAGAGGACACAGATAGAGTGGATGTGGAGAGGATGTTTCCTATAGTGGGGGAGACAGGGACCAGAGGACTCAGATAGAGTAGATGTGGAGAGGATGTTTCCTATAGTGGGGGAGTCTAGGACCAGAGGACACAGATAGAGTAGATATGTAGAGGATGTTTCCTATAGTGGGAGAGTCTAGGACCAGAGGACCCAGATAGAGTGGATGTGGAGAGGATGTTTCCTATAGTGGGGGAGTCTAGGACCAGAGAACACAGATAGAGTGGATGTGGAGAGGATGTTTCCTATAGTGGGTGAGTCTAGGACCAGAGGACACAGATAGAGTGGATGTGGAGAGGATGTTTCCTATAGAGGGGGTGTCTAGGACCAGAGGGCACATATAGAGAGGATGTGGAGAGGGTGTTTGCTATAGGGGGAGTGTCTAGCACCAGAGGACACAGATAGAGTAGATATGTAGAGGATGTTTCCTATAGTGGGGGAGTCTGGGACCAGAGGACACAGATAGAGTAATGTGGAGAGGATGTTTCCTATAGTGGGGGAGACTAGGACCAGAGGACACAGATAGAGTAGATATGTAGAGGATGTTTCCTATAGTGGGGGAGTCTGGGACCGGAGGACACAGATAGAGTAGATGTGGAGAGGATGTTTCCTATAGTGGGGGAGTCTATGACCAGAGAACACAGATAGAGTGGATGTGGAGAGGATGTTTCCTATAGTGGGTGAGTCTAGGACCAGAGGACACAGATAGAGTGGATGTGGATAGGATGTTTCCTATAGTGGGTGAGTCTAGGACCAGAGGACACAGATAGAGTGGATGTGGAGAGGATGTTTCCTATAGTGGGAGAGTCAGGGACCCAGAGGACACAGATAGAGTGGATGTGGAGAGGATGTTTCCTATAGTGGGAGAGTCTAGGACCAGAGGACACAGATAGAGTGGATGTGGAGAGGATGTTTCCTATAGTGGGAGAGACTAGGACCCAGAGGACACAAATAGAGTGGATGTGGAGAGGATGTTTCCTATAGTCGGGTAGTCTAAGACCAGAGGATACGGATAGAGTGGATTTGGAGAGGATGTTTCCTATATTGGGGGAGCCTACGACCCAGTGGGCACAGATAGAGTGGATGTGGAGAGGATGTTTCCTATCGTGGGGGAGCCTAGGACCAGAGGACACAGATAGAGTAGATATGTAGAGGATGATTCCTATAGTGGGAGAGTCTAGGATCAGAGGACACAGATAGAGTGGATCTGGAGAGGATGTTTCCTATAGTGGGAGAGACAAGGACCCAGAGGACACAGATAGAGTGGATGTGGAGAGGATGTTTCCTATAGTGGGGTAGTCTAGGAGCAGAGGATACAGATAGAGTGGATTGGGAGAGGATGTTTCCTATATTGGGGGAGCCTACGACCCAGTGGGCACAGATAGAGTGGATGTGGAGAGGATGTTTCCTATCGTGGGGGAGCCTAGGACCTGAGGATACAGATACAGTGGATGTGGAGAGGATGTTTCCTATAGTGGGGGAGTCAAGGACCAGAGGGCACAGATAGAGTGGATGTGCAGAGGATGTTTCCTATAGTGGTAGTGTCTAGAACTAGTGGACACAGATAGAGTGGATGTGGAGAGGATGTTTCCTACAGTGGGGAAGTCTAGGATCTGAGGATATGGATAGAGTGGATGTGGAGTGGATGTTTCCTATAGTGGGGGAGTCTAGGACCAGAGGATACAGGGAGAGTGGATGTGGAGAGGAGGTTTCCTATAGTACTGGAGTCTAGGACCAGAGGACACAGATAGTGTGGATGTGGAGAGGATGTTTCCTATAGTGGGGGAGTCTAGGACCAGAGGACACAGATAGAGTGGATTTGGAGAGGATGTTTCCTATAGTGGGGGAGTCTATGACCAGAGGACACAGATAGAGTGGATGTGGAGAGGATGTTTCCTGTAGTGGGGGAGTCTGGGACCAGAGGACACTGATAGAGTAGATATGTAGAGGATGTTTCCTATAGTGGGGGAGTCTAGGACCAGAGGACACAGATAGAGTGGATGTGGAGAGGATGTTTCCTATAGTGGGGGAGTCTAGGACCAGAGAACACAGATAGAGTGGATGTGGAGAGGATGTTTCCTATAGTGGGTGAGTCGAGGACCAGAGGACACAGATAGAGTGGATGTGGAGAGGATGTTTCCTATAGTGGGGGAGACAGGGACCAGAGGACTCAGATAGAGTAGATGTGGAGAGGATGTTTCCTATAGTGGGGGAGTCTAGGACCAGAGGACACAGATAGAGTAGATATATAGAGGATGTTTCCTATAGTGGGGGAGTCTAGGACCAGTGGACACAGATAGAGTGGATGTGGAGAAGATGTTTCCTATAGTGGGAGAGTCTAGGACCAGAGGACACAGGTAGAGTGGATGTGGAGAGGATGTTTCCTATAGTGGGGGAGTCTAGGACCAGAGAACACAGATAGAGTGGATCTGGAGAGGATGTTTCCTATAGTGGGAGAGACAAGGACCCAGAGGACACAGATAGAGTGGATGTGGAGAGGATGTTTCCTATAGTGGGGTAGTCTAGGACCAGAGGATACAGATAGAGTGGATTGGGAGAGGATGTTTCCTATATTGGGGGAGCCTACGACCCAGTGGGCACAGATAGAGTGGATGTGGAGAGGATGTTTCCTATCGTGGGGGAGCCTAGGACCTGAGGATACAGATACAGTGGATGTGGAGAGGATGTTTCCTATAGTGGGGGAGTCAAGGACCAGAGGGCACAGATAGGGTGGATGTGGAGAGGATGTTTCCTACAGTGGTAGTGTCTAGAACTAGTGGACACAGATAGAGTGGATGTGGAGAGGATGTTTCCTACAGTGGGGAAGTCTAGGATCTGAGGATATGGATAGAGTGGATGTTGAGTGGATGTTTCCTATAGTGGGGGAGTCTAGGACCAGAGGATACAGGGAGAGTGGATGTGGAGAGGAGGTTTCCTATAGTACTGGAGTCTAGGACCAGAGGACACAGATAGTGTGGATGTGGAGAGGATGTTTCCTATAGTGGGGGAGTCTAGGACCAGCGGACACAGATAGAGTGGATGTGGAGAGGATGTTTCCTATAGTGGGGGAGTCTATGATCAGAGGACACAGATAGAGTGGATGCGGAGAGGATGTTTCCTATAGTGGGGGAGTCTGGGACCAGAGGACACTGATAGAGTAGATGTGGAGAGGATGTTTCCTATAGTGGGGGAGTCTAGGACCAGAGGACACAGATAGAGTAGATATGTAGAGGATGTTTCCTATAGTGGGGGAGTCTAGGACCAGAGGACACAGATAGAGTGGATGTGGAGAGGATGTTTCCTATAGTGGGGGAGTCTAGGACCAGAGAACACAGATAGAGTGGATGTGGAGAGGATGTTTCCTATAGTGGGTTAGTCGAGGACCAGAGGACACAGATAGAGTGGATGTGGAGAGGATGTTTCCTATAGTGGGGGAGACAGGGACCAGAGGACTCAGATAGAGTAGATGTGGAGAGGATGTTTCCTATAGTGGGGGAGTCTAGGACCAGAGGACACAGATAGAGTAGATATGTAGAGGATGTTTCCTATAGTGGGGGAGTCTAGGACCAGAGGACACAGATAGAGTGGATGTGGAGAGGATGTTTCCTATAGTGGGAGAGTCTAGGACCAGAGGACCCAGATAGAGTGGATGTGGAGAGGATGTTTCCTATAGTGGGGGAGTCTAGGACCAGAGAACACAGATAGAGTGGATGTGGAGAGGATGTTTCCTATAGTGGGTGAGTCTAGGACCAGAGGACACAGATAGAGTGGATGTGGAGAGGATGTTTCCTATAGAGGGGGTGTCTAGGACCAGAGGGCACATATAGAGAGGATGTGGAGAGGGTGTTTGCTATAGGGGGAGTGTCTAGCACCAGAGGACACAGATAGAGTAGATATGTAGAGGATGTTTCCTATAGTGGGGGAGTCTGGGACCAGAGGACACAGATAGAGTAATGTGGAGAGGATGTTTCCTATAGTGGGGGAGACTAGGACCAGAGGACACAGATAGAGTAGATATGTAGAGGATGTTTCCTATAGTGGGGGAGTCTGGGACCGGAGGACACAGATAGAGTAGATGTGGAGAGGATGTTTCCTATAGTGGGGGAGTCTATGACCAGAGAACACAGATAGAGTGGATGTGGAGAGGATGTTTCCTATAGTGGGTGAGTCTAGGACCAGAGGACACAGATAGAGTGGATGTGGATAGGATGTTTCCTATAGTGGGGGAGACTGGGACCAGAGGACACAGATAGAGTAGATGTGGAAAGGGTGTTTCCTATAGTGGGGGAGTCTAGGACCAGAGGACACAGATAGAGTAGATATGTAGAGGATGTTTCCTATAGTGGGGGAGTCTATGACCAGAGGACACAGATAGAGTGGATGCGGAGAGGATGTTTCCTATAGTGGGGGAGTCTGGGACCAGAGGACACTGATAGAGTAGATGTGGAGAGGATGTTTCCTATAGTGGGGGAGTCTAGGACCAGAGGACACAGATAGAGTAGATATGTAGAGGATGTTTCCTATAGTGGGGGAGTCTAGGACCAGAGGACACAGATAGAGTGGATGTGGAGAGGATGTTTCCTATAGTGGGGGAGTCTAGGACCAGAGAACACAGATAGAGTGGATGTGGAGAGGATGTTTCCTATAGTGGGTTAGTCGAGGACCAGAGGACACAGATAGAGTGGATGTGGAGAGGATGTTTCCTATAGTGGGGGAGACAGGGACCAGAGGACTCAGATAGAGTAGATGTGGAGAGGATGTTTCCTATAGTGGGGGAGTCTAGGACCAGAGGACACAGATAGAGTAGATATGTAGAGGATGTTTCCTATAGTGGGAGAGTCTAGGACCAGAGGACCCAGATAGAGTGGATGTGGAGAGGATGTTTCCTATAGTGGGGGAGTCTAGGACCAGAGAACACAGATAGAGTGGATGTGGAGAGGATGTTTCCTATAGTGGGTGAGTCTAGGACCAGAGGACACAGATAGAGTGGATGTGGAGAGGATGTTTCCTATAGAGGGGGTGTCTAGGACCAGAGGGCACATATAGAGAGGATGTGGAGAGGGTGTTTGCTATAGGGGGAGTGTCTAGCACCAGAGGACACAGATAGAGTAGATATGTAGAGGATGTTTCCTATAGTGGGGGAGTCTGGGACCAGAGGACACAGATAGAGTAATGTGGAGAGGATGTTTCCTATAGTGGGGGAGACTAGGACCAGAGGACACAGATAGAGTAGATATGTAGAGGATGTTTCCTATAGTGGGGGAGTCTGGGACCGGAGGACACAGATAGAGTAGATGTGGAGAGGATGTTTCCTATAGTGGGGGAGTCTATGACCAGAGAACACAGATAGAGTGGATGTGGAGAGGATGTTTCCTATAGTGGGTGAGTCTAGGACCAGAGGACACAGATAGAGTGGATGTGGATAGGATGTTTCCTATAGTGGGTGAGTCTAGGACCAGAGGACACAGATAGAGTGGATGTGGAGAGGATGTTTCCTATAGTGGGAGAGTCAGGGACCCAGAGGACACAGATAGAGTGGATGTGGAGAGGATGTTTCCTATAGTGGGAGAGTCTAGGACCAGAGGACACAGATAGAGTGGATGTGGAGAGGATGTTTCCTATAGTGGGAGAGACTAGGACCCAGAGGACACAAATAGAGTGGATGTGGAGAGGATGTTTCCTATAGTCGGGTAGTCTAAGACCAGAGGATACGGATAGAGTGGATTTGGAGAGGATGTTTCCTATATTGGGGGAGCCTACGACCCAGTGGGCACAGATAGAGTGGATGTGGAGAGGATGTTTCCTATCGTGGGGGAGCCTAGGACCAGAGGACACAGATAGAGTAGATATGTAGAGGATGATTCCTATAGTGGGAGAGTCTAGGATCAGAGGACACAGATAGAGTGGATCTGGAGAGGATGTTTCCTATAGTGGGAGAGACAAGGACCCAGAGGACACAGATAGAGTGGATGTGGAGAGGATGTTTCCTATAGTGGGGTAGTCTAGGAGCAGAGGATACAGATAGAGTGGATTGGGAGAGGATGTTTCCTATATTGGGGGAGCCTACGACCCAGTGGGCACAGATAGAGTGGATGTGGAGAGGATGTTTCCTATCGTGGGGGAGCCTAGGACCTGAGGATACAGATACAGTGGATGTGGAGAGGATGTTTCCTATAGTGGGGGAGTCAAGGACCAGAGGGCACAGATAGAGTGGATGTGCAGAGGATGTTTCCTACAGTGGTAGTGTCTAGAACTAGTGGACACAGATAGAGTGGATGTGGAGAGGATGTTTCCTACAGTGGGGAAGTCTAGGATCTGAGGATATGGATAGAGTGGATGTGGAGTGGATGTTTCCTATAGTGGGGGAGTCTAGGACCAGAGGATACAGGGAGAGTGGATGTGGAGAGGAGGTTTCCTATAGTACTGGAGTCTAGGACCAGAGGACACAGATAGTGTGGATGTGGAGAGGATGTTTCCTATAGTGGGGGAGTCTAGGACCAGAGGACACAGATAGAGTGGATTTGGAGAGGATGTTTCCTATAGTGGGGGAGTCTATGACCAGAGGACACAGATAGAGTGGATGTGGAGAGGATGTTTCCTGTAGTGGGGGAGTCTGGGACCAGAGGACACTGATAGAGTAGATATGTAGAGGATGTTTCCTATAGTGGGGGAGTCTAGGACCAGAGGACACAGATAGAGTGGATGTGGAGAGGATGTTTCCTATAGTGGGGGAGTCTAGGACCAGAGAACACAGATAGAGTGGATGTGGAGAGGATGTTTCCTATAGTGGGTGAGTCGAGGACCAGAGGACACAGATAGAGTGGATGTGGAGAGGATGTTTCCTATAGTGGGGGAGACAGGGACCAGAGGACTCAGATAGAGTAGATGTGGAGAGGATGTTTCCTATAGTGGGGGAGTCTAGGACCAGAGGACACAGATAGAGTAGATATATAGAGGATGTTTCCTATAGTGGGGGAGTCTAGGACCAGTGGACACAGATAGAGTGGATGTGGAGAAGATGTTTCCTATAGTGGGAGAGTCTAGGACCAGAGGACACAGGTAGAGTGGATGTGGAGAGGATGTTTCCTATAGTGGGGGAGTCTAGGACCAGAGAACACAGATAGAGTGGATCTGGAGAGGATGTTTCCTATAGTGGGAGAGACAAGGACCCAGAGGACACAGATAGAGTGGATGTGGAGAGGATGTTTCCTATAGTGGGGTAGTCTAGGACCAGAGGATACAGATAGAGTGGATTGGGAGAGGATGTTTCCTATATTGGGGGAGCCTACGACCCAGTGGGCACAGATAGAGTGGATGTGGAGAGGATGTTTCCTATCGTGGGGGAGCCTAGGACCTGAGGATACAGATACAGTGGATGTGGAGAGGATGTTTCCTATAGTGGGGGAGTCAAGGACCAGAGGGCACAGATAGGGTGGATGTGGAGAGGATGTTTCCTACAGTGGTAGTGTCTAGAACTAGTGGACACAGATAGAGTGGATGTGGAGAGGATGTTTCCTACAGTGGGGAAGTCTAGGATCTGAGGATATGGATAGAGTGGATGTTGAGTGGATGTTTCCTATAGTGGGGGAGTCTAGGACCAGAGGATACAGGGAGAGTGGATGTGGAGAGGAGGTTTCCTATAGTACTGGAGTCTAGGACCAGAGGACACAGATAGTGTGGATGTGGAGAGGATGTTTCCTATAGTGGGGGAGTCTAGGACCAGCGGACACAGATAGAGTGGATGTGGAGAGGATGTTTCCTATAGTGGGGGAGACTATGATCAGAGGACACAGATAGAGTGGATGCGGAGAGGATGTTTCCTATAGTGGGGGAGTCTGGGACCAGAGGACACTGATAGAGTAGATGTGGAGAGGATGTTTCCTATAGTGGGGGAGTCTAGGACCAGAGGACACAGATAGAGTAGATATGTAGAGGATGTTTCCTATAGTGGGGGAGTCTAGGACCAGAGGACACAGATAGAGTGGATGTGGAGAGGATGTTTCCTATAGTGGGGGAGTCTAGGACCAGAGAACACAGATAGAGTGGATGTGGAGAGGATGTTTCCTATAGTGGGTTAGTCGAGGACCAGAGGACACAGATAGAGTGGATGTGGAGAGGATGTTTCCTATAGTGGGGGAGACAGGGACCAGAGGACTCAGATAGAGTAGATGTGGAGAGGATGTTTCCTATAGTGGGGGAGTCTAGGACCAGAGGACACAGATAGAGTAGATATGTAGAGGATGTTTCCTATAGTGGGGGAGTCTAGGACCAGAGGACACAGATAGAGTGGATGTGGAGAGGATGTTTCCTATAGTGGGAGAGTCTAGGACCAGAGGACCCAGATAGAGTGGATGTGGAGAGGATGTTTCCTATAGTGGGGGAGTCTAGGACCAGAGAACACAGATAGAGTGGATGTGGAGAGGATGTTTCCTATAGTGGGTGAGTCTAGGACCAGAGGACACAGATAGAGTGGATGTGGAGAGGATGTTTCCTATAGAGGGGGTGTCTAGGACCAGAGGGCACATATAGAGAGGATGTGGAGAGGGTGTTTGCTATAGGGGGAGTGTCTAGCACCAGAGGACACAGATAGAGTAGATATGTAGAGGATGTTTCCTATAGTGGGGGAGTCTGGGACCAGAGGACACAGATAGAGTAATGTGGAGAGGATGTTTCCTATAGTGGGGGAGACTAGGACCAGAGGACACAGATAGAGTAGATATGTAGAGGATGTTTCCTATAGTGGGGGAGTCTGGGACCGGAGGACACAGATAGAGTAGATGTGGAGAGGATGTTTCCTATAGTGGGGGAGTCTATGACCAGAGAACACAGATAGAGTGGATGTGGAGAGGATGTTTCCTATAGTGGGTGAGTCTAGGACCAGAGGACACAGATAGAGTGGATGTGGATAGGATGTTTCCTATAGTGGGGGAGACTGGGACCAGAGGACACAGATAGAGTAGATGTGGAAAGGGTGTTTCCTATAGTGGGGGAGTCTAGGACCAGAGGACACAGATAGAGTAGATATGTAGAGGATGTTTCCTATAGTGGGGGAGTCTAGAACCAGAGGACACAGATAGAGTGGATGTGGAGAGGATGTTTCCTATAGTGGGGGTGTCTAGGACCAGAGGACACTGATAGAGTGGATGTGGAGAGGATGTTTCCTATAGTGGGGGAGTCTAGGACCAGAGAACACAGATAGAGTGGATGTGGAGAGGATGTTTCCTATAGTGGGTGAGTCTAGGACCAGAGGACACAGATAGAGTGGATGTGGAGAGGATGTTTCCTATAGTGGGAGAGTCAGGGACCCAGAGGACACAGATAGAGTGGATGTGGAGAGGATGTTTCCTATAGTGGGAGAGTCTAGGACCAGAGGACACAGATAGAGTGGATGTGGAGAGGATGTTTCCTATAGTGGGAGAGACTAGGACCCAGAGGACACAAATAGAGTGGATGTGGAGAGGATGTTTCCTATAGTCGGGTAGTCTAAGACCAGAGGATACGGATAGAGTGGATTTGGAGAGGATGTTTCCTATATTGGGGGAGCCTACGACCCAGTGGGCACAGATAGAGTGGATGTGGAGAGGATGTTTCCTATCGTGGGGGAGCCTAGGACCAGAGGACACAGATAGAGTAGATATGTAGAGGATGTTTCCTATAGTGGGAGAGTCTAGGATCAGAGGACACAGATAGAGTGGATCTGGAGAGGATGTTTCCTATAGTGGGAGAGACAAGGACCCAGAGGACACAGATAGAGTGGATGTGGAGAGGATGTTTCCTATAGTGGGGTAGTCTAGGACCAGAGGATACAGATAGAGTGGATTGGGAGAGGATGTTTCCTATATTGGGGGAGCCTACGACCCAGTGGGCACAGATAGAGTGGATGTGGAGAGGATGTTTCCTATCGTGGGGGAGCCTAGGACCTGAGGATACAGATACAGTGGATGTGGAGAGGATGTTTCCTATAGTGGGGGAGTCAAGGACCAGAGGGCACAGATAGAGTGGATGTGGAGAGGATGTTTCCTACAGTGGTAGTGTCTAGAACTAGTGGACACAGATAGAGTGGATGTGGAGAGGATGTTTCCTACAGTGGGGAAGTCTAGGATCTGAGGATATGGATAGAGTGGATGTGGAGTGGATGTTTCCTATAGTGGGGGAGTCTAGGACCAGAGGATACAGGGAGAGTGGATGTGGAGAGGAGGTTTCCTATAGTACTGGAGTCTAGGACCAGAGGACACAGATAGTGTGGATGTGGAGAGGATGTTTCCTATAGTGGGGGAGTCTAGGACCAGAGGACACAGATAGAGTGGATTTGGAGAGGATGTTTCCTATAGTGGGGGAGTCTATGACCAGAGGACACAGATAGAGTGGATGTGGAGAGGATGTTTCCTGTAGTGGGGGAGTCTGGGACCAGAGGACACTGATAGAGTAGATATGTAGAGGATGTTTCCTATAGTGGGGGAGTCTAGGACCAGAGGACACAGATAGAGTGGATGTGGAGAGGATGTTTCCTATAGTGGGGGAGTCTAGGACCAGAGAACACAGATAGAGTGGATGTGGAGAGGATGTTTCCTATAGTGGGTGAGTCGAGGACCAGAGGACACAGATAGAGTGGATGTGGAGAGGATGTTTCCTATAGTGGGGGAGACAGGGACCAGAGGACTCAGATAGAGTAGATGTGGAGAGGATGTTTCCTATAGTGGGGGAGTCTAGGACCAGAGGACACAGATAGAGTAGATATATAGAGGATGTTTCCTATAGTGGGGGAGTCTAGGACCAGAGGACACAGATAGAGTGGATGTGGAGAAGATGTTTCCTATAGTGGGAGAGTCTAGGACCAGAGGACACAGATAGAGTGGATGTGGAGAGGATGTTTCCTATAGTGGGGGAGTCTAGGACCAGAGAACACAGATAGAGTGGATGTGGAGTGGATGTTTCCTATAGTGGGTGAGTCTAGGACCAGAGGACACAGATAGAGTGGATGTGGAGAGGATGTTCCCTATAGAGTGGGTGTCTAGGACCAGAGGGCACATATAGAGAGGATGTGGAGAGGGTGTTTGCTATAGGGGGAGTGTCTAGCACCAGAGGACACAGATAGAGTAGATATGTAGAGGATGTTTCCTATAGTGGGGGAGTCTGGGACCAGAGGACACAGATAGAGTAATGTGGAGAGGATGTTTCCTATAGTGGGGGAGACTAGGACCAGAGGACACAGATAGAGTAGATATGTAGAGGATGTTTCCTATAGTGGGGGAGTCTGGGACCGGAGGACACAGATAGAGTAGATGTGGAGAGGATGTTTCCTATAGTGGGGGAGTCTATGACCAGAGAACACAGATAGAGTGGATGTGGAGAGGATGTTTCCTATAGTGGGTGAGTCTAGGACCAGAGGACACAGATAGAGTGGATGTGGATAGGATGTTTCCTATAGTGGGGGAGACTGGGACCAGAGGACACAGATAGAGTAGATGTGGAAAGGATGTTTCCTATAGTGGGGGAGTCTAGGACCAGAGGACACAGATAGAGTAGATATGTAGAGGATGTTTCCTATAGTGGGGGAGTCTAGGACCAGAGGACACAGATAGAGTGGATGTGGAGAGGATGTTTCCTATAGTGGGGGAGTCTAGGACCAGAGGACACTGATAGAGTGGATGTGGAGAGGATGTTTCCTATAGTGGGGGAGTCTAGGACCAGAGAACACAGATAGAGTGGATGTGGAGAGGATGTTTCCTATAGTGGGTGAGTCTAGGACCAGAGGACACAGATAGAGTGGATGTGGAGAGGATGTTTCCTATAGTGGGAGAGTCAGGGACCCAGAGGACACAGATAGAGTGGATGTGGAGAGGATGTTTCCTATAGTGGGAGAGTCTAGGACCAGAGGACACAGATAGAGTGGATGTGGAGAGGATGTTTCCTATAGTGGGAGAGACTAGGACCCAGAGGACACAAATAGAGTGGATGTGGAGAGGATGTTTCCTATAGTCGGGTAGTCTAAGACCAGAGGATACGGATAGAGTGGATTTGGAGAGGATGTTTCCTATATTGGGGGAGCCTACGACCCAGTGGGCACAGATAGAGTGGATGTGGAGAGGATGTTTCCTATCGTGGGGGAGCCTAGGACCAGAGGACACAGATAGAGTAGATATGTAGAGGATGTTTCCTATAGTGGGAGAGTCTAGGATCAGAGGACACAGATAGAGTGGATCTGGAGAGGATGTTTCCTATAGTGGGAGAGACAAGGACCCAGAGGACACAGATAGAGTGGATGTGGAGAGGATGTTTCCTATAGTGGGGTAGTCTAGGACCAGAGGATACAGATAGAGTGGATTGGGAGAGGATGTTTCCTATATTGGGGGAGCCTACGACCCAGTGGGCACAGATAGAGTGGATGTGGAGAGGATGTTTCCTATCGTGGGGGAGCCTAGGACCTGAGGATACAGATACAGTGGATGTGGAGAGGATGTTTCCTATAGTGGGGGAGTCAAGGACCAGAGGGCACAGATAGAGTGGATGTGGAGAGGATGTTTCCTACAGTGGTAGTGTCTAGAACTAGTGGACACAGATAGAGTGGATGTGGAGAGGATGTTTCCTACAGTGGGGAAGTCTAGGATCTGAGGATATGGATAGAGTGGATGTGGAGTGGATGTTTCCTATAGTGGGGGAGTCTAGGACCAGAGGATACAGGGAGAGTGGATGTGGAGAGGAGGTTTCCTATAGTACTGGAGTCTAGGACCAGAGGACACAGATAGTGTGGATGTGGAGAGGATGTTTCCTATAGTGGGGGAGTCTAGGACCAGAGGACACAGATAGAGTGGATTTGGAGAGGATGTTTCCTATAGTGGGGGAGTCTATGACCAGAGGACACAGATAGAGTGGATGTGGAGAGGATGTTTCCTGTAGTGGGGGAGTCTGGGACCAGAGGACACTGATAGAGTAGATATGTAGAGGATGTTTCCTATAGTGGGGGAGTCTAGGACCAGAGGACACAGATAGAGTGGATGTGGAGAGGATGTTTCCTATAGTGGGGGAGTCTAGGACCAGAGAACACAGATAGAGTGGATGTGGAGAGGATGTTTCCTATAGTGGGTGAGTCGAGGACCAGAGGACACAGATAGAGTGGATGTGGAGAGGATGTTTCCTATAGTGGGGGAGACAGGGACCAGAGGACTCAGATAGAGTAGATGTGGAGAGGATGTTTCCTATAGTGGGGGAGTCTAGGACCAGAGGACACAGATAGAGTAGATATATAGAGGATGTTTCCTATAGTGGGGGAGTCTAGGACCAGAGGACACAGATAGAGTGGATGTGGAGAAGATGTTTCCTATAGTGGGAGAGTCTAGGACCAGAGGACACAGATAGAGTGGATGTGGAGAGGATGTTTCCTATAGTGGGGGAGTCTAGGACCAGAGAACACAGATAGAGTGGATGTGGAGTGGATGTTTCCTATAGTGGGTGAGTCTAGGACCAGAGGACACAGATAGAGTGGATGTGGAGAGGATGTTTCCTATAGAGGGGGTGTCTAGGACCAGAGGGCACAGATAGAGTGGATGTGGAGAGGGTGTTTGCTATAGGGGGAGTGTCTAGCACCAGAGGACACAGATAGAGTAGATATGTAGAGGATGTTTCCTATAGTGGGGGAGTCTGGGACCAGAGGACACAGAGAGAGTAATGTGGAGAGGATGTTTCCTATAGTGGGGGAGACTAGGACCAGAGGACACAGATAGAGTAGATATGTAGAGGATGTTTCCTATAGTGGGGGAGTCTGGGACCGGAGGACACAGATAGAGTAGATGTGGAGAGGATGTTTCCTATAGTGGGGGAGTCTATGACCAGAGAACACAGATAGAGTGGATGTGGAGAGGATGTTTCCTATAGTGGGTGAGTCTAGGACCAGAGGACACAGATAGAGTGGATGTGGATAGGATGTTTCCTATAGTGGGGGAGACTGGGACCAGAGGACACAGATAGAGTAGATGTGGAGAGGATGTTTCCTATAGTTTGGGAGTCTAAGACCAGAGGACACAGATAGAGTAGATATGTAGAGGATGTTTCCTATAGTGGGGGAGTCTAGGACCAGAGGACACAGGTAGAGTGGATGTGGAGAGGATGTTTCCTATAGTGGGGGAGTCTAGGACCAGAGGACACTGATATAGTGGATGTGGAGAGGATGTTTCCTATAGTGGGGGAGTCTAGGACCAGAAAACACAGATAGAGTGGATGTGGAGAGGATGTTTCCTATAGTGGGAGAGTCAGGGACCCAGAGGACACAGATAGAGTGGATGTGGAGAGGATGTTTCCTATAGTGGGAGAGTCTAGGACCAGAGGACACAGATAGAGTGGATGTGGAGAGGATGTTTCCTATAGTGGGAGAGACTAGGACCCAGAGGACACAAATAGAGTGGATGTGGAGAGGATGTTTCCTATAGTCGGGTAGTCTAGGACCAGAGGATACGGATAGAGTGGATTTGGAGAGGATGTTTCCTATATTGGGGGAGCCTACGACCCAGTGGGCACAGATAGAGTGGATGTGGAGAGGATGTTTCCTATCGTGGGGGAGCCTAGGACCTGAGGATACAGATACAGTGGATGTGGAGAGGATGTTTCCTATAGTGGGGGAGTCAAGGACCAGAGGGAACAGATAGAGTGGATGTGGAGAGGATGTTTCCTACAGTGGTAGTGTCTAGAACTAGTGGACACAGATAGAGTGGATGTGGAGAGGATGTTTCCTACAGTGGGGAAGTCTAGGATCTGAGGATATGGATAGAGTGGATGTGGAGTGGATGTTTCCTATAGTGGGG
This sequence comes from Hemitrygon akajei, assembly GCF_048418815.1. NCBI lineage: Eukaryota > Metazoa > Chordata > Chondrichthyes > Myliobatiformes > Dasyatidae > Hemitrygon > Hemitrygon akajei. Next base: position 2,171,812 of record NC_133130.1, read on the forward strand.
GAGTCTAGGACCAGAGGATACAGGGAGAGTGGATGTGGAGAGGAGGTTTCCTATAGTACTGGAGTCTAGGACCAGAGGACACAGATAGTGTGGATGTGGAGAGGATGTTTCCTATAGTGGGGGAGTCTAGGACCAGAGGACACAGATAGAGTGGATTTGGAGAGGATGTTTCCTATAGTGGGGGAGTCTATGACCAGAGGACACAGATAGAGTGGATGTGGAGAGGATGTTTCCTGTAGTGGGGGAGTCTGGGACCAGAGGACACTGATAGAGTAGATATGTAGAGGATGTTTCCTATAGTGGGGGAGTCTAGGACCAGAGGACACAGATAGAGTGGATGTGGAGAGGATGTTTCCTATAGTGGGGGAGTCTAGGACCAGAGAACACAGATAGAGTGGATGTGGAGAGGATGTTTCCTATACTGGGTGAGTCGAGGACCAGAGGACACAGATAGAGTGGATGTGGAGAGGATGTTTCCTATAGTGGGGGAGACAGGGACCAGAGGACTCAGATAGAGTAGATGTGGAGAGGATGTTTCCTATAGTGGGGGAGTCTAGGACCAGAGGACACAGATAGAGTAGATATATAGAGGATGTTTCCTATAGTGGGGGAGTCTAGGACCAGAGGACACAGATAGAGTGGATGTGGAGAAGATGTTTCCTATAGTGGGAGAGTCTAGGACCAGAGGACACAGATAGAGTGGATGTGGAGAGGATGTTTCCTATAGTGGGGGAGTCTAGGACCAGAGAACACAGATAGAGTGGATGTGGAGTGGATGTTTCCTATAGTGGGTGAGTCTAGGACCAGAGGACACAGATAGAGTGGATGTGGAGAGGATGTTTCCTATAGAGGGGGTGTCTAGGACCAGAGGGCACAGATAGAGTGGATGTGGAGAGGGTGTTTGCTATAGGGGGAGTGTCTAGCACCAGAGGACACAGATAGAGTAGATATGTAGAGGATGTTTCCTATAGTGGGGGAGTCTGGGACCGGAGGACACAGATAGAGTAGATGTGGAGAGGATGTTTCCTATAGTGGGGGAGTCTATGACCAGAGAACACAGATAGAGTGGATGTGGAGAGGATGTTTCCTATAGTGGGTGAGTCTAGGACCAGAGGACACAGATAGAGTGGATGTGGATAGGATGTTTCCTATAGTGGGGGAGACTGGGACCAGAGGACACAGATAGAGTAGATGTGGAGAGGATGTTTCCTATAGTTTGGGAGTCTAAGACCAGAGGACACAGATAGAGTAGATATGTAGAGGATGTTTCCTATAGTGGGGGAGTCTAGGACCAGAGGACACAGGTAGAGTGGATGTGGAGAGGATGTTTCCTATAGTGGGGGAGTCTAGGACCAGAGGACACTGATAGAGTGGATGTGGAGAGGATGTTTCCTATAGTGGGGGAGTCTAGGACCAGAAAACACAGATAGAGTGGATGTGGAGAGGATGTTTCCTATAGTGGGAGAGTCAGGGACCCAGAGGACACAGATAGAGTGGATGTGGAGAGGATGTTTCCTATCGTGGGGGAGCCTAGGACCAGAGGACACAGATAGAGTAGATATGTAGAGGATGTTTCCTATAGTGGGAGAGTCTAGGATCAGAGGACACAGATAGAGTGGATCTGGAGAGGATGTTTCCTATAGTGGGAGAGACAAGGACCCAGAGGACACAGATAGAGTGGATGTGGAGAGGATGTTTCCTATAGTGGGGTAGTCTAGGACCAGAGGATACAGATAGAGTGGATTGGGAGAGGATGTTTCCTATATTGGGGGAGCCTACGACCCAGTGGGCACAGATAGAGTGGATGTGGAGAGGATGTTTCCTATCGTGGGGGAGCCTAGGACCTGAGGATACAGATACAGTGGATGTGGAGAGGATGTTTCCTATAGTGGGGGAGTCAAGGACCAGAGGGCACAGATAGAGTGGATGTGGAGAGGATGTTTCCTACAGTGGTAGTGTCTAGAACTAGTGGACACAGATAGAGTGGATGTGGAGAGGATGTTTCCTACAGTGGGGAAGTCTAGGATCTGAGGATATGGATAGAGTGGATGTGGAGTGGATGTTTCCTATAGTGGGGGAGTCTAGGACCAGAGGATACAGGGAGAGTGGATGTGGAGAGGAGGTTTCCTATAGTACTGGAGTCTAGGACCAGAGGACACAGATAGTGTGGATGTGGAGAGGATGTTTCCTATAGTGGGGGAGTCTAGGACCAGAGGACACAGATAGAGTGGATTTGGAGAGGATGTTTCCTATAGTGGGGGAGTCTATGACCAGAGGACACAGATGGAGTGGATGTGGAGAGGATGTTTCCTGTAGTGGGGGAGTCTGGGACCAGAGGACACTGATAGAGTAGATATGTAGAGGATGTTTCCTATAGTGGGGGAGTCTAGGACCAGAGGACACAGATAGAGTGGATGTGGAGAGGATGTTTCCTATAGTGGGGGAGTCTAGGACCAGAGAACACAGATAGAGTGGATGTGGAGAGGATGTTTCCTATAGTGGGTGAGTCGAGGACCAGAGGACACAGATAGAGTGGATGTGGAGAGGATGTTTCCTATAGTGGGGGAGACAGGGACCAGAGGACTCAGATAGAGTAGATGTGGAGAGGATGTTTCCTATAGTGGGGGAGTCTAGGACCAGAGGACACAGATAGAGTATATATATGGAGGATGTTTCCTATAGTGGGGGAGTCTAGGACCAGAGGACACAGATAGAGTGGATGTGGAGAAGATGTTTCCTATAGTGGGAGAGTCTAGGACCAGAGGACACAGATAGAGTGGATGTGGAGAGGATGTTTCCTATAGTGGGGGAGTCTAGGACCAGAGAACACAGATAGAGTGGATGTGGAGTGGATGTTTCCTATAGTGGGTGAGTCTAGGACCAGAGGACACAGATAGAGTGGATGTGGAGAGGATGTTTCCTATAGAGGGGGTGTCTAGGACCAGAGGGCACAGATCAGTGGATGTGGAGAGGGTGTTTGCTATAGGGGGAGTGTCTAGCACCAGAGGACACAGATAGAGTAGATATGTAGAGGATGTTTCCTATAGTGGGGGAGTCTGGGACCAGAGGACACAGAGAGAGTAATGTGGAGAGGATGTTTCCTATAGTGGGGGAGACTAGGACCAGAGGACACAGATAGAGTAGATATGTAGAGGATGTTTCCTATAGTGGGGGAGTCTGGGACCGGAGGACACAGATAGAGTAGATGTGGAGAGGATGTTTCCTATAGTGGGGGAGTCTATGACCAGAGAACACAGATAGAGTGGATGTGGAGAGGATGTTTCCTATAGTGGGTGAGTCTAGGACCAGAGGACACAGATAGAGTGGATGTGGATAGGATGTTTCCTATAGTGGGGGAGACTGGGACCAGAGGACACAGATAGAGTAGATGTGGAGAGGATGTTTCCTATAGTTTGGGAGTCTAAGACCAGAGGACACAGATAGAGTAGATATGTAGAGGATGTTTCCTATAGTGGGGGAGTCTAGGACCAGAGGACACAGGTAGAGTGGATGTGGAGAGGATGTTTCCTATAGTGGGGGAGTCTAGGACCAGAGGACACTGATAGAGTGGATGTGGAGAGGATGTTTCCTATAGTGGGGGAGTCTAGGACCAGAAAACACAGATAGAGTGGATGTGGAGAGGATGTTTCCTATAGTGGGAGAGTCAGGGACCCAGAGGACACAGATAGAGTGGATGTGGAGAGGATGTTTCCTATAGTGGGAGAGTCTAGGACCAGAGGACACAGATAGAGTGGATGTGGAGAGGATGTTTCCTATAGTGGGAGAGACTAGGACCCAGAGGACACAAATAGAGTGGATGTGGAGAGGATGTTTCCTATAGTCGGGTAGTCTAGGACCAGAGGATACGGATAGAGTGGATTTGGAGAGGATGTTTCCTATATTGGGGGAGCCTACGACCCAGTGGGCACAGATAGAGTGGATGTGGAGAGGATGTTTCCTATCGTGGGGGAGCCTAGGACCAGAGGACACAGATAGAGTAGATATGTAGAGGATGTTTCCTATAGTGGGAGAGTCTAGGATCAGAGGACACAGATAGAGTGGATCTGGAGAGGATGTTTCCTATAGTGGGAGAGACAAGGACCCAGAGGACACAGATAGAGTGGATGTGGAGAGGATGTTTCCTATAGTGGGGTAGTCTAGGACCAGTGGATACAGATAGAGTGGATTGGGAGAGGATGTTTCCTATATTGGGGGAGCCTACGACCCAGTGGGCACAGATAGAGTGGATGTGGAGAGGATGTTTCCTATCGTGGGGGAGCCTAGGACCTGAGGATACAGATACAGTGGATGTGGAGAGGATGTTTCCTATAGTGGGGGAGTCAAGGACCAGAGGGCACAGATAGAGTGGATGTGGAGAGGATGTTTCCTACAATGGTAGTGTCTAGAACTAGTGGACACAGATAGAGTGGATGTGGAGAGGATGTTTCCTACAGTGGGGAAGTCTAGGATCTGAGGATATGGATAGAGTGGATGTGGAGTGGATGTTTCCTATAGTGGGGGAGTCTAGGACCAGAGGATACAGGGAGAGTGGATGTGGAGAGGAGGTTTCCTATAGTACTGGAGTCTAGGACCAGAGGACACAGATAGTGTGGATGTGGAGAGGATGTTTCCTATAGTGGGGGAGTCTAGGACCAGAGGACACAGATAGAGTGGATGTGGAGAGGATGTTTCCTATAGTGGGGGAGTCTATGACCAGAGGACACAGATAGAGTGGATGTGGAGAGGATGTTTCCTATAGTGGGGGAGTCTGGGACCAGAGGACACTGATAGAGTAGATGTGGAGAGGATGTTTCCTATAGTGGGGGAGTCTAGGACCAGAGGACACAGATAGAGTAGATATGTAGAGGATGTTTCCTATAGTGGGGGAGTCTAGGACCAGAGGACACAGATAGAGTGGATCTGGAGAGGATGTTTCCTATAGTGGGAGAGACAAGGACCCAGAGGACACAGATAGAGTGGATGTGGAGAGGATGTTTCCTATAGTGGGGTAGTCTAGGACCAGAGGATACAGATAGAGTGGATTGGGAGAGGATGTTTCCTATATTGGGGGAGCCTACGACCCAGTGGGCACAGATAGAGTGGATGTGGAGAGGATGTTTCCTATCGTGGGGGAGCCTAGGACCTGAGGATACAGATACAGTGGATGTGGAGAGGATGTTTCCTATAGTGGGGGAGTCAAGGACCAGAGGGCACAGATAGAGTGGATGTGGAGAGGATGTTTCCTACAGTGGTAGTGTCTAGAACTAGTGGACACAGATAGAGTGGATGTGGAGAGGATGTTTCCTACAGTGGGGAAGTCTAGGATCTGAGGATATGGATAGAGTGGATGTGGAGTGGATGTTTCCTATAGTGGGGGAGTCTAGGACCAGAGGATACAGGGAGAGTGGATGTGGAGAGGAGGTTTCCTATAGTACTGGAGTCTAGGACCAGAGGACACAGATAGTGTGGATGTGGAGAAGATGTTTCCTATAGTGGGGGAGTCTAGGACCAGAGGACACAGATAGAGTGGATTTGGAGAGGATGTTTCCTATAGTGGGGGAGTCTATGACCAGAGGACACAGATAGAGTGGATGTGGAGAGGATGTTTCCTATAGTGGGGGAGTCTGGGACCAGAGGACACTGATAGAGTAGATATGTAGAGGATGTTTCCTATAGTGGGGGAGTCTAGGACCAGAGAACACAGATAGAGTGGATGTGGAGAGGATGTTTCCTATAGTGGGGGAGTCTAGGACCAGAGAACACAGATAGAGTGGATGTGGAGAGGATGTTTCCTATAGTGGGTGAGTCGAGGACCAGAGGACACAGATAGAGTGGATGTGGAGAGGATGTTTCCTATAGTGGGGGAGACAGGGACCAGAGGACTCAGATAGAGTAGATGTGGAGAGGATGTTTCCTATAGTGGGGGAGTCTAGGACCAGAGGACACAGATAGAGTAGATATATAGAGGATGTTTCCTATAGTGGGGGAGTCTAGGACCCAGTGGGCACAGATAGAGTGGATGTGGAGAGGATGTTTCCTATCGTGGGGGAGCCTAGGACCAGAGGACACAGATAGAGTAGATATGTAGAGGATGTTTCCTATAGTGGGAGAGTCTAGGATCAGAGGACACAGATAGAGTGGATCTGGAGAGGATGTTTCCTATAGTGGGAGAGACAAGGACCCAGAGGACACAGATAGAGTGGATGTGGAGAGGATGTTTCCTATAGTGGGGTAGTCTAGGACCAGAGGATACAGATAGAGTGGATTGGGAGAGGATGTTTCCTATATTGGGGGAGCCTACGACCCAGTGGGCACAGATAGAGTGGATGTGGAGAGGATGTTTCCTATCGTGGGGGAGCCTAGGACCTGAGGATACAGATACAGTGGATGTGGAGAGGATGTTTCCTATAGTGGGGGAGTCAAGGACTAGAGGGCACAGATAGAGTGGATGTGGAGAGGATGTTTCCTACAGTGGTAGTGTCTAGAACTAGTGGACACAGATAGAGTGGATGTGGAGAGGATGTTTCCTACAGTGGGGAAGTCTAGGATCTGAGGATATGGATAGAGTGGATGTGGAGTGGATGTTTCCTATAGTGGGGGAGTCTAGGACCAGAGGATACAGGGAGAGTGGATGTGGAGAGGAGGTTTCCTATAGTACTGGAGTCTAGGACCAGAGGACACAGATAGTGTGGATGTGGAGAGGATGTTTCCTATAGTGGGGGAGTCTAGGACCAGAGGACACAGATAGAGTGGATTTGGAGAGGATGTTTCCTATAGTGGGGGAGTCTATGACCAGAGGACACAGATAGAGTGGATGTGGAGAGGATGTTTCCTGTAGTGGGGGAGTCTGGGACCAGAGGACACTGATAGAGTAGATATGTAGAGGATGTTTCCTATAGTGGGGGAGTCTAGGACCAGAGGACACAGATAGAGTGGATGTGGAGAGGATGTTTCCTATAGTGGGGGAGTCTAGGACCAGAGAACACAGATAGAGTGGATGTGGAGAGGATGTTTCCTATAGTGGGTGAGTCGAGGACCAGAGGACACAGATAGAGTGGATGTGGAGAGGATGTTTCCTATAGTGGGGGAGACAGGGACCAGAGGACTCAGATAGAGTAGATGTGGAGAGGATGTTTCCTATAGTGGGGGAGTCTAGGACCAGAGGACACAGATAGAGTTGATATATAGAGGATGTTTCCTATAGTGGGGGAGTCTAGGACCAGAGGACACAGATAGAGTGGATGTGGAGAAGATGTTTCCTATAGTGGGAGAGTCTAGGACCAGAGGACACAGATAGAGTGGATGTGGAGAGGATGTTTCCTATAGTGGGGGAGTCTAGGACCAGAGAACACAGATAGAGTGGATGTGGAGTGGATGTTTCCTATAGTGGGTGAGTCTAGGACCAGAGGACACAGATAGAGTGGATGTGGAGAGGATGTTTCCTATAGAGGGGGTGTCTAGGACCAGAGGGCACAGATCAGTGGATGTGGAGAGGGTGTTTGCTATAGGGGGAGTGTCTAGCACCAGAGGACACAGATAGAGTAGATATGTAGAGGATGTTTCCTATAGTGGGGGAGTCTGGGACCAGAGGACACAGAGAGAGTAATGTGGAGAGGATGTTTCCTATAGTGGGGGAGACTAGGACCAGAGGACACAGATAGAGTAGATATGTAGAGGATGTTTCCTATAGTGGGGGAGTCTGGGACCGGAGGACACAGATAGAGTAGATGTGGAGAGGATGTTTCCTATAGTGGGGGAGTCTATGACCAGAGAACACAGATAGAGTGGATGTGGAGAGGATGTTTCCTATAGTGGGTGAGTCTAGGACCAGAGGACACAGATAGAGTGGATGTGGATAGGATGTTTCCTATAGTGGGGGAGACTGGGACCAGAGGACACAGATAGAGTAGATGTGGAGAGGATGTTTCCTATAGTTTGGGAGTCTAAGACCAGAGGACACAGATAGAGTAGATATGTAGAGGATGTTTCCTATAGTGGGGGAGTCTAGGACCAGAGGACACAGGTAGAGTGGATGTGGAGAGGATGTTTCCTATAGTGGGGGAGTCTAGGACCAGAGGACACTGATAGAGTGGATGTGGAGAGGATGTTTCCTATAGTGGGGGAGTCTAGGACCAGAAAACACAGATAGAGTGGATGTGGAGAGGATGTTTCCTATAGTGGGAGAGTCAGGGACCCAGAGGACACAGATAGAGTGGATGTGGAGAGGATGTTTCCTATAGTGGGAGAGTCTAGGACCAGAGGACACAGATAGAGTGGATGTGGAGAGGATGTTTCCTATAGTGGGAGAGACTAGGACCCAGAGGACACAAATAGAGTGGATGTGGAGAGGATGTTTCCTATAGTCGGGTAGTCTAGGACCAGAGGATACGGATAGAGTGGATTTGGAGAGGATGTTTCCTATATTGGGGGAGCCTACGACCCAGTGGGCACAGATAGAGTGGATGTGGAGAGGATGTTTCCTATCGTGGGGGAGCCTTGGACCAGAGGACACAGATAGAGTAGATATGTAGAGGATGTTTCCTATAGTGGGAGAGTCTAGGATCAGAGGACACAGATAGAGTGGATCTGGAGAGGATGTTTCCTATAGTGGGAGAGACAAGGACCCAGAGGACACAGATAGAGTGGATGTGGAGAGGATGTTTCCTATAGTGGGGTAGTCTAGGACCAGTGGATACAGATAGAGTGGATTGGGAGAGGATGTTTCCTATATTGGGGGAGCCTACGACCCAGTGGGCACAGATAGAGTGGATGTGGAGAGGATGTTTCCTATCGTGGGGGAGCCTAGGACCTGAGGATACAGATACAGTGGATGTGGAGAGGATGTTTCCTATAGTGGGGGAGTCAAGGACCAGAGGGCACAGATAGAGTGGATGTGGAGAGGATGTTTCCTACAATGGTAGTGTCTAGAACTAGTGGACACAGATAGAGTGGATGTGGAGAGGATGTTTCCTACAGTGGGGAAGTCTAGGATCTGAGGATATGGATAGAGTGGATGTGGAGTGGATGTTTCCTATAGTGGGGGAGTCTAGGACCAGAGGATACAGGGAGAGTGGATGTGGAGAGGAGGTTTCCTATAGTACTGGAGTCTAGGACCAGAGGACACAGATAGTGTGGATGTGGAGAGGATGTTTCCTATAGTGGGGGAGTCTAGGACCAGAGGACACAGATAGAGTGGATGTGGAGAGGATGTTTCCTATAGTGGGGGAGTCTATGACCAGAGGACACAGATAGAGTGGATGTGGAGAGGATGTTTCCTATAGTGGGGGAGTCTGGGACCAGAGGACACTGATAGAGTAGATGTGGAGAGGATGTTTCCTATAGTGGGGGAGTCTAGGACCAGAGGACACAGATAGAGTAGATATGTAGAGGATGTTTCCTATAGTGGGGGAGTCTAGGACCAGAGGACACAGATAGAGTGGATCTGGAGAGGATGTTTCCTATAGTGGGAGAGACAAGGACCCAGAGGACACAGATAGAGTGGATGTGGAGAGGATGTTTCCTATAGTGGGGTAGTCTAGGACCAGAGGATACAGATAGAGTGGATTGGGAGAGGATGTTTCCTATATTGGGGGAGCCTACGACCCAGTGGGCACAGATAGAGTGGATGTGGAGAGGATGTTTCCTATCGTGGGGGAGCCTAGGACCTGAGGATACAGATACAGTGGATGTGGAGAGGATGTTTCCTATAGTGGGGGAGTCAAGGACCAGAGGGCACAGATAGAGTGGATGTGGAGAGGATGTTTCCTGTAGTGGGGGAGTCTGGGACCAGAGGACACTGATAGAGTAGATATGTAGAGGATGTTTCCTATAGTGGGGGAGTCTAGGACCAGAGGACACAGATAGAGTGGATGTGGAGAGGATGTTTCCTATAGTGGGGGAGTCTAGGACCAGAGAACACAGATAGAGTGGATGTGGAGAGGATGTTTCCTATAGTGGGTGAGTCGAGGACCAGAGGACACAGATAGAGTGGATGTGGAGAGGATGTTTCCTATAGTGGGGGAGACAGGGACCAGAGGACTCAGATAGAGTAGATGTGGAGAGGATGTTTCCTATAGTGGGGGAGTCTAGGACCAGAGGACACAGATAGAGTTGATATATAGAGGATGTTTCCTATAGTGGGGGAGTCTAGGACCAGAGGACACAGATAGAGTGGATGTGGAGAAGATGTTTCCTATAGTGGGAGAGTCTAGGACCAGAGGACACAGATAGAGTGGATGTGGAGAGGATGTTTCCTATAGTGGGGGAGTCTAGGACCAGAGAACACAGATAGAGTGGATGTGGAGTGGATGTTTCCTATAGTGGGTGAGTCTAGGACCAGAGGACACAGATAGAGTGGATGTGGAGAGGATGTTTCCTATAGAGGGGGTGTCTAGGACCAGAGGGCACAGATCAGTGGATGTGGAGAGGGTGTTTGCTATAGGGGGAGTGTCTAGCACCAGAGGACACAGATAGAGTAGATATGTAGAGGATGTTTCCTATAGTGGGGGAGTCTGGGACCAGAGGACACAGAGAGAGTAATGTGGAGAGGATGTTTCCTATAGTGGGGGAGACTAGGACCAGAGGACACAGATAGAGTAGATATGTAGAGGATGTTTCCTATAGTGGGGGAGTCTGGGACCGGAGGACACAGATAGAGTAGATGTGGAGAGGATGTTTCCTATAGTGGGGGAGTCTATGACCAGAGAACACAGATAGAGTGGATGTGGAGAGGATGTTTCCTATAGTGGGTGAGTCTAGGACCAGAGGACACAGATAGAGTGGATGTGGATAGGATGTTTCCTATAGTGGGGGAGACTGGGACCAGAGGACACAGATAGAGTAGATGTGGAGAGGATGTTTCCTATAGTTTGGGAGTCTAAGACCAGAGGACACAGATAGAGTAGATATGTAGAGGATGTTTCCTATAGTGGGGGAGTCTAGGACCAGAGGACACAGGTAGAGTGGATGTGGAGAGGATGTTTCCTATAGTGGGGGAGTCTAGGACCAGAGGACACTGATAGAGTGGATGTGGAGAGGATGTTTCCTATAGTGGGGGAGTCTAGGACCAGAAAACACAGATAGAGTGGATGTGGAGAGGATGTTTCCTATAGTGGGAGAGTCAGGGACCCAGAGGACACAGATAGAGTGGATGTGGAGAGGATGTTTCCTATAGTGGGAGAGTCTAGGACCAGAGGACACAGATAGAGTGGATGTGGAGAGGATGTTTCCTATAGTGGGAGAGACTAGGACCCAGAGGACACAAATAGAGTGGATGTGGAGAGGATGTTTCCTATAGTCGGGTAGTCTAGGACCAGAGGATACGGATAGAGTGGATTTGGAGAGGATGTTTCCTATATTGGGGGAGCCTACGACCCAGTGGGCACAGATAGAGTGGATGTGGAGAGGATGTTTCCTATCGTGGGGGAGCCTTGGACCAGAGGACACAGATAGAGTAGATATGTAGAGGATGTTTCCTATAGTGGGAGAGTCTAGGATCAGAGGACACAGATAGAGTGGATCTGGAGAGGATGTTTCCTATAGTGGGAGAGACAAGGACCCAGAGGACACAGATAGAGTGGATGTGGAGAGGATGTTTCCTATAGTGGGGTAGTCTAGGACCAGTGGATACAGATAGAGTGGATTGGGAGAGGATGTTTCCTATATTGGGGGAGCCTACGACCCAGTGGGCACAGATAGAGTGGATGTGGAGAGGATGTTTCCTATCGTGGGGGAGCCTAGGACCTGAGGATACAGATACAGTGGATGTGGAGAGGATGTTTCCTATAGTGGGGGAGTCAAGGACCAGAGGGCACAGATAGAGTGGATGTGGAGAGGATGTTTCCTACAATGGTAGTGTCTAGAACTAGTGGACACAGATAGAGTGGATGTGGAGAGGATGTTTCCTACAGTGGGGAAGTCTAGGATCTGAGGATATGGATAGAGTGGATGTGGAGTGGATGTTTCCTATAGTGGGGGAGTCTAGGACCAGAGGATACAGGGAGAGTGGATGTGGAGAGGAGGTTTCCTATAGTACTGGAGTCTAGGACCAGAGGACACAGATAGTGTGGATGTGGAGAGGATGTTTCCTATAGTGGGGGAGTCTAGGACCAGAGGACACAGATAGAGTGGATGAGGAGAGGATGTTTCCTATAGTGGGGGAGTCTATGACCAGAGGACACAGATAGAGTGGATGTGGAGAGGATGTTTCCTATAGTGGGGGAGTCTGGGACCAGAGGACACTGATAGAGTAGATGTGGAGAGGATGTTTCCTATAGTGGGGGAGTCTAGGACCAGAGGACACAGATAGAGTAGATATGTAGAGGATGTTTCCTATAGTGGGGGAGTCTAGGACCAGAGGACACAGATAGAGTGGATCTGGAGAGGATGTTTCCTATAGTGGGAGAGACAAGGACCCAGAGGACACAGATAGAGTGGATGTGGAGAGGATGTTTCCTATAGTGGGGTAGTCTAGGACCAGAGGATACAGATAGAGTGGATTGGGAGAGGATGTTTCCTATATTGGGGGAGCCTACGACCCAGTGGGCACAGATAGAGTGGATGTGGAGAGGATGTTTCCTATCGTGGGGGAGCCTAGGACCTGAGGATACAGATACAGTGGATGTGGAGAGGATGTTTCCTATAGTGGGGGAGTCAAGGACCAGAGGGCACAGATAGAGTGGATGTGGAGAGGATGTTTCCTACAGTGGTAGTGTCTAGAACTAGTGGACACAGATAGAGTGGATGTGGAGAGGATGTTTCCTACAGTGGGGAAGTCTAGGATCTGAGGATATGGATAGAGTGGATGTGGAGTGGATGTTTCCTATAGTGGGGGAGTCTAGGACCAGAGGATACAGGGAGAGTGGATGTGGAGAGGAGGTTTCCTATAGTACTGGAGTCTAGGACCAGAGGACACAGATAGTGTGGATGTGGAGAAGATGTTTCCTATAGTGGGGGAGTCTAGGACCAGAGGACACAGATAGAGTGGATTTGGAGAGGATGTTTCCTATAGTGGGGGAGTCTATGACCAGAGGACACAGATAGAGTGGATGTGGAGAGGATGTTTCCTATAGTGGGGGAGTCTGGGACCAGAGGACACTGATAGAGTAGATATGTAGAGGATGTTTCCTATAGTGGGGGAGTCTAGGACCTGAGGATACAGATACAGTGGATGTGGAGAGGATGTTTCCTATAGTGGGGGAGTCAAGGACCAGAGGGCACAGATAGAGTGGATGTGGAGAGGATGTTTCCTACAATGGTAGTGTCTAGAACTAGTGGACACAGATAGAGTGGATGTGGAGAGGATGTTTCCTACAGTGGGGAAGTCTAGGATCTGAGGATATGGATAGAGTGGATGTGGAGTGGATGTTTCCTATAGTGGGGGAGTCTAGGACCAGAGGATACAGGGAGAGTGGATGTGGAGAGGAGGTTTCCTATAGTACTGGAGTCTAGGACCAGAGGACACAGATAGTGTGGATGTGGAGAGGATGTTTCCTATAGTGGGGGAGTCTAGGACCAGAGGACACAGATAGAGTGGATGTGGAGAGGATGTTTCCTATAGTGGGGGAGTCTATGACCAGAGGACACAGATAGAGTGGATGTGGAGAGGATGTTTCCTATAGTGGGGGAGTCTGGGACCAGAGGACACTGATAGAGTAGATGTGGAGAGGATGTTTCCTATAGTGGGGGAGTCTAGGACCAGAGGACACAGATAGAGTAGATATGTAGAGGATGTTTCCTATAGTGGGGGAGTCTAGGACCAGAGGACACAGATAGAGTGGATCTGGAGAGGATGTTTCCTATAGTGGGAGAGACAAGGACCCAGAGGACACAGATAGAGTGGATGTGGAGAGGATGTTTCCTATAGTGGGGTAGTCTAGGACCAGAGGATACAGATAGAGTGGATTGGGAGAGGATGTTTCCTATATTGGGGGAGCCTACGACCCAGTGGGCACAGATAGAGTGGATGTGGAGAGGATGTTTCCTATCGTGGGGGAGCCTAGGACCTGAGGATACAGATACAGTGGATGTGGAGAGGATGTTTCCTATAGTGGGGGAGTCAAGGACCAGAGGGCACAGATAGAGTGGATGTGGAGAGGATGTTTCCTACAGTGGTAGTGTCTAGAACTAGTGGACACAGATAGAGTGGATGTGGAGAGGATGTTTCCTACAGTGGGGAAGTCTAGGATCTGAGGATATGGATAGAGTGGATGTGGAGTGGATGTTTCCTATAGTGGGGGAGTCTAGGACCAGAGGATACAGGGAGAGTGGATGTGGAGAGGAGGTTTCCTATAGTACTGGAGTCTAGGACCAGAGGACACAGATAGTGTGGATGTGGAGAAGATGTTTCCTATAGTGGGGGAGTCTAGGACCAGAGGACACAGATAGAGTGGATTTGGAGAGGATGTTTCCTATAGTGGGGGAGTCTATGACCAGAGGACACAGATAGAGTGGATGTGGAGAGGATGTTTCCTATAGTGGGGGAGTCTGGGACCAGAGGACACTGATAGAGTAGATATGTAGAGGATGTTTCCTATAGTGGGGGAGTCTAGGACCAGAGAACACAGATAGAGTGGATGTGGAGAGGATGTTTCCTATAGTGGGGGAGTCTAGGACCAGAGAACACAGATAGAGTGGATGTGGAGAGGATGTTTCCTATAGTGGGTGAGTCGAGGACCAGAGGACACAGATAGAGTGGATGTGGAGAGGATGTTTCCTATAGTGGGGGAGACAGGGACCAGAGGACTCAGATAGAGTAGATGTGGAGAGGATGTTTCCTATAGTGGGGGAGTCTAGGACCAGAGGACACAGATAGAGTAGATATATAGAGGATGTTTCCTATAGTGGGGGAGTCTAGGACCAGAGGACACAGATAGAGTGGATGTGGAGAAGATGTTTCCTATAGTGGGAGAGTCTAGGACCAGAGGACACAGATAGAGTGGATGTGGAGAGGATGTTTCCTATAGTGGGGGAGTCTAGGACCAGAGAACACAGATAGAGTGGATGTGGAGTGGATGTTTCCTATAGTGGGTGAGTCTAGGACCAGAGGACACAGATAGAGTGGATGTGGAGAGGATGTTTCCTATAGAGGGGGTGTCTCGGACCAGAGGGCACAGATAGAGTGGATGTGGAGAGGGTGTTTGCTATAGGGGGAGTGTCTAGCACCAGAGGACACAGATAGAGTAGATATCTAGAGGATGTTTCCTATAGTGGTGGAGTCTGGGACCAGAGGACACAGAGAGAGTAATGTGGAGAGGATGTTTCCTATAGTGGGGGAGGCTAGGACCAGAGGACACAGATAGAGTAGATATGTAGAGGATGTTTCCTATAGTGGGGGAGTCTGGGACCGGAGGACACAGATAGAGTAGATGTGGAGAGGATGTTTCCTATAGTGGGGGAGTCTATGACCAGAGAACACAGATAGAGTGGATGTGGAGAGGATGTTTCCTATAGTGGGTGAGTCTAGGACCAGAGGACACAGATAGAGTGGATGTGGATAGGATGTTTCCTATAGTGGGGGAGACTGGGACCAGAGGACACAGATAGAGTAGATGTGGAGAGGATGTTTCCTATAGTTTGGGAGTCTAAGACCAGAGGACACAGATAGAGTAGATATGTAGAGGATGTTTCCTATAGTGGGGGAGTCTAGGACCAGAGGACACAGATAGAGTGGATGTGGAGAGGATGTTTCCTATAGTGGGGGAGTCTAGGACCAGAGGACACTGATAGAGTGGATGTGGAGAGGATGTTTCCTATAGTGGGGGAGTCTAGGACCAGAGAACACAGATAGAGTGGATGTGGAGAGGATGTTTCCTATAGTGGGAGAGTCAGGGACCCAGAGGACACAGATAGAGTGGATGTGGAGAGGATGTTTCCTATAGTGGGAGAGACTAGGACCCAGAGGACACAAATAGAGTGGATATGGAGAGGATGTTTCCTATAGTCGGGTAGTCTAGGACCAGAGGATACGGATAGAGTGGATTTGGAGAGGATGTTTCCTATATTGGGGGAGCCTACGACCCAGTGGGCACAGATAGAGTGGATGTGGAGAGGATGTTTCCTATCGTGGGGGAGCCTAGGACCAGAGGACACAGATAGAGTAGATATGTAGAGGATGTTTCCTATAGTGGGAGAGTCTAGGATCAGAGGACACAGATAGAGTGGATCTGGAGAGGATGTTTCCTATAGTGGGAGAGACAAGGACCCAGAGGACACAGATAGAGTGGATGTGGAGAGGATGTTTCCTATAGTGGGGTAGTCTAGGACCAGAGGATACAGATAGAGTGGATTGGGAGAGGATGTTTCCTATATTGGGGGAGCCTACGACCCAGTGGGCACAGATAGAGTGGATGTGGAGAGGATGTTTCCTATCGTGGGGGAGCCTAGGACCTGAGGATACAGATACAGTGGATGTGGAGAGGATGTTTCCTATAGTGGGGGAGTCAAGGACCAGAGGGCACAGATAGAGTGGATGTGGAGAGGATGTTTCCTACAATGGTAGTGTCTAGAACTAGTGGACACAGATAGAGTGGATGTGGAGAGGATGTTTCCTACAGTGGGGAAGTCATGGATCTGAGGATATGGATAGAGTGGATGTGGAGTGGATGTTTCCTATAGTGGGGGAGTCTAGGACCAGAGGATACAGGGAGAGTGGATGTGGAGAGGAGGTTTCCTATAGTACTGGAGTCTAGGACCAGAGGACACAGATAGTGTGGATGTGGAGAGGATGTTTCCTATAGTGGGGGAGTCTAGGACCAGAGGACACAGATAGAGTGGATGTGGAGAGGATGTTTCCTATAGTGGGGGAGTCTATGACCAGAGGACACAGATAGAGTGGATGTGGAGAGGATGTTTCCTATAGTGGGGGAGTCTGGGACCAGAGGACACTGATAGAGTAGATGTGGAGAGGATGTTTCCTATAGTGGGGGAGTCTAGGACCAGAGGACACAGATAGAGTAGATATGTAGAGGATGTTTCCTATAGTGGGGGAGTCTAGGACCAGAGGACACAGATAGAGTGGATGTGGAGAGGATGTTTCCTATAGTGGGGGAGTCTAGGACCAGAGAACACAGATAGAGTGGATGTGGAGAGGATGTTTCCTATAGTGGGTGAGTCGAGGACCAGAGGACACAGATAGAGTGGATGTGGAGAGGATGTTTCCTATAGTGGGGGAGACAGGGACCAGAGGACTCAGATAGAGTATATGTGGAGAGGATGTTTCCTATAGTGGGGGGTCTAGGACCAGAGGACACAGATAGAGTAGATATGTAGAGGATGTTTCCTATAGTGGGGGAGTCTAGGACCAGAGGACACAGATAGAGTGGATGTGGAGAGGATGTTTCCTATAGTGGGAGAGTCTAGGAC
Source organism: Hemitrygon akajei (assembly GCF_048418815.1). NCBI lineage: Eukaryota > Metazoa > Chordata > Chondrichthyes > Myliobatiformes > Dasyatidae > Hemitrygon > Hemitrygon akajei. The sequence continues at coordinate 2,189,173 of NC_133130.1, forward strand.
CAGAGGACACAGATAGAGTGGATGTGGAGAGGATGTTTCCTATAGTGGGGGAGTCTAGGACCAGAGAACACAGATAGAGTGGATGTGGAGAGGATGTTTCCTATAGTGGGTGAGTCTAGGACCAGAGGACACAGATAGAGTGGATGTGGAGAGGATGTTTCCTATAGAGGGGGTGTCTAGGACCAGAGGGCACAGATAGAGTGGATGTGGAGAGGGTGTTTGCTACAGGGGGAGTGTCTAGCACCAGAGGACACAGATAGAGTAGAAATGTAGAGGATGTTTCCTATAGTGGGGGAGTCTGGGACCAGAGGACACAGATAGAGTAATGTGGAGAGGATGTTTCCTATAGTGGGGGAGACTAGGACCAGAGGACACAGATAGAGTAGATATGTAGAGGATGTTTCCTATAGTGGGGGAGTCTGGGACCGGAGGACACAGATAGAGTAGATGTGGAGAGGATGTTTCCTATAGTGGGGGAGTCTATGACCAGAGAACACAGATAGAGTGGATGTGGAGAGCATGTTTCCTATAGTGGGTGAGTCTAGGACCAGAGGACACAGATAGAGTGGATGTGGATTGGATGTTTCCTATAGTGGGGGAGACTGGGACCAGAGGACACAGATAGAGTAGATGTGGAGAGGATGTTTCCTATAGTGGGGGAGTCTAGGACCAGAGGACACAGATAGAGTAGATATGTAGAGGATGTTTCCTATAGTGGGGGAGTCTAGGACCAGAGGACACAGATAGAGTGGATGTGGAGAGGATGTTTCCTATAGTGGGGGAGTCTAGGACCAGAGGACACTGATAGAGTGGATGTGGAGAGGATGTTTCCTATAGTGGGGGAGTCTAGGACCAGAGAACACAGATAGAGTGGATGTGGAGAGGATGTTTCCTATAGTGGGTGAGTCTAGGACCAGAGGACACAGATAGAGTGGATGTGGAGAGGATGTTTCCTATAGTGGGAGAGTCAGGGACCCAGAGGACACAGATAGAGTGGATGTGGAGAGGATGTTTCCTATAGTGGGAGAGTCTAGGACCAGAGGACACAGATAGAGTGGATGTGGAGAGGATGTTTCCTATAGTGGGAGAGACTAGGACCCAGAGGACACAAATAGAGTGGATGTGGAGAGGATGTTTCCTATAGTCGGGTAGTCTAGGACCAGAGGATACGGATAGAGAGGATTTGGAGAGGATGTTTCCTATATTGGGGGAGGCTACGACCCAGTGGGCACAGATAGAGTGGATGTGGAGAGGATGTTTCCTATCGTGGGGGAGTCTAGGACCAGAGGGCACAGATAGTGTGGATGTGGAGAGGATGTTTCCTACAGTGGTAGTGTCTAGAACTAGTGGACACAGATAGAGTGGATGTGGAGAGAATGTTTCCTATAGTCGGGGAGTCTAAGACCAGAGGACACAGATAGAGTTGATGTGGAGAGGATGTTTCCTATAGTGGGGGAGTCTAGGACCAGAGGACACTGATAGAGTGGATGTGGAGAGAATGTTTCCTATAGTGGGAGAGTCTAGGACCAGAGAACACTGATAGAGTGGATGTGGAGAGGATGTTTCCTATAGTGGGGGAGTCTAGGACCAGAGGACACAGATAGAGTGGATGTGGAGAGGATGCTTCCTATAGTGGGGGTGTCTAGGACCAGAGGACACAGATAGAGTGGATGTGGAGAGGATGTTTCCTATAGTGGGGGAGTCTAGGACCAGAGAACACTGATAGAGTGGATGTGGAGAGGATGTTTCCTATAGTGGGGGAGTCTAGGACCAGAGGACACAGATAGAGTGGATGTGGAGAGGATGCTTCCTATAGTGGGGGAGTCTAGGACCAGAGGACACAGATAGAGTGGATGTGGAGAGGATGTTTCCTATAGTGGGGGAGTCTAGGACCAGAGAACACAGATAGACTGGATGTGGAGAGGATGTTTCCTATAGTGGGTGAGTCTAGCACCAGAGGACACAGATAGAGTGGATGTGGAGAGGATGTTTCCTATAGTGGGGGAGTCTAGGACCAGAGGGCACAGATAGAGTGGATGTGGAGAGTGTGTTTGCTATAGGGGGAGTGTCTAGCACCAGAGGACACAGATAGAGTAGATATGTAGAGGATGTTTCCTATAGTGGGGGAGTCTGGGACCAGAGGACACAGATAGAGTAGATGTGGAGAGGATGTTTCCTATAGTGGGGGAGACTAGGACCAGAGGACACAGATAGAGTAGATATGTAGAGGATGTTTCCTATAGTGGGGGAGTCTAGGACCAGAGGACACAGATAGAGTGGATGTGGAGAGGATGTTTCCTATAGTGGGAGAGTCCGGGACCCAGAGGACACAGATAGAGTGGATGTGGAGAGGATGTTTCCTATAGTGGGAGAGTCTAGGACCAGAGGACACAGATAGAGTGGATGTGGAGAGGATGTTTCCTATCGTGGGGGAGCCTAGGACCTGAGGATACAGATACAGTGGATGTGGAGAGGATGTTTCTTATAGTGGGGGAGTCTAGGACCAGTGGGCACAGATAGAGCGGATGTGGACAGGATGTTTCCTATAGTGGGGGAGTCTTGGACCAGAGGACACAAATGGAGTGGATGTGGAGAGGATGTTTCCTATAGTGGTGGAGTCTAGCAGCAGAGGACATGGATAGAGTGGATGTGGAGAGGGTGTTTCCTATAGTGGGGGAGTCTAGGACCTATTGGGCACAGATAGAGTGGATGTGGAGAGGATTTTTCCTATAGTGGGGGAGTCTAGGACCCAGTGGGCACAGATAGAGTGGATGTGGAGAGGATGTTTCCTGTAGTGGGGGAGTCTAGGACCAGAGGACACAGATAGAGTGGATGTGGAGAGGATATTTCCTATAGTGGGGGAGTCTAGGATCAGAGGACACAGATAGAGTGGATGTGGAGAGGATGTTTCCTATAGTGGGGGAGTCTAGGACCAGAGGACACTGATAGGGTGGATGTGGAGAGGATGTTTCCTATAGTGGGGGAGTCTAGGACCAGAGGACACAGATAGAGTGGATGTGGAGAGGATGTTTCCTATAGTGGGGGAGTCTAGGACCAGAGGACACAGATAGAGTGGATGTGGAGAGGATGTTTCCTATAGTGGGGGAGTCTAGGACCCAGAGGGCACAGATAGAGTGGATGTGGAGAGGATGTTTCCTATAGTGGGAGTGTCTAGGACCAGAGGACACAGATAGAGTGGATGTGGAGAGGATGTTTCCCATAGTGGGAGTGTCTAGGACCAGAGGACACTGATAGGGTGGATGTGGAGAGGATGTTTCCTATAGTGGGGGAGTCTAGGACCAGAGGACACAGATAGAGTGGATGTGGAGAGGATGTTTCCTATAGTGGGGGAGTCTAGGACCAGAGGACACAGATAGAGTGGATGTGGAGAGGATGTTTCCTATAGTGGGAGAGTCTAGGACCAGAGGACACAGATAGAGTGGATGTGGAGAGGATGTTTCCTATATTGGGGGTGTCTAGGACCAGAGGACACCGATAGAGTGGATGTGTATAGGATGTTTCCTATAGTGGGAGAGTCTAGGACCAGAGGACACAGATAGAGTGGATGTGGAGAGGATGTTTCCTATATTCGGGGAGTCTAGGACCAGAGGACACAGATAGAGTGGATGTGGAGAGGATGTTTCCTATAGTGGGAGAGTCTGGGACCAGAGGATACAGATAGAGTGGATGTGGAGAGGATTTTTCCTATAGTGGGGGAGTCTAGGACCCAGAGGGCACAGACAGAGTGGATGTGGAGAGGATATTTCCTATAGTGGGAGAGTCTAGGACCCAGAGGACACAGATAGAGTGGATGTGGAGAGGATGTTTCCTATGGTGGGGGAGACTAGGACCAGAGGACACAGATAGAGTGGATGTGGAGAGGATGTTTCCTATCGTGGGGGAGCCTAGGACCTGAGGATACAGATACAGTGGATGTGGAGAGGATGTTTCTTATAGTGGGGGAGTCTAGGACCAGTGGGCACAGATAGAGCGGATGTGGACAGGATGTTTCCTATAGTGGGGGAGTCTTGGACCAGAGGACACAAATGGAGTGGATGTGGAGAGGATGTTTCCTATAGTGGTGGAGTCTAGCAGCAGAGGACATGGATAGAGTGGATGTGGAGAGGGTGTTTCCTATAGTGGGGGAGTCTAGGACCTATTGGGCACAGATAGAGTGGATGTGGAGAGGATGTTTCCTATAGTGGGGGAGTCTAGGACCCAGTGGGCACAGATAGAGTGGATGTGGAGAGGATGTTTCCTGTAGTGGGGGAGTCTAGGACCAGAGGACACAAATAGAGTGGATGTGGAGAGGATGTTTCCTATAGTCGGGTAGTCTAGGACCAGAGGATACGGATAGAGAGGATTTGGAGAGGATGTTTCCTATATTGGGGGAGGCTACGACCCAGTGGGCACAGATAGAGTGGATGTGGAGAGGATGTTTCCTATCGTGGAGGAGCCTAGGACCTGAGGATACAGATACAGTGGATGTGGAGAGGATGTTTCCTATAGTGGGGGAGTCTAGGACCAGAGGGCACAGATAGTGTGGATGTGGAGAGGATGTTTCCTACAGTGGTAGTGTCTAGAACTAGTGGACACAGATAGAGTGGATGTGGAGAGAATGTTTCCTATAGTGGGGGAGTCTAGGACCAGAGGACACTGATAGAGTGGATGTGGAGAGAATGTTTCCTATAGTGGGAGAGTCTTGGACCAGAGGATACAGATAGAGTGGATGTGGAGAGGATGTTTCCTATAGTGGGGGAGTCTAGGACCAGAGGACACAGATAGAGTGGATGTGGAGAGGATGCTTCCTATAGTGGGGGAGTCTAGGACCAGAGGACACAGATAGAGTGGATGTGGAGAGGATGTTTCCTATAGTGGGGGAGTCTAGGACCAGAGAACACTGATAGAGTGGATGTGGAGAGGATGTTTCCTATAGTGGGGGAGTCTAGGACCAGAGGACACAGATAGAGTGGATGTGGAGAGGATGCTTCCTATAGTGGGGGAGTCTAGGACCAGAGGACACAGATAGAGTGGATGTGGAGAGGATGTTTCCTATAGTGGGGGAGTCTAGGACCAGAGAACACAGATAGACTGGATGTGGAGAGGATGTTTCCTATAGTGGGTGAGTCTAGCACCAGAGGACACAGATAGAGTGGATGTGGAGAGGATGTTTCCTATAGTGGGGGAGTCTAGGACCAGAGGGCACAGATAGAGTGGATGTGGAGAGTGTGTTTGCTATAGGGGGAGTGTCTAGCACCAGAGGACACAGATAGAGTAGATATGTAGAGGATGTTTCCTATAGTGGGGGAGTCTGGGACCAGAGGACACAGATAGAGTAGATGTGGAGAGGATGTTTCCTATAGTGGGGGAGACTAGGACCAGAGGACACAGATAGAGTAGATATGTAGAGGATGTTTCCTATAGTGGGGGAGTCTAGGACCAGAGGACACAGATAGAGTGGATGTGGAGAGGATGTTTCCTATAGTGGGAGAGTCCGGGACCCAGAGGACACAGATAGAGTGGATGTGGAGAGGATGTTTCCTATAGTGGGAGAGTCTAGGACCAGAGGACACAGATAGAGTGGATGTGGAGAGGATGTTTCCTATCGTGGGGGAGCCTAGGACCTGAGGATACAGATACAGTGGATGTGGAGAGGATGTTTCTTATAGTGGGGGAGTCTAGGACCAGTGGGCACAGATAGAGCGGATGTGGACAGGATGTTTCCTATAGTGGGGGAGTCTTGGACCAGAGGACACAAATGGAGTGGATGTGGAGAGGATGTTTCCTATAGTGGTGGAGTCTAGCAGCAGAGGACATGGATAGAGTGGATGTGGAGAGGGTGTTTCCTATAGTGGGGGAGTCTAGGACCTATTGGGCACAGATAGAGTGGATGTGGAGAGGATGTTTCCTATAGTGGGGGAGTCTAGGACCCAGTGGGCACAGATAGAGTGGATGTGGAGAGGATGTCTCCTGTAGTGGGGGAGTCTAGGACCAGAGGACACAGATAGAGTGGATGTGGAGAGGATATTTCCTATAGTGGGGGAGTCTAGGATCAGAGGACACAGATAGAGTGGATGTGGAGAGGATGTTTCCTATAGTGGGGGAGTCTAGGACCAGAGAGCACTGATAGGGTGGATGTGGAGAGGATGTTTCCTATAGTGGGGGAGTCTAGGACCAGAGGACACAGATAGAGTGGATGTGGAGAGGATGTTTCCTATAGTGGGGGAGTCTAGGACCAGAGGACACAGATAGAGTGGATGTGGAGAGGATGTTTCCTATAGTGGGGGAGTCTAGGACCCAGAGGGCACAGATAGAGTGGATGTGGAGAGGATGTTTCCTATAGTGGGAGTGTCTAGGACCAGAGGACACAGATAGAGTGGATGTGGAGAGGATGTTTCCCATAGTGGGAGTGTCTAGGACCAGAGGACACTGATAGGGTGGATGTGGAGAGGATGTTTCCTATAGTGGGGGAGTCTAGGACCAGAGGACACAGATAGAGTGGATGTGGAGAGGATGTTTCCTATAGTGGGGGAGTCTAGGACCAGAGGACACAAATAGAGTGGATGTGGAGAGGATGTTTCCTATAGTGGGAGAGTCTAGGACCAGAGGACACAGATAGAGTGGATGTGGAGAGGATGTTTCCTATATTGGGGGTGTCTAGGACCAGAGGACACCGATAGAGTGGATGTGTATAGGATGTTTCCTATAGTGGGAGAGTCTAGGACCAGAGGACACAGATAGAGTGGATGTGGAGAGGATGTTTCCTATATTCGGGGAGTCTAGGACCAGAGGACACAGATAGAGTGGATGTGGAGAGGATGTTTCCTATAGTGGGAGAGTCTGGGACCAGAGGATACAGATAGAGTGGATGTGGAGAGGATTTTTCCTATAGTGGGGGAGTCTAGGACCCAGAGGGCACAGACAGAGTGGATGTGGAGACGATGTTTCCTATAGTGGGGGAGTCTAGGACCCATAGGTCACAGACAGAGTGGATGTGGAGAGAATGTTTCCTATTGTGGGAGAGGCTAGGACCAGAGGACACAGACAGAGTGGATGTGGATAGGATGTTTCCTATAGTGGGGGAGTCTAGGACCCAGAGGGCACAGATAGAGTGGATGTGGAGAGGATGTTTCCTATAGTGCGGGAGTCTGGGACCAGAGGACACAGATAGAGTGGATGTGGAGAGGATGTTTCCTATAGTGGGAGAGTCTAGGACCAGAGGACACAGATAGAGTGGATGTGGAGAGGATATTTCCTATAGTGGGAGAGTCTAGGACCCAGAGGACACAGATAGAGTGGATGTGGAGAGGATGTTTCCTATGGTGGGGGAGACTAGGACCAGAGGACACAGATAGAGTGGATGTGGAGAGGATATTTCCTATAGTGGGAGAGTCTAGGACCCAGAGGACACAGATAGAGTGGATGTGGAGAGGATGTTTCCTATGGTGGGGGAGTCTAGGACCAGAGGACACAGATAGAGTAGATGTGGAGAGGATGTTTCCTATAGTGGTAGAGTCTAGGACCCAGAGGACACGGATAGAGTGGATGTGGAGAGGTTGTTTCCTATAGTGGGGGAGTCTAGGACCCAGTGGGCACAGATAGAGTGGATGTGGAGAGGATGTTTCCTATAGTGGGGGAGTCTAGGACCCAGTGGGCACAGATAGAGTGGATGTGGAGAGGATGTTTCCTGTAGTGGGGGAGTCTAGGACCAGAGGACACAGATAGAGTGGATGTGGAGAGGATATTTCCTATAGTTGGGGAGTCTAGGATCAGAGGACACAGATAGAGTGGATGTGGAGAGGATGTTTCCTATAGTGGGGGAGTCTTGGACCAGAGGACACAGATAGAGTGGATGTGGAGAGGATGTTTCCTATAGTGGGGGAGTCTAGGACCAGAGGACACAGATAGAGTGGATGTGGAGAGGATGTTTCCTATAGTGGGGGAGTCTAGGACAAGAGAACACAGATAGAGTGGATGTGGAGAGGATGTTTCCTATAGTGGGGGAGTCTAGGACCAGAGGACACAGATAGAGTGGATGTGGAGAGGATGTTTCCTATAGTGGGGGAGTCTAGGACCAGAGGACACAGATAGAGTGGATGTGGAGAGGATGTTTCCTATACTCGGGGAGTCTAGGACAAGAGAACACAGATAGAGTGGATGTGGAGAGGATTTTTCCTATAGTGGGGGAGTCTAGGACCAGAGAACACAGATAGAGTGGCTGTGGAGAGCATGTTTCCTATAGTGGGAGAGTCCGGGACCCAGAGGACACAGATAGACTGAATGTGGAGAGGATGTTTCCTATAGTGGGATAGTCTAGGACCAGAGGACACAGATAGAGTGGATGTGGAGAGGATGTTTCCTATAGAGGGAGAAACTAGGACCCAGAGGACACAGATAGAGTGGTTGTGGAGAGGATGTTTCCTATAGTGGGAGTGTCTAGGACCAGAGGACACAGATAGAGTGGATGTGGAGAGGATGTTTCCTATAGTGGGAGTGTCTAGGACCAGAGGACACAGGTAGAGTGGATGTGGAGAGGATGTTTCCTATAGTGGGAGAGTCTAAGACCAGAGGACACAGATAGAGTGGATGTGGAGAGGATGTTTCCTATGGTTGGAGAGTCTAGGACCCAGAGGACACAGATAGAGTGGATGTGGAGAGGATGTTTCCTATAGTGGGGGAGTCTAGGACCAGAGGACACAGATAGAGTGGATGTGGAGAGGATGTTTCCTATAGTGGGGGAGTCTAGGACCAGAGGACACAGATAGAGTGGATGTGGAGAGGATGTTTCCCATAGTGGGGGAGTCTAGGACCAGAGGACACTGATAGGGTGGATGTGGAGAGGATGTTTCCTATAGTGGGGGAGTCTAGGACCAGAGGACACAGATAGAGTGGATGTGGAGAAGATGTTTCCTATAGTGGGGGAGTCTAGGACCAGAGGACACAGATAGAGTGGATGTGGAGAGGATGTTTCCTATAGTGGGGGAGTCTAGGACCCAGAGGGCACAGATAGAGTGGATGTGGAGAGGATGTTTCCTATAGTGCGGGTGTCTGGGACCAGAGGACACAGATAGAGTGGATGTGGAGAGGATGTTTCCTATAGTGGGAGAGTCTAGGACCAGAGGACACAGATAGAGTGGATGTGGAGAGGATGTTTCCTATATTGGGGGTGTCTAGGACCAGAGGACACCGATAGAGTGGATGTGTATAGGATGTTTCCTATAGTGGGAGAGTCTAGGACCAGAGGACACAGATAGAGTGGATGTGGAGAGGATGTTTCCTATAGTGGGGGAGTCTAGGACCAGAGGGCACAGATAGAGTGGATGTGGAGAGGATGTTTCCTATAGTGGGAGAGTCTAGGACCAGAGGACACAGATAGAGTGGATGTTGAGAGGATGTTTCCTATAGTGGGGGAGTCTAGGACCAGAGGGCACAGATAGAGTGGATGTGGAGAGGATGTTTCCTATAGTGGGGGAGTCTAGGACCAGAGGACACAGATAGAGTGGATGTGGAGAGGATGTTTCCTATAGTGGGGGAGTCTAGGACCAGAGGGCACAGATAGAGTGGATGTGGAGAGGATGTTTCCTATAGTGCGGGAGTCTGGGACCAGAGGACACAGATAGAGTGGCTGTGGAGGGGATGTTTCCTATAGTGGGTGTAAGAGGTGATTAAGCTGTTAAGATGTGCATTAACACGAAGTATTTAAAATTTTAAGCTTTTGCTAAACTGTTAATACGTACGTGACTAACTGCTTCTAGCCAAAATGCTGAATTCAAAATGCTGAATTCCAGACATGTAACCGCAAAGATGGTGAAGTAAGTTACTGATAATAAAATGGAGGATGTAACGGTTGATCGTGGGTCCTAACAAAAGACAACCCGAAGTATGGAATGGAAAAGTACTGAGCTCAAAATTGTGTACCTCCTAGCTCTTCTGAGCCGGGAGGGGAGGAGTTAAGAGAGATATATAAAAATCTGAACTGTGTAAGGCTCGGGGTTCCTTTTTTTAAGGCACCCAGCTCTGCAGACCTGTTCTAATAAACTTTGTTTCCTTGAATTTGTCCTTGGCCATTATTCGGGGGCAGGACGTTTCTGACAACTTGGGGGCTCGTCCGGGATCCACACTCCGGCCGTGAGGGGGGCAAGGAAGGACATCGGAGAAGGTGCACCCTGCCGAGTTCGGCAGTCCCTGATTCCTTGCTCGTCGCCCCGCGCGGCTTGAGCGAGTGATATCCGGCGGACTCAAGGAAACAAAGAGGGGTTGTCGAGGCAGTCGAGACAGTCAGCGATCGAGTAATTTCGGTGCACCGGACCCAGGTAAGAGATCCTGCAGAGACGTGGTACACGAGAATTGTGGAACTACGGGGTTACCCTGCAGGTGGATCCTGCAGAGACGTAGTGCACGAGAATTGTGGGGGTGTCTAGGACCAGAGGACACAGATAGAGTGGATGTGGAGAGGATGTTTCCTGTAGTGTGGGTGTCTAGGACCAGAGGACATGGATAGAGTGGATGTGGAGAGGATGTTTCCTATAGTGGGAGAGTCTGGGACCAGAGGATACAGATAGAGTGGATGTGGAGAGGATTTTTCCTATAGTGGGGGAGTCTAGGACCCAGAGGGCACAGACAGAGTGGATGTGGAGACGATGTTTCCTATAGTGGGGGAGTCTAGGACCCATAGGTCACAGACAGAGTGGATGAGGAGAGAATGTTTCCTATTGTGGGAGAGGCTAGGACCAGAGGACACAGACAGAGTGGATGTGGATAGGATGTTTCCTATAGTGGGGGAGTCTAGGACCCAGAGGGCACAGATAGAGTGGATGTGGAGAGGATGTTTCCTATAGTGCGGGAGTCTGCGACCAGAGGACACAGATAGAGTGGATGTGGAGAGGATGTTTCCTATAGTGGGAGAGTCTAGGACCAGAGGACACAGATAGAGTGGATGTGGAGAGGATATTTCCTATAGTGGGAGAGTCTAGGACCCAGAGGACACAGATAGAGTGGATGTGGAGAGGATGTTTCCTATGGTGGGGGAGTCTAGGACCAGAGGACACAGATAGAGTGGATGTGGAGAGGATATTTCCTATAGTGGGAGAGTCTAGGACCCAGAGGACACAGATAGAGTGGATGTGGAGAGGATGTTTCCTATGGTGGGGGAGTCTAGGACCAGAGGACACAGATAGAGTAGATGTGGAGAGGATGTTTCCTATAGTGGTAGAGTCTAGGACCCAGAGGACACGGATAGAGTGGATGTGGAGAGGTTGTTTCCTATAGTGGGGGAGTCTAGGACCCAGTGGGCACAGATAGAGTGGATGTGGAGAGGATGTTTCCTATAGTGGGGGAGTCTAGGACCCAGTGGGCACAGATAGAGTGGATGTGGAGAGGATGTTTCCTGTAGTGGGGGAGTCTAGGACCAGAGGACACAGATAGAGTGGATGTGGAGAGGATATTTCCTATAGTTGGGGAGTCTAGGATCAGAGGACACAGATAGAGTGGATGTGGAGAGGATGTTTCCTATAGTGGGGGAGTCTTGGACCAGAGGACACAGATAGAGTGGATGTGGAGAGGATGTTTCCTATAGTGGGGGAGTCTAGGACCAGAGGACACAGATAGAGTGGATGTGGAGAGGATGTTTCCTATAGTGGGGGAGTCTAGGACAAGAGAACACAGATAGAGTGGATGTGGAGAGGATGTTTCATATAGTGGGGGAGTCTAGGACCAGAGGACACAGATAGAGTGGATGTGGAGAGGATGTTTCCTATAGTGGGGGAGTCTAGGACCAGAGGACACAGATAGAGTGGATGTGGAGAGGATGTTTCCTATACTCGGGGAGTCTAGGACAAGAGAACACAGATAGAGTGGATGTGGAGAGGATTTTTCCTATAGTGGGGGAGTCTAGGACCAGAGAACACAGATAGAGTGGCTGTGGAGAGCATGTTTCCTATAGTGGGAGAGTCCGGGACCCAGAGGACACAGATAGACTGAATGTGGAGAGGATGTTTCCTATAGTGGGATAGTCTAGGACCAGAGGACACAGATAGAGTGGATGTGGAGAGGATGTTTCCTATAGAGGGAGAAACTAGGACCCAGAGGACACAGATAGAGTGGTTGTGGAGAGGATGTTTCCTATAGTGGGAGTGTCTAGGACCAGAGGACACAGATAGAGTGGATGTGGAGAGGATGTTTCCTATAGTGGGAGTGTCTAGGACCAGAGGACACAGGTAGAGTGGATGTGGAGAGGATGTTTCCTATAGTGGGAGAGTCTAAGACCTGAGGACACAGATAGAGTGGATGTGGAGAGGATGTTTCCTATGGTTGGAGAGTCTAGGACCCAGAGGACACAGATAGAGTGGATGTGGAGAGGATGTTTCCTATAGTGGGGGAGTCTAGGACCAGAGGACACAGATAGAGTGGATGTGGAGAGGATGTTTCCTATAGTGGGGGAGTCTAGGACCAGAGGACACAGATAGAGTGGATGTGGAGAGGATGTTTCCCATAGTGGGGGAGTCTAGGACCAGAGGACACTGATAGGGTGGATGTGGAGAGGATGTTTCCTATAGTGGGGGAGTCTAGGACCAGAGGACACAGATAGAGTGGATGTGGAGAAGATGTTTCCTATAGTGGGGGAGTCTAGGACCAGAGGACACAGATAGAGTGGATATGGAGAGGATGTTTCCTATAGTCGGGTAGTCTAGGACCAGAGGATACGGATAGAGTGGATTTGGAGAGGATGTTTCCTATATTGGGGGAGCCTACGACCCAGTGGGCACAGATAGAGTGGATGTGGAGAGGATGTTTCCTATCGTGGGGGAGCCTAGGACCAGAGGACACAGATAGAGTAGATATGTAGAGGATGTTTCCTATAGTGGGAGAGTCTAGGATCAGAGGACACAGATAGAGTGGATCTGGAGAGGATGTTTCCTATAGTGGGAGAGACAAGGACCCAGAGGACACAGATAGAGTGGATGTGGAGAGGATGTTTCCTATAGTGGGGTAGTCTAGGACCAGAGGATACAGATAGAGTGGATTGGGAGAGGATGTTTCCTATATTGGGGGAGCCTACGACCCAGTGGGCACAGATAGAGTGGATGTGGAGAGGATGTTTCCTATCGTGGGGGAGCCTAGGACCTGAGGATACAGATACAGTGGATGTGGAGAGGATGTTTCCTATAGTGGGGGAGTCAAGGACCAGAGGGCACAGATAGAGTGGATGTGGAGAGGATGTTTCCTACAATGGTAGTGTCTAGAACTAGTGGACACAGATAGAGTGGATGTGGAGAGGATGTTTCCTACAGTGGGGAAGTCATGGATCTGAGGATATGGATAGAGTGGATGTGGAGTGGATGTTTCCTATAGTGGGGGAGTCTAGGACCAGAGGATACAGGGAGAGTGGATGTGGAGAGGAGGTTTCCTATAGTACTGGAGTCTAGGACCAGAGGACACAGATAGTGTGGATGTGGAGAGGATGTTTCCTATAGTGGGGGAGTCTAGGACCAGAGGACACAGATAGAGTGGATGTGGAGAGGATGTTTCCTATAGTGGGGGAGTCTATGACCAGAGGACACAGATAGAGTGGGTGTGGAGAGGATGTTTCCTATAGTGGGGGAGTCTGGGACCAGAGGACACTGATAGAGTAGATGTGGAGAGGATGTTTCCTATAGTGGGGGAGTCTAGGACCAGAGGACACAGATAGAGTAGATATGTAGAGGATGTTTCCTATAGTGGGGGAGTCTAGGACCAGAGGACACAGATAGAGTGGATGTGGAGAGGATGTTTCCTATAGTGGGGGAGTCTAGGACCAGAGAACACAGATAGAGTGGATGTGGAGAGGATGTTTCCTATAGTGGGTGAGTCGAGGACCAGAGGACACAGATAGAGTGTATGTGGAGAGGATGTTTCCTATAGTGGGGGAGACAGGGACCAGAGGACTCAGATAGAGTATATGTGGAGAGGATGTTTCCTATAGTGGGGGGTCTAGGACCAGAGGACACAGATAGAGTAGATATGTAGAGGATGTTTCCTATAGTGGGGGAGTCTAGGACCAGAGGACACAGATAGAGTGGATGTGGAGAGGATGTTTCCTATAGTGGGAGAGTCTAGGACCAGAGGACACAGATAGAGTGGATGTGGAGAGGATGTTTCCTATAGTGGGGGAGTCTAGGACCAGAGAACACAGATAGAGTGGATGTGGAGAGGATGTTTCCTATAGTGGGTGAGTCTAGGACCAGAGGACACAGATAGAGTGGATGTGGAGAGGATGTTTCCTATAGAGGGGGTGTCTAGGACCAGAGGGCACAGATAGAGTGGATGTGGAGAGGGTGTTTGCTACAGGGGGAGTGTCTAGCACCAGAGGACACAGATAGAGTAGATATGTAGAGGATGTTTCCTATAGTGGGGGAGTCTGGGACCAGAGGACACAGATAGAGTAATGTGGAGAGGATGTTTCCTATAGTGGGGGAGACTAGGACCAGAGGACACAGATAGAGTAGATATGTAGAGGATGTTTCCTATAGTGGGGGAGTCTGGGACCGGAGGACACAGATAGAGTAGATGTGGAGAGGATGTTTCCTATAGTGGGGGAGTCTATGACCAGAGAACACAGATAGAGTGGATGTGGAGAGCATGTTTCCTATAGTGGGTGAGTCTAGGACCAGAGGACACAGATAGAGTGGATGTGGATTGGATGTTTCCTATAGTGGGGGAGACTGGGACCAGAGGACACAGATAGAGTAGATGTGGAGAGGATGTTTCCTATAGTGGGGGAGTCTAGGACCAGAGGACACAGATAGAGTAGATATGTAGAGGATGTTTCCTATAGTGGGGGAGTCTAGGACCAGAGGACACAGATAGAGTGGATGTGGAGAGGATGTTTCCTATAGTGGGGGAGTCTAGGACCAGAGGACACTGATAGAGTGGATGTGGAGAGGATGTTTCCTATAGTGGGGGAGTCTAGGACCAGAGAACACAGATAGAGTGGATGTGGAGAGGATGTTTCCTATAGTGGGTGAGTCTAGGACCAGAGGACACAGATAGAGTGGATGTGGAGAGGATGTTTCCTATAGTGGGAGAGTCAGGGACCCAGAGGACACAGATAGAGTGGATGTGGAGAGGATGTTTCCTATAGTGGGAGAGTCTAGGACCAGAGGACACAGATAGAGTGGATGTGGAGAGGATGTTTCCTATAGTGGGAGAGACTAGGACCCAGAGGACACAAATAGAGTGGATGTGGAGAGGATGTTTCCTATAGTCGGGTAGTCTAGGACCAGAGGATACGGATAGAGAGGATTTGGAGAGGATGTTTCCTATATTGGGGGAGGCTACGACCCAGTGGGCACAGATAGAGTGGATGTGGAGAGGATGTTTCCTATCGTGGAGGAGCCTAGGACCTGAGGATACAGATACAGTGGATGTGGAGAGGATGTTTCCTATAGTGGGGGAGTCTAGGACCAGAGGGCACAGATAGTGTGGATGTGGAGAGGATGTTTCCTACAGTGGTAGTGTCTAGAACTAGTGGACACAGATAGAGTGGATGTGGAGAGAATGTTTCCTATAGTCGGGGAGTCTAAGACCAGAGGACACAGATAGAGTTGATGTGGAGAGGATGTTTCCTATAGTGGGGGAGTCTAGGACCAGAGGACACTGATAGAGTGGATGTGGAGAGAATGTTTCCTATAGTGGGAGAGTCTTGGACCAGAGGATACAGATAGAGTGGATGTGGAGAGGATGATTCCTATAGTGGGGGAGTCTAGGACCAGAGGACACAGATAGAGTGGATGTGGAGAGGATGTTTCCTATATTGGGGGTGTCTAGGACCAGAGGACACCGATAGAGTGGATGTGTATAGGATGTTTCCTATAGTGGGAGAGTCTAGGACCAGAGGACACAGATAGAGTGGATGTGGAGAGGATGTTTCCTATAGTGGGGGAGTCTAGGACCAGAGGGCACAGATAGAGTGGATGTGGAGAGGATGTTTCCTATAGTGGGAGAGTCTAGGACCAGAGGACACAGATAGAGTGGATGTTGAGAGGATGTTTCCTATAGTGGGGGAGTCTAGGACCAGAGGGCACAGATAGAGTGGATGTGGAGAGGATGTTTCCTATAGTGGGGGAGTCTAGGACCAGAGGACACAGATAGAGTGGATGTGGAGAGGATGTTTCCTATAGTGGGGGAGTCTAGGACCAGAGGGTACAGATAGAGTGGATGTGGAGAGGATGTTTCCTATAGTGCGGGAGTCTGGGACCAGAGGACACAGATAGAGTGGCTGTGGAGGGGATGTTTCCTATAGTGGGTGTAAGAGGTGATTAAGCTGTTAAGATGTGCATTAACACGAAGTATTTAAAATTTTAAGCTTTTGCTAAACTGTTAATACGTACGTGACTAACTGCTTCTAGCCAAAATGCTGAATTCAAAATGCTGAATTCCAGACATGTAACCGCAAAGATGGTGAAGTAAGTTACTGATAATAAAATGGAGGATGTAACGGTTGATCGTGGGTCCTAACAAAAGACAACCCGAAGTATGGAATGGAAAAGTACTGAGCTCAAAATTGTGTACCTCCTAGCTCTTCTGAGCCGGGAGGGGAGGAGTTAAGAGAGATATATAAAAATCTGAACTGTGTAAGGCTCGGGGTTCCTTTTTTTAAGGCACCCAGCTCTGCAGACCTGTTCTAATAAACTTTGTTTCCTTGAATTTGTCCTTGGCCATTATTCGGGGGCAGGACGTTTCTGACAACTTGGGGGCTCGTCCGGGATCCACACTCCGGCCGTGAGGGGGGCAAGGAAGGACATCGGAGAAGGTGCACCCTGCCGAGTTCGGCAGTCCCTGATTCCTTGCTCGTCGCCCCGCGCGGCTTGAGCGAGTGATATCCGGCGGACTCAAGGAAACAAAGAGGGGTTGTCGAGGCAGTCGAGACAGTCAGCGATCGAGTAATTTCGGTGCACCGGACCCAGGTAAGAGATCCTGCAGAGACGTGGTACACGAGAATTGTGGAACTACGGGGTTACCCTGCAGGTGGATCCTGCAGAGACGTAGTGCACGAGAATTGTGGGGGTGTCTAGGACCAGAGGACACAGATAGAGTGGATGTGGAGAGGATGTTTCCTGTAGTGTGGGTGTCTAGGACCAGAGGACATGGATAGAGTGGATGTGGAGAGGATGTTTCCTATAGTGGGAGAGTCTGGGACCAGAGGATACAGATAGAGTGGATGTGGAGAGGATTTTTCCTATAGTGGGGGAGTCTAGGACCCAGAGGGCACAGACAGAGTGGATGTGGAGACGATGTTTCCTATAGTGGGGGAGTCTAGGACCCATAGGTCACAGACAGAGTGGATGAGGAGAGAATGTTTCCTATTGTGGGAGAGGCTAGGACCAGAGGACACAGACAGAGTGGATGTGGATAGGATGTTTCCTATAGTGGGGGAGTCTAGGACCCAGAGGGCACAGATAGAGTGGATGTGGAGAGGATGTTTCCTATAGTGCGGGAGTCTGCGACCAGAGGACACAGATAGAGTGGATGTGGAGAGGATGTTTCCTATAGTGGGAGAGTCTAGGACCAGAGGACACAGATAGAGTGGATGTGGAGAGGATATTTCCTATAGTGGGAGAGTCTAGGACCCAGAGGACACAGATAGAGTGGATGTGGAGAGGATGTTTCCTATGGTGGGGGAGTCTAGGACCAGAGGACACAGATAGAGTGGATGTGGAGAGGATATTTCCTATAGTGGGAGAGTCTAGGACCCAGAGGACACAGATAGAGTGGATGTGGAGAGGATGTTTCCTATGGTGGGGGAGTCTAGGACCAGAGGACACAGATAGAGTAGATGTGGAGAGGATGTTTCCTATAGTGGTAGAGTCTAGGACCCAGAGGACACGGATAGAGTGGATGTGGAGAGGTTGTTTCCTATAGTGGGGGAGTCTAGGACCCAGTGGGCACAGATAGAGTGGATGTGGAGAGGATGTTTCCTATAGTGGGGGAGTCTAGGACCCAGTGGGCACAGATAGAGTGGATGTGGAGAGGATGTTTCCTGTAGTGGGGGAGTCTAGGACCAGAGGACACAGATAGAGTGGATGTGGAGAGGATATTTCCTATAGTTGGGGAGTCTAGGATCAGAGGACACAGATAGAGTGGATGTGGAGAGGATGTTTCCTATAGTGGGGGAGTCTTGGACCAGAGGACACAGATAGAGTGGATGTGGAGAGGATGTTTCCTATAGTGGGGGAGTCTGGGACCAGAGGACACAGATAGAGTGGATGTGGAGAGGATGTTTCCTATAGTGGGGGAGTCTAGGACAAGAGAACACAGATAGAGTGGATGTGGAGAGGATGTTTCCTATAGTGGGGGAGTCTAGGACCAGAGGACACAGATAGAGTGGATGTGGAGAGGATGTTTCCTATAGTGGGGGAGTCTAGGACCAGAGGACACAGATAGAGTGGATGTGGAGAGGATGTTTCCTATACTCGGGGAGTCTAGGACAAGAGAACACAGATAGAGTGGATGTGGAGAGGATTTTTCCTATAGTGGGGGAGTCTAGGACCAGAGAACACAGATAGAGTGGCTGTGGAGAGCATGTTTCCTATAGTGGGAGAGTCCGGGACCCAGAGGACACAGATAGACTGAATGTGGAGAGGATGTTTCCTATAGTGGGATAGTCTAGGACCAGAGGACACAGATAGAGTGGATGTGGAGAGGATGTTTCCTATAGAGGGAGAAACTAGGACCCAGAGGACACAGATAGAGTGGTTGTGGAGAGGATGTTTCCTATAGTGGGAGTGTCTAGGACCAGAGGACACAGATAGAGTGGATGTGGAGAGGATGTTTCCTATAGTGGGAGTGTCTAGGACCAGAGGACACAGGTAGAGTGGATGTGGAGAGGATGTTTCCTATAGTGGGAGAGTCTAAGACCAGAGGACACAGATAGAGTGGATGTGGAGAGGATGTTTCCTATGGTTGGAGAGTCTAGGACCCAGAGGACACAGATAGAGTGGATGTGGAGAGGATGTTTCCTATAGTGGGGGAGTCTAGGACCAGAGGACACAGATAGAGTGGATGTGGAGAGGATGTTTCCTATAGTGGGGGAGTCTAGGACCAGAGGACACAGATAGAGTGGATGTGGAGAGGATGTTTCCCATAGTGGGGGAGTCTAGGACCAGAGGACACTGATAGGGTGGATGTGGAGAGGATGTTTCCTATAGTGGGGGAGTCTAGGACCAGAGGACACAGATAGAGTGGATGTGGAGAGGATGTTTCCTATAGTGGGGGAGTCTAGGACCAGAGAACACAGATAGAGTGGATGTGGAGAGGATGTTTCCTATAGTGGGTGAGTCGAGGACCAGAGGACACAGATAGAGTGGATGTGGAGAGGATGTTTCCTATAGTGGGGGAGACAGGGACCAGAGGACTCAGATAGAGTATATGTGGAGAGGATGTTTCCTATAGTGGGGGGTCTAGGACCAGAGGACACAGATAGAGTAGATATGTAGAGGATGTTTCCTATAGTGGGGGAGTCTAGGACCAGAGGACACAGATAGAGTGGATGTGGAGAGGATGTTTCCTATAGTGGGAGAGTCTAGGACCAGAGGACACAGATAGAGTGGATGTGGAGAGGATGTTTCCTATAGTGGGGGAGTCTAGGACCAGAGAACACAGATAGAGTGGATGTGGAGAGGATGTTTCCTATAGTGGGTGAGTCTAGGACCAGAGGACACAGATAGAGTGGATGTGGAGAGGATGTTTCCTATAGAGGGGGTGTCTAGGACCAGAGGGCACAGATAGAGTGGATGTGGAGAGGGTGTTTGCTACAGGGGGAGTGTCTAGCACCAGAGGACACAGATAGAGTAGATATGTAGAGGATGTTTCCTATAGTGGGGGAGTCTGGGACCAGAGGACACAGATAGAGTAATGTGGAGAGGATGTTTCCTATAGTGGGGGAGACTAGGACCAGAGGACACAGATAGAGTAGATATGTAGAGGATGTTTCCTATAGTGGGGGAGTCTGGGACCGGAGGACACAGATAGAGTAGATGTGGAGAGGATGTTTCCTATAGTGGGGGAGTCTATGACCAGAGAACACAGATAGAGTGGATGTGGAGAGCATGTTTCCTATAGTGGGTGAGTCTAGGACCAGAGGACACAGATAGAGTGGATGTGGATTGGATGTTTCCTATAGTGGGGGAGACTGGGACCAGAGGACACAGATAGAGTAGATGTGGAGAGGATGTTTCCTATAGTGGGGGAGTCTAGGACCAGAGGACACAGATAGAGTAGATATGTAGAGGATGTTTCCTATAGTGGGGGAGTCTAGGACCAGAGGACACAGATAGAGTGGATGTGGAGAGGATGTTTCCTATAGTGGGGGAGTCTAGGACCAGAGGACACTGATAGAGTGGATGTGGAGAGGATGTTTCCTATAGTGGGGGAGTCTAGGACCAGAGAACACAGATAGAGTGGATGTGGAGAGGATGTTTCCTATAGTGGGTGAGTCTAGGACCAGAGGACACAGATAGAGTGGATGTGGAGAGGATGTTTCCTATAGTGGGAGAGTCAGGGACCCAGAGGACACAGATAGAGTGGATGTGGAGAGGATGTTTCCTATAGTGGGAGAGTCTAGGACCAGAGGACACAGATAGAGTGGATGTGGAGAGGATGTTTCCTATAGTGGGAGAGACTAGGACCCAGAGGACACAAATAGAGTGGATGTGGAGAGGATGTTTCCTATAGTCGGGTAGTCTAGGACCAGAGGATACGGATAGAGAGGATTTGGAGAGGATGTTTCCTATATTGGGGGAGGCTACGACCCAGTGGGCACAGTTAGAGTGGATGTGGAGAGGATGTTTCCTATCGTGGAGGAGCCTAGGACCTGAGGATACAGATACAGTGGATGTGGAGAGGATGTTTCCTATAGTGGGGGAGTCTAGGACCAGAGGGCACAGATAGTGTGGATGTGGAGAGGATGTTTCCTACAGTGGTAGTGTCTAGAACTAGTGGACACAGATAGAGTGGATGTGGAGAGAATGTTTCCTATAGTCGGGGAGTCTAAGACCAGAGGACACAGATAGAGTTGATGTGGAGAGGATGTTTCCTATAGTGGGGGAGTCTAGGACCAGAGGACACTGATAGAGTGGATGTGGAGAGAATGTTTCCTATAGTGGGAGAGTCTTGGACCAGAGGATACAGATAGAGTGGATGTGGAGAGGATGATTCCTATAGTGGGGGAGTCTAGGACCAGAGGACACAGATAGAGTGGATGTGGAGAGGATGTTTCCTATATTGGGGGTGTCTAGGACCAGAGGACACCGATAGAGTGGATGTGTATAGGATGTTTCCTATAGTGGGAGAGTCTAGGACCAGAGGACACAGATAGAGTGGATGTGGAGAGGATGTTTCCTATAGTGGGGGAGTCTAGGACCAGAGGGCACAGATAGAGTGGATGTGGAGAGGATGTTTCCTATAGTGGGAGAGTCTAGGACCAGAGGACACAGATAGAGTGGATGTTGAGAGGATGTTTCCTATAGTGGGGGAGTCTAGGACCAGAGGGCACAGATAGAGTGGATGTGGAGAGGATGTTTCCTATAGTGGGGGAGTCTAGGACCAGAGGACACAGATAGAGTGGATGTGGAGAGGATGTTTCCTATAGTGGGGGAGTCTAGGACCAGAGGGTACAGATAGAGTGGATGTGGAGAGGATGTTTCCTATAGTGCGGGAGTCTGGGACCAGAGGACACAGATAGAGTGGCTGTGGAGGGGATGTTTCCTATAGTGGGTGTAAGAGGTGATTAAGCTGTTAAGATGTGCATTAACACGAAGTATTTAAAATTTTAAGCTTTTGCTAAACTGTTAATACGTACGTGACTAACTGCTTCTAGCCAAAATGCTGAATTCAAAATGCTGAATTCCAGACATGTAACCGCAAAGATGGTGAAGTAAGTTACTGATAATAAAATGGAGGATGTAACGGTTGATCGTGGGTCCTAACAAAAGACAACCCGAAGTATGGAATGGAAAAGTACTGAGCTCAAAATTGTGTACCTCCTAGCTCTTCTGAGCCGGGAGGGGAGGAGTTAAGAGAGATATATAAAAATCTGAACTGTGTAAGGCTCGGGGTTCCTTTTTTTAAGGCACCCAGCTCTGCAGACCTGTTCTAATAAACTTTGTTTCCTTGAATTTGTCCTTGGCCATTATTCGGGGGCAGGACGTTTCTGACAACTTGGGGGCTCGTCCGGGATCCACACTCCGGCCGTGAGGGGGGCAAGGAAGGACATCGGAGAAGGTGCACCCTGCCGAGTTCGGCAGTCCCTGATTCCTTGCTCGTCGCCCCGCGCGGCTTGAGCGAGTGATATCCGGCGGACTCAAGGAAACAAAGAGGGGTTGTCGAGGCAGTCGAGACAGTCAGCGATCGAGTAATTTCGGTGCACCGGACCCAGGTAAGAGATCCTGCAGAGACGTGGTACACGAGAATTGTGGAACTACGGGGTTACCCTGCAGGTGGATCCTGCAGAGACGTAGTGCACGAGAATTGTGGGGGTGTCTAGGACCAGAGGACACAGATAGAGTGGATGTGGAGAGGATGTTTCCTGTAGTGTGGGTGTCTAGGACCAGAGGACATGGATAGAGTGGATGTGGAGAGGATGTTTCCTATAGTGGGAGAGTCTGGGACCAGAGGATACAGATAGAGTGGATGTGGAGAGGATTTTTCCTATAGTGGGGGAGTCTAGGACCCAGAGGGCACAGACAGAGTGGATGTGGAGACGATGTTTCCTATAGTGGGGGAGTCTAGGACCCATAGGTCACAGACAGAGTGGATGAGGAGAGAATGTTTCCTATTGTGGGAGAGGCTAGGACCAGAGGACACAGACAGAGTGGATGTGGATAGGATGTTTCCTATAGTGGGGGAGTCTAGGACCCAGAGGGCACAGATAGAGTGGATGTGGAGAGGATGTTTCCTATAGTGCGGGAGTCTGCGACCAGAGGACACAGATAGAGTGGATGTGGAGAGGATGTTTCCTATAGTGGGAGAGTCTAGGACCAGAGGACACAGATAGAGTGGATGTGGAGAGGATATTTCCTATAGTGGGAGAGTCTAGGACCCAGAGGACACAGATAGAGTGGATGTGGAGAGGATGTTTCCTATGGTGGGGGAGTCTAGGACCAGAGGACACAGATAGAGTGGATGTGGAGAGGATATTTCCTATAGTGGGAGAGTCTAGGACCCAGAGGACACAGATAGAGTGGATGTGGAGAGGATGTTTCCTATGGTGGGGGAGTCTAGGACCAGAGGACACAGATAGAGTAGATGTGGAGAGGATGTTTCCTATAGTGGTAGAGTCTAGGACCCAGAGGACACGGATAGAGTGGATGTGGAGAGGTTGTTTCCTATAGTGGGGGAGTCTAGGACCCAGTGGGCACAGATAGAGTGGATGTGGAGAGGATGTTTCCTATAGTGGGGGAGTCTAGGACCCAGTGGGCACAGATAGAGTGGATGTGGAGAGGATGTTTCCTGTAGTGGGGGAGTCTAGGACCAGAGGACACAGATAGAGTGGATGTGGAGAGGATATTTCCTATAGTTGGGGAGTCTAGGATCAGAGGACACAGATAGAGTGGATGTGGAGAGGATGTTTCCTATAGTGGGGGAGTCTTGGACCAGAGGACACAGATAGAGTGGATGTGGAGAGGATGTTTCCTATAGTGGGGGAGTCTAGGACCAGAGGACACAGATAGAGTGGATGTGGAGAGGATGTTTCCTATAGTGGGGGAGTCTAGGACAAGAGAACACAGATAGAGTGGATGTGGAGAGGATGTTTCCTATAGTGGGGGAGTCTAGGACCAGAGGACACAGATAGAGTGGATGTGGAGAGGATGTTTCCTATAGTGGGGGAGTCTAGGACCAGAGGACACAGATAGAGTGGATGTGGAGAGGATGTTTCCTATACTCGGGGAGTCTAGGACAAGAGAACACAGATAGAGTGGATGTGGAGAGGATTTTTCCTATAGTGGGGGAGTCTAGGACCAGAGAACACAGATAGAGTGGCTGTGGAGAGCATGTTTCCTATAGTGGGAGAGTCCGGGACCCAGAGGACACAGATAGACTGAATGTGGAGAGGATGTTTCCTATAGTGGGATAGTCTAGGACCAGAGGACACAGATAGAGTGGATGTGGAGAGGATGTTTCCTATAGAGGGAGAAACTAGGACCCAGAGGACACAGATAGAGTGGTTGTGGAGAGGATGTTTCCTATAGTGGGAGTGTCTAGGACCAGAGGACACAGATAGAGTGGATGTGGAGAGGATGTTTCCTATAGTGGGAGTGTCTAGGACCAGAGGACACAGGTAGAGTGGATGTGGAGAGGATGTTTCCTATAGTGGGAGAGTCTAAGACCAGAGGACACAGATAGAGTGGATGTGGAGAGGATGTTTCCTATGGTTGGAGAGTCTAGGACCCAGAGGACACAGATAGAGTGGATGTGGAGAGGATGTTTCCTATAGTGGGGGAGTCTAGGACCAGAGGACACAGATAGAGTGGATGTGGAGAGGATGTTTCCTATAGTGGGGGAGTCTAGGACCAGAGGACACAGATAGAGTGGATGTGGAGAGGATGTTTCCCATAGTGGGGGAGTCTAGGACCAGAGGACACTGATAGGGTGGATGTGGAGAGGATGTTTCCTATAGTGGGGGAGTCTAGGACCAGAGGACACAGATAGAGTGGATGTGGAGAAGATGTTTCCTATAGTGGGGGAGTCTAGGACCAGAGGACACAGATAGAGTGGATATGGAGAGGATGTTTCCTATAGTCGGGTAGTCTAGGACCAGAGGATACGGATAGAGTGGATTTGGAGAGGATGTTTCCTATATTGGGGGAGCCTACGACCCAGTGGGCACAGATAGAGTGGATGTGGAGAGGATGTTTCCTATCGTGGGGGAGCCTAGGACCAGAGGACACAGATAGAGTAGATATGTAGAGGATGTTTCCTATAGTGGGAGAGTCTAGGATCAGAGGACACAGATAGAGTGGATCTGGAGAGGATGTTTCCTATAGTGGGAGAGACAAGGACCCAGAGGACACAGATAGAGTGGATGTGGAGAGGATGTTTCCTATAGTGGGGTAGTCTAGGACCAGAGGATACAGATAGAGTGTATTGGGAGAGGATGTTTCCTATATTGGGGGAGCCTACGACCCAGTGGGCACAGATAGAGTGGATGTGGAGAGGATGTTTCCTATCGTGGGGGAGCCTAGGACCTGAGGATACAGATACAGTGGATGTGGAGAGGATGTTTCCTATAGTGGGGGAGTCAAGGACCAGAGGGCACAGATAGAGTGGATGTGGAGAGGATGTTTCCTACAATGGTAGTGTCTAGAACTAGTGGACACAGATAGAGTGGATGTGGAGAGGATGTTTCCTACAGTGGGGAAGTCATGGATCTGAGGATATGGATAGAGTGGATGTGGAGTGGATGTTTCCTATAGTGGGGGAGTCTAGGACCAGAGGATACAGGGAGAGTGGATGTGGAGAGGAGGTTTCCTATAGTACTGGAGTCTAGGACCAGAGGACACAGATAGTGTGGATGTGGAGAGGATGTTTCCTATAGTGGGGGAGTCTAGGACCAGAGGACACAGATAGAGTGGATGTGGAGAGGATGTTTCCTATAGTGGGGGAGTCTATGACCAGAGGACACAGATAGAGTGGGTGTGGAGAGGATGTTTCCTATAGTGGGGGAGTCTGGGACCAGAGGACACTGATAGAGTAGATGTGGAGAGGATGTTTCCTATAGTGGGGGAGTCTAGGACCAGAGGACACAGATAGAGTAGATATGTAGAGGATGTTTCCTATAGTGGGGGAGTCTAGG